>NC_065443.1:181091373-181691373 GCF_917563875.1 Diabrotica virgifera virgifera | reverse complement strand
ATGACCAGACCACTCCCTACTCATCTCTTCCTAAAGATAATTTATGTAAAAATATGAACTTTAATAATTCTTTTATTCCCCATCTGCTACCCATATTATTTTTGCTAACTTTTTTACTTGAGGTATGAAACCTGATGGTATGTACATAATGTAGGAATATAACATACTATTATTTTAAAGACAGGGTTCATTTATTAACATTTGCATGTACTGTATAAATTGTAAACAAATGAGCCTGCATCTTGCATCTGGACAAGTATGAATTGTATGAAAAACTAACATGTGGTCTATAGCATGGCAAATTCTTTGTTAAGATTACAGTAAATATTGGTAAATTCATGTGAACAAGTAACAAGTGTATAAAATATTAACATGTGCTCTTGTTTGCAAAGCAGCTGGTGGCATTTTCTTGTTAAGGTACAGTTCCCACAAATTTAGTGAAGTAATAAAGAAAAATGTTTTTAAAATGTATTTTATTTCTATGCTTTATATCTAGCACAGGATTAATAATTTTTTTGCTGGGTATTCTTAAAACCGGTACGATGTTGCCTCAGACGGCGTTGCCAAATTTATTGATTGTAACATGAATAAAGACTTGAGTAGGCCGAATTTTGGTGTAAAGCGAGAGGTATTTATTATTGATGGACGTAAAGGAATAATGAGAATTTGTTTACATCCTCTATTGTTGCCATCTGATACATCAAAAATTAAAGCTTTAGATATGAACATGGTTTGTTTGGATTATATATTGTGTAAATTTTTTTTATTATTAGATATTTAAAGGTTATTATTTTACAATAAATTAATCTAGGCCAAATTATTTTGTGTTAATTATTTGTATTATACAGTAAAATTATAGAGGCTTTTAACGATATAGTTTATTATTGGCAGTAAACATGGCCTGGATCCAGCCTATGAAAAATAGCTTATTAATAGCAAGCTGAACATTTGTTAATAGCTTAACGGTGTCTAGTCGAACAAACTTTGATGTATAAGAACACCGGAACAGGGAAGTTTTAATTGTGGAACGTGCCATTCTGACAACTTTATGATTGTGAAACCTAGCAGGTTGTTTTTAAGTTTATTCAATAGCAAACTTTATATAATATATGAAAAATGTTTGTCCGACAAATATGTTGGCATTTCGCTTAGTCAAGTCCGACACGTAGAATATAAATATCAAATGATAGGAATTTTACTGATGGTTAATGGCAGTCTAATTTTTGCATGAGAGTTTAATGAAAGGGTAACAAATCAATTGGAATGTCTGTCCGACATACGACGTTTTCGTAGTCTGACGTTCGAAACCTGTAACCTGTTCCACAATTAAAACTTCCCCTGTTCCAGTGTTCCCGAACGTTAAAGTTTGTCCGACTAGACACCGTTAAGCTATTAACAAATTTTCAGCTTGTTATTAGTAAACTTTTTTTTTGGTACGCGGGATGCAGGCCTATCTCACAGAAAAAAATATCAACGATTTATTTAAAAATTTTAATTAAAATCCAGTAAACTAGTAAGAATAGTTGTAAAACTGTTCCAACAAAATATATTCTTACAGCAAAGTGTACGAAAATAATCCATAAAGAGGTAAAGACGGAGTGGTTTTAAATCAAAAATGGTGTTCTCAAAGTTCTGTCAAAACATTGCATCGCTTAAAAAAATTTCAACACAGAAGCTGTCCGTGATAAAAAATCTACAATTTGTGTAGTGGTGTTTTGACCTTAATCTTAAAAACTATTGAGAAAAACTTAAAACTCCGTTTTTTAGGTATCTATTTTTTTCTTCTGCAAAAATGGTTTGATTATGTTTTGTCTTAATGATTAGCGGATGTTTGCGAAATAGGGAACTAATATCTAAGTAGTAAAACCCTGAGGCTTTGGAGTTTAGATGTTTATTATATCTAAGAATAAAAAAGGTATTATAAAAATAGCAAGTAAAAAATATTTTTGTATTTCAATTTAACAACATACAAAAAAAATCTTTACATTATTTTATTTCACGTGTATAAGGTGTTGAATTTTTGATTTTATAACTGAAATTGACCTTTTTATGCCGGATTTAGTTATGAACTCTTTAATTTCCTTGGAAGATGGATATATGCCATCTTGAATATAATTCGAAAAGTGTTGTCTTAAAAGGTTTACTTCTTGGCTAGTCCAAGTTTGTTTTTTAATCTTTCTTCTTTTTGGAGGCACATATGAATCACTTTCAGAATCTTCTATCTCTTGGTTTTGTGATGCTTGGGGTAGTATTTTATTTGGATAGTACTTATCGTCACTATCCGTTTCAAATTCTATACTTCTTTGAGCCAGAACGTTATGTTTTGCTACAAACGCTTCACTTTCTTCAACTTCTTGCATACCTGAAGTACTTGGAACATTAATATTCGTAATTTTAAGATTTTTGTTTTCATTTTCTTCCGGCATTTCTAAATCGTGGTGAAAATCTATTTCTTCAAGCGATTTTCCTTTATACTCTAAAGGGGGTACCATTACTAGTAAAAATTTTGACACTTTTGCGGTTTGAATAATGTCAGCAGGTAATTAATACCATTCGTCATGCGTTTTTTCATCATGCCCCATAAACTTGGCAAATTGTTTTGTTTCATTTTTGGACATATTTAAAATCTGTGCTACTGTTGCAATATGCTTGCGTAATTTGTTGCTTGATATAGCTTCAGGGTTTGTTAAGTTCATTTTGCTTGTCAATTTACGGATCGCAACATCCCCTTTACCCCATTTAAGCTTACTGCCTGGAATTGCAAACACATAGTCATTATCGTGGGAAATGTATTTATGTCTATGTTTTATTAAAGTTTCTATGAAACCTTGCAACATTTTTGGAAGTAAGATAACAACAGCTCGAGAGCCTTTACCAGAACACACTATTCTTTTGTATTCTCTCCTAAGTGCCTTTTCTCCTTCAGTTAAAACATTTTCAAAATCACTGAAGTCCGTTTTTCTTTCGTTACTGTATTGCTGAATTTTTAAGTACTGGACATCACCTATTCGTCTTCTGTTAAAAAGGATGACAAAAATACTAGACTTGTTGTAAAAGGTATATTTAAAATACCCTAAATAAGGGTCACATTAAAACATTTTCAGATTAACAAATCCATCAACAGTGTTTCTAAAAGCCAAAAAATAGCATGCCGGGGCCTCGATTTTTGACCCTTGGCTTCGTTATCGAACGTATGCGCTACGTATACTAGACAGATACGAAGCGAATACGTTCGATAACGAAGCGAAGGGTCAAAAATCGAGGCCCTGAGCCACCAAAATGTTATGGGTAAAAACCCTTTAAATGTAAAAAAATTATGTTATGTTACATGTTAATACAAAAGTGTAAGGATGTTGCAGATATGCCTGGATATTACCCAGGGCAACACAGGACTCTTTCCACGTGAAAGGAATTTTTTGAGGACTAAAACCTAACATATTGGATTTAAATGGCCAAGAAGCCATGTCCAAAAAGAACCATAGAGAACAAGATAATTTTGGATTGGTATCAGAAACCAACTGACTCTGGAAGATATATAAATTATTTCTCTCAGCACTCAAAAAGCCAAAAACACAAAACTGTTGTGGCAATGAAAAACAGAATTTTACATATCAGCAATGACCTGTTCACACAAAAGAATTTAAAAACACTCTATAACATATTCTTGAACAACGACTATCCAAGTAAAATTCTTAAGCAACTGATATATAACTCAGACTTATACGACGGGCAACGTGACAACAGACCATCAGATCCCGTGATTTACAAAAAGTTGCCCTTTATAAATGGCTTAACCAACAATATGATCAAGCTGCTGAACGGAATTTCTAAAATCAAAATAGCGAAATACAATAGCATATCCAACTATAGCTTATTCTCGAAGCTTAAAGACCAGACACCGCTTCTAAATCAGAGTCATATCATCTATCAACTTTCTTGTCTCGAATGTGATGGGCAATATATAGGACAAACATCGCAATGGTTGAAACAAAGAATAACGCAGCACAAAAGTGATTGTAAAACACACAAAAATACTTGTGCAGCAGCACACCATTCCATAACAACAGGACACCAATTTAATTTGTCAGATATCAAGATCTTAGATTCAGAAAACAATTATAAGAAAATATTGTTTCTCGAGATGTACCACATAAACAGTAATAAACGTTCAATTAATTACAAATCAGACACAAGTAGATTAAGCGAAATTTACTGCAATGTTTTAAAATTCGAAAAATAGCAGAATATAGCTCGATATTGGAACTTTTGACCCTTAACACATGTGAGAAAAGATACCTGACTCAGTGCCGCCCTCGACGTTCTCGTGAAACGACATGCATAGCTTTAAGTTAAATTGCTTTATATAACATACCTACAACAATTCGTAAGTTATATCATTGTAGTATTATGTTTGTACCTAACTGTTAGTTAATTTTGTAGTTTGTTCCTGATAAAGATGAAAAATTAATAAACACTCATCGAAATATCGAATTCAACAGAATTAAATGTAGTTTCAATCTAAGCCACAGACCGCAATTCCCGATAATTTCAACACTGTTTTATAGTGTTATAGAATATACTTGCACGGTCGATAAATATATCGGATTTCGAATCCAGTTCTATATATATATATGAGGAGCAAACGGCCTGTCAATCTAAGTAGTAATGAAGTGAACAGTGAAAAGGAAAAGAAACCCTTTACACTGTGAAACTTGAAGTTGTCAGCCAGAGAAGAGGAGAAAGAAAAGCTCGTTGTTCTACTTATCCATATATTTAGGAAACGTTTCGTTTTGTTTTTTCCAAACCATCTTCAGTCCATTATCTGGAAGAACAGCTGCCTTTAGAAGGAAATCAATTTCACTAATAATAGATTGCTGATAAAAATCAGCAACCCATGAGAAGTGGTTGAAGTAGATAGTGAAAAGAAATTTTTTGCAACTTACATGTGAAGTATTCTTAAAGTTGGTAAAGACAACAGATCCAGAAAAAATGGTGCTCCAATTGAAAATTACATTATGGTGACAGTGGTAATTGGTAGACAGCACGAAAAGTTTTTATTCATAAGATATGACATAATATAAAAAATAAGAACATCAGCGGTTCACAAGAAAGTGTGCAAAATGCAACTAATCCGTATCAGGTTTGTAAAAAGAGATTATTTTAACATGTAGGTGAAAGTAGCATGAGAAAATTTGATGAAAAACAATTTAAAAACTCCTTTTTTGTGTCACCAGTAGCAAAAAATATATATCACAGTCACTAACAGTCGATTGCACTTATCGTTATATGATTAAAGATTATTATAAGCAGGTATAAGCGGGCAAACCACCATATGCAGAATATAAAAGTAAAATTAAGACATCACAGACAAATATAATAAATTAGCACCGGTACTAGTCAATTTAGTACTTTGTCAAAATAGCTCGCCGAGAGAACCAATAGGATGTGAGAATCGAAAGAACTATAGGTACTGTTGATTTATGAAAGAATGACAAGGGCGCGTAATTTGAAAAGTGGTAATGTTTGAACAACCAAACAATATCCTAAGATGTTAGATTGCTATTGATATGATAAAGGCAAAGGCAAAAATAGTCACACAATGAAGAGAGGTATGCTAATTCTATATCAGTCTGGATGTTGTTTTTGAAAATTGTTGGGTTGCACTCAATGCGAAAAACAAATACTGCAAAAGGAAAGAAGAGAAAAAACATTTTTGTTTCAATTTGCAATGTTTAATTTTAATTTTAATGATTGACTAAATGAGTTATTGAACAAAATAACGGAAAATCGGATCAGCAATGTATGACTGCAAACAAAAAAAACACACAATCGTGGGTTGGAGAAAGTAGGAAATAGAGAAAGGTACACAAAAAGAGGAAAGAAAATATTGTAAGGGGAAAAGGTAAAAAATAGATGATCTTTCTCCAACTCACTCCTAAATTATAATACGGTGTCATCTGACAGCTGGAGTCACTTGATAGAGGTAAGTGAGCAACAGTGGAAAAGGGTGTAGGCCCCTCACACCTAAAACACAGTGAATGGCACCTAGGAACTGCCACTCTCCGGATTGCAGGTGCAGACTAAGTGCAAAAACAATAAAGGAACACAATTGCTCATTGCAGCCAAACACGAGCTTAACAAAAAGGTATAGGGTACTGTGGTTAATGTTGTGATATGTGGTGGAAACTAAAAAAAGTGTAGTGACTTGTACTGGTTGGTGTGTAAATTAAGATTGATAAGAAATGTACAAAATTGAAAAATTGCAAATGTATTGAACCAAGGGTAACAGATGAAAAGGGCTCATGCTGACATGGTGCCCTCCTGAGCAATGCAAATAATTTATTCCATTTTTCTTCCACAAGAGTTTAACAATGATGGAAAAAGACAACATACGCGGTGGCATGTTTGAGTGATGGTTGTGTAATGAGTTACTTGTTATGTAGGATCAATGAATGGTAAATTACACTGAGGTTATCGATGACACTACGCTTGTTCATCGTAGCAGGTTCTCTTAGGATCTGACACATTTCTTTAAAGGTTCGCTTATAGAAATTATTTTCGGTTGCGAGAATCTCGACATTGTCGAAGTCTGCTTGGTGTCCAGTAGTGAGAACATGTGTAGAAAGTGCACAAGAGTGTTTCGAACAATTAATGTCACTACGGTGCGAAGTTATACGACCCTTCACTGACCTACCAGTTTGCCCTATATAGGAAAACTCACAGACACGACAAGGAATCTTATATACGACATTAGTTTTTTCAAAGAGTGATAACGGAGTTTTAGTGTTGGAAAACAATCTACCAATAGATTTTATTCTTAATTCCAATCCTGACAGGTACTACCCTGAGAAGCCTCGATATGTTATAAGTGAACTGTGGAAAAATAGGGCAATGAACAGTAAAAATATGGTGTTGTTGTAGTGGAAGATATCTGAGAAACTGCTCCTGGTGGATTAATAGGATGTAATACTATGGCATCTGACCCTCCAGTTTGAGTCAAGGACAAAGGTTGTCTTTGATATGAGGTGTTGAATAAATACTTGTTAATGAGCCGCAAGGGATAAGAATTTTGTAGTAAGATGTTCTTTAATATTAACAAGGAATCCATTTTGTGAAGAGCATGCGTCAACCTGTGTACTCTAAAACTAAGACCTTGAAGTAGGTTGTGTTTTTACCTCATGGGATGGCACGAGTGATAGTTTAAGAATCTGTTACTGGCCATATCTTTTCTATACCATGATGTACTAAGCACTTGATCACAACCTCGGTGGACCCGCATATCCAAGAAAGGAATTCTGTTGTTTTGATGTGGGTCATAGGCATTAAAATGCGTTAAGGTGATCTGAACCTTATCTAGTGGCAAAGCCAAAAACAGGTCATCTACATACCTCTTGACAAAAGGGATGTTAAAATCCAATGATCGAAGTCGATCTGCTATTAAGTCATCTAAAACAAAATTGACCAAAATTGGAGAGATAGAAGATCCCATAGGAGTGCCAAATATTTGAAGGTAATATTTGTCACTAAAAACTAAATAGTTGGTATCAAACACCATTTTAAGCATTTCAGAGAAAATGTCCCACGTTAAGTTAGTATGACTTTTATGTTATTCCAATGATATCTTAAGGTTGATAAAACAACTTTTTGGAAAAAACAAAACGAAACGTTTCCTAAATATACAATGACGCCCATATAAAAATTTTTAGGGGGGGGCAAAAGTGAAGATGTTGCACATTACATTTTGTATATTTCGGATGACAATATATACAGTAGACTCTCTCTATAACGAAAACGGATATAACGAGGTTTCGCTTACAACGAGGTATATTAGGTGTCCCATGAAATTCCTATTGAACTAAAACGCTCTATAACGAGGCATATTTGGTTACAACGAGGAAAATTGAAATCGAAGAATACGTGTCTTTACCTGTTGTTAGAGTTGTAATGGTCATAAATAAATAAATGCCCCAACTGCCTGTACATAGAAATGCCCAACATCTGTCTTATTATCGAGGCCAGTGCTGTAATAAACTCGGCCATATGTAACAAACTTCTGCCTGTTCATCGACCGATATTGAATATTATAGGAAATTTACAATTTATGACGGCGAAGTCTCATTGTTCACTGTTCAGGTTGGCCACCGACACCTAATAAACTACGTAAGAGGCATCAAAACATTTCAATATTATTATTGTTTGATATACCGAGATCCGCTTATAACGAGATAATTAGTCCACCATTTCAGTTCTCGTTATAGAAGGAGTCTACTGTAGTTTAAACCAACTAAAAAACCAAGTTTGAATCCTGTTGTGAGAATTTATTCATACATTTAAATACTAGACCAAGTTTTTAAATGGAAATGTTATGGGTACCACAAAAGTTGCGCCTCTCTTTAAAACCCGTTTGAAAAGAATACAATGCTTGCAAATCTTAAAAAGGAGCCCCCTTTATTTTTGCAGATTTAGAATCCTTACGAAAAATAAGTCACATATATTCCAAACATTTTTAGAATCGTTGATAGATGGCGCAAATAAATCGCATTTTCCGATTATAGCGCCATCCTTCAACAATTCTAAAAAAGTTTCGAATAAATGTTACTTATTTTTTGAGGAGGAAACTCAATCTGCAATAAAAAACGGGGGTTCCTATTTAAGATTTTAAAGTTAACTCTCACCCCACCTCCAGAGTGTGGAATGAAAAATCCTGTTTGGTGTCATTCTATAGATTTTTGAAAAATATTAAACACGTGTTTTTTAGTTTTTCATTTGGAAGTATATTTCTCGAGATATTAGACCGTTTCTATAATTTTGCTATGGTATCACGATATATCGGTTTTTTCCGATTACAGCGCTATCTATCCACAATTCGCTCGCAAAATGACTCGAATAAAATTTGCTTATTTTTACAAGGAAAATCCAAATCTGCAACAAAAATTAGGGATTCCATTTAAGATTTTAAATTTACCCCCGCTGCACACACAGGGGTTGAAGTGGTGGACTTGTTTAGTGTCATCGCATAGATTTTTGAGAAATATTTAACACATATTTTTCAGTTTTTCGATCCGATGTTCATTTCGCGAATTATTCGACCTTTCCTCTACTTTTGGGACACCCTGTATATAACACTTATTCGTCATGAAAGATCACCTGTTTTTCATTTAAATACAATTGTTCTGTTCATTATAATGTACACTTGAAAAATTATCTGCATACTTACTAAAAAAATACTTATGCAAACTAAAATTTGACTAACTATGTTCAATAAATTTAAAAAATTATTTTTCAATATGAATTTATTTCGGCTTATGAAGATGGTTCTATTCGGTGTACACAAAACTTAAGGTTATGACTACATAATTCGCAAATATTTTACGGCTATCCCTATCTTTTCTGTCTTTACATGGTAAATTACGTGTAGTAAAATTCACACTGGTATGGATATGTAGGTACATATTACTAGAATGTCATTCTACTTGACAATGTCATAACTAGCTTAAAGAGATAGCTTTTGACTGTTCTTGGATAACTGTTTATTTTTTGTATAATTGCAAATTATTAATTCAGTTAATAAATGTGATTATTTCATTCATAAGAGATTATGACCAATAGAAAGCTACATAAATCTGAATTAAATTGATAATTTTTGATCATTGCCCGTCGTTAAGTATATTACGTCAGATGCCCTTCGTTGCTACGAAAAAATACATTCAGTGACATTAATGACAATCAATGTTTTAAAAATTATAAAAGTGATGACTTTCAATCGTCAAATATTTATAAAAACTTTGTGTTTAATTGTACTAATTTGTACTTTTATAAATAAATTACATACAATAAAATTTTGGTTTTGAACAGTTTTATTCATGAAATAATCGCAACAAATTGCACTCGAACTCTAAAATGAATATATAATTTTTGCCCTCGTGACAGTTTGACATAATTTCACTCGCCTTCGGCTCGAGAAATTAAAACTGTCAAAGTGTCACTCGGGAAAAATTCAATAATTTTAGAGCTCTTGTGCAATTACTACTGATTCTTTCATTCATAGGAGATTCTGACCAATAGAAAGCTACAGAAATCTGAATTAAATCGATAATTTTTGAAAACACAGCCCAACAAAAAAAAATTTTTGTCTCGCTGCCGAAAAAAAATCAACTGATTTTAGTTAATTCATGTGTGCTGATTCCAAAAATAAAAACCTTTTCTTTGTATCAGCTCTAGTTTTCGAGATAGGTATAACATACTTATCAAATACTTAAATATTCTTACATTTCTGTATATTCCACCACTATAATTGCAATATGTTTATAAATAAACTTAACAAATTCTAAGACAAATGGGCAAATGAACAAAAGGCCTATTTTGGTGGTAATTTAGGAGATCAAGATAAATCCTGAGCTCCACATGTAGTGTGCAAAACTTGTATTGAAAACTTGCGACAGTGAGTGGACGAAAGGACAACGAAAATGTTTAAATTTGGTTTTCCAATGGTATGGAGGGAACCAAAAATCATTTTGACGATTGGCATTTCTGTCTTGTGAATATAAAGGGCATTAATCGTCACAATCGATATACGTGAACATATCCTAACCTGGATTCAGTAATAAGACCAATTCCACATCAGCTTGAGCAGATACCCATTTCAATATTTAGCAGCCTACCTATGTTACCAGAGGATAATGCCGAAACATTATTTGACGAACTGCAGACTAATAAATTTGAGGAAGACGACAGTGATTTTGAAGGGGATTCAACACGTCCTGAGCGCTTTACTCAGGAAGAGCTAAGTGATCTTATCAGAAATTTGAACCTTCCCAAGGATTCTTCCGAGTTGCTTACCTCCAGACTAAAAGAAAATAATGTTCGTCACTCAGACACCAAAATTACATACTACGGTAATAGAGATAAAAGATCTTTTTTTCTCAGCAAGATGATACGGTTTTTTAAAGGACTGTTAGAAAAAATGGGTGTATCGGAGTATACACCAGATCACTGGCATCTTTTTATCGAAAGTTCCAAACGAAGTTTAAAGTGTGTCCTTCTACATAATGGCAACAAATATGGAAGTATACCAATTGAGCATTAAAGTGGAATAAATGCTCAACAATTTTAACAAACACGGTTGTCATATGAGTATTAAAATTCATTACTTCCACAGCCACTTAGACCGTTTCCCAGAAAATCTTCACCAAGATATCAAAACGATGAAAGAGGGGTATCAGGAAGATGGGGCTATCACATGATGGCGGATTACTGCTGGAGTCTTCAAAGGGACCGTCCTTTTAAAGCCTTTGCAAGAAAATCATATAAAAGGAAGTTTTTAGGTGACGCCGAATAACACATTTTTGTTGCGACGCTGCCGGTTAGGTTAGAGTTAAAGTTAAGTTTTTTTGGCAGATATGTGTGATGATTTTTGTAAGTACATTATAGTACAATTAATATCTTACTTTTTATTCGTATTTGGTTTATTTTAAATTTACCCCCGCTGCACACACAGGGGTTGAAGTGGTGGACTTGTTTAGTGTCATCGCATAGATTTTTGAGAAATATTTAACACATATTTTTCAGTTTTTCGATCCGATGTTCATTTCGCGAATTATTCGACCTTTCCTCTACTTTTGGGACACCCTGTATATAACACTTATTCGTCATGAAAGATCACCTGTTTTTCATTTAAATACAATTGTTCTGTTCATTATAATGTACACTTGAAAAATTATCTGCATACTTACTAAAAAAATACTTATGCAAACTAAAATTTGACTAACTATGTTCAATAAATTTAAAAAATTATTTTTCAATATGAATTTATTTCGGCTTATGAAGATGGTTCTATTCGGTGTACACTAAACTTAAGGTTATGGCTACATAATTCGCAAATATTTTACGGCTATCCCTATCTTTTCTGTCTTTACATGGTAAATTACGTGTAGTAAAATTCACACTGGTATGGATATGTAGGTACATATTACTAGAATGTCATTCTACTTGACAATGTCATAACTAGCTTAAAGAGATAGCTTTTGACTGTTCTTGGATAACTGTTTATTTTTTGTATAATTGCAAATTATTAATTCAGTTAATAAATGTGATTATTTCATTCATAAGAGATTATGACCAATAGAAAGCTACATAAATCTGAATTAAATTGATAATTTTTGATCATTGCCCGTCGTTAAGTATATTACGTCAGATGCCCTTCGTTGCTACGAAAAAATACATTCAGTGACATTAATGACAATCAATGTTTTAAAAATTATAAAAGTGATGACTTTCAATCGTCAAATATTTATAAAAACTTTGTGTTTAATTGTACTAATTTGTACTTTTATAAATAAATTACATACAATAAAATTTTGGTTTTGAACAGTTTTATTCATGAAATAATCGCAACAAATTGCACTCGAACTCTAAAATGAATATATAATTTTTGCCCTCGTGACACTTTGACATAATATCACTCGCCTTCGGCTCGAGAAATTAAAACTGTCAAAGTGTCACTCGGGAAAAATTCAATAATTTTAGAGCTCTTGTGCAATTACTACTGATTCTTTCATTCATAGGAGATTCTGACCAATAGAAAGCTACAGAAATCTGAATTAAATCGATAATTTTTGAAAACACAGCCCAACAAAAAAAAATTTTTGTCTCGCTGCCGAAAAAAAATCAACTGATTTTAGTTAATTCATGTGTGCTGATTCCAAAAATAAAAACCTTTTCTTTGTATCAGCTCTAGTTTTCGAGATAGGTATAACATACTTATCAAATACTTAAATATTCTTACATTTCTGTATATTCCACCACTATAATTGCAATATGTTTATAAATAAACTTAACAAATTCTAAGACAAATGGGCAAATGAACAAAAGGCCTATTTTGGTGGTAATTTAGGAGATCAAGATAAATCCTGAGCTCCACATGTAGTGTGCAAAACTTGTATTGAAAACTTGCGACAGCAAGGAGGGAACCAAAAATCATTTTGACGATTGGCATTTCTGTCTTGTGAATATAAAGGGCATTAATCGTCACAATCGATATACGTGAACATATCCTAACCTGGATTCAGTAATAAGACCAATTCCACATCAGCTTGAGCAGATACCCATTTCAATATTAATGCCGAAACATTATTTGACGAACTGCAGACTAATAAATTTGAGGAAGACGACAGTGATTTTGAAGGGGATTCAACTCGTCCTGAGCGCTTTACTCAGGAAGAGCTAAGTGATCTTATCAGAAATTTGAACCTTCCCAAGGATTCTTCCGAGTTGCTTACCTCCAGACTAAAAGAAAATAATGTTCGTCACTCAGACACCAAAATTACATACTACGGTAATAGAGATAAAAGATCTTTTTTTCTCAGCAAGATGATACGGTTTTTTAAAGGACTGTTAGAAAAAATGGGTGTATCGGAGTATACACCAGATCACTGGCATCTTTTTATCGAAAGTTCCAAACGAAGTTTAAAGTGTGTCCTTCTACATAATGGCAACAAATATGGAAGTATACCAATTGAGCATTATAGTGGAATAAATGCTCAACAATTTTAACAAACACGGTTGTCATATGAGTATTAAAATTCATTACTTCCACAGCCACTTAGACCGTTTCCCAGAAAATCTTCACCAAGATATCAAAACGATGAAAGAGGGGTATCAGGAAGATGGGGCTATCACATGATGGCGGATTACTGCTGGAGTCTTCAAAGGGACCGTCCTTTTAAAGCCTTTGCAAGAAAATCATATAAAAGGAAGTTTTTAGGTGACGCCGAATAACACATTTTTGTTGCGACGCTGCCGGTTAGGTTAGAGTTAAAGTTAAGTTTTTTTGGCAGATATGTGTGATGATTTTTGTAAGTACATTATAGTACAATTAATATCTTACTTTTTATTCGTATTTGGTTTATTTCATGGGTAGCAGCACTACATATGTAGGTGGTGCTGCGTTAAATTACCCTATATGCTAGAAATGTGATCTGTTGTCGTATTTTCTGAAAACGATCTGATGGAACAAATCTGGTGGCATTTTTGGATTCAGCAGACCCAAATTACCTAGAAACAGTAAAAGAATTTCCGGCAGCAAACTGTGTGTTTACCAGTGTAATTGCCCGTCGTTAAGTATATTACGTCAGATGCCTTTCGTTGCTACGAAAAAATACATTCAGTGACATTAATGACAATTAATGTTTTAAAAATTATAAAAGTGATGACTTCCAACCGTCAAATATTTATAAAAACTGTGTGTTTAATGGTACTTACATTAATAAATTACAATAAAATTTTGGTTTTGAACAGTTTTATTCATGAAATAATCGCAACAAATTGCACTCGACCTCTGAAATTAATATAGAATTTTTGCTCTCGTGACAATTTGACATAATTTCACGAGCCGAAGGCGAGTGAAATTAAAACTGTCAAAGTGTCACTCGGGAAAAATTCAATAATTTCAGAGCTCTTGTGCAATTACTACTGATAATTTTTGCACTAGCTATGTATTCAGTAATTGTAATAATTTATATGTACCTACAACAAAAACTAATACTCAATCGAGAAAAGAGGAAAAGTGTTACAGTGATTTTTTAATAATATGTATATTATTACTATGAAACGCTTACAACTTTGAACATCTTTAACAACAAACTACTTGGATCACAGAATATATCTTGATGTATTCTCTGCTTCTATCTTCCATAAATAATACACAATAAATAATTTTAATAAAGTTCACCCCTTAAATCAATTATTTATCAAATACACGAGGACCGAAAGTCCCTTAGAATAAATAAAAAGTTTATTTTGAATGAGATATTTGAAATTAAAAATAACACTAAATTTTCTCTTAGTTTTTCACCCCTGTAACTTATTAAAATAAACATTATAGAAGTTCTCACGGACTTTCGGCCGTCGCTAATAACGTAATCTTTCATTCTGCGTTTAAATTTTTTAAAAATACTTATTAGTTTTCTAAGGATTCGAAAAAATGAATCCCCATTTGAATAGCATTGCAGCCGAAAAAACGTACCGATCCTCTTAATATAGAAAACAAATATAATCACTTCACAGATTTTACACTTTATCTTTATAGTGCCAGTTCTCAAATACAAATGGCTTATTAGTGATTATCGCTCAGAAATCGGATTTCTTGCTGATATAAGTTTCTTTGCAGTATTATAAATGATTCATTTTTAATTTGTAATTTTGGGTGTCGATTACAGTAATATATATTATGTTCCCACGTTTATAATCTCTAATCTATTTCAATGTTTTCGTTAATAGCACACCGTGACTGTGCGAAATGTGTGCACATTCCATATAGACCGCTGTCGCAGACACACAGATTTTCTGTTAAACTATTAATTACCCAATATGTGAATTTTTTTATTAATAAATATGTTGTTTCCAATTTATCTCTCAAAATTATCCAATAATGTTTTGACAAAAATACGTTTATATAATATAAATTAAATTTTTGTTCTTTCCCGAAAAGCCAGGGGGGCCACGCCCCCCCCCTGCCCGTGTGTATGGGCGCCTATATAAATATATGGATAAGTAGGAAAACGAGATTTTCTTTCTCCTCTTCTCTGGCTGACAACTTTAAGTTTCACAGTGTAAAGGGTTTCTTGTCCTTTTCACTGTCCACTTCATTATTGTATATATATACAGAGAGAGTCTGTAAAGTGGAATAAATTCAATATCTCAAATACTAATTGTTTTTTTGGAAAATGCTCAGACCCGTCGATTAGTATTTCAAATTGTCCTTTTTGACATTCAATAAAAATGTATACAGGGTGTCCCAATTTAGAGATATGACGTCATCGTCGATTTTCTTAAATGGCAACACTGTCATTTTGATAGCTAATTTGATAGGGTTGGTAAAGTTATACATAACTGCAAAATATCAAATTTTTATTCTCTACCATTTACAAGATAATAGAAAATAACAAAGTTATATCTGTAATTTGGAATATATTCAATAATTAAAATACTAACTGTTTTTTTGAAAAATGCTCAGACCCGTCGATTAGTATATCAAATTGTCATTTTTGACATATAATAATAATGTATACAGGGTGTCCCAATTTAGAGATATGACGTCATCGTTGATTTTCTTAAATGGCAACACTATCATTTTGATAGCGTGTGTAAAGTTATACACATCTGAAAAATTTCAAAATTTTATTCCCTACCATTTACAAGATAATAAAAAATAACAAAGTTATGAAGAACAAGAAGTAATCAAATAATAATTGAATTTATTTATTTCAATTAAGCAAATGCTCATAACGTTGCCCATTGACAATTTGACAATAATTGAGGGCAACATTATGAGTTTTTGCTTAATTTATTGAAATAATTAAATTCAATTATTAGTTGATTACTTCTTTTTCATAACTTTGTTATTTTTTATTATCATCTAAATGGTAGAGAATACAAATTTGAAATTTTGCAGTTGTGTATAACTTTACACACCCTATCAAAATAGCTATCAAAATGACAGTGTTGCCATTTAAGAAAATCAACGATGACGTCATATCTCTAAATTGGGACACCCTGTATACATTATTATTATATGTCAAAAAGGACAATTTGATATACTAATCGACGGGTCTGAGCATTTTTCAAAAAAACAGTTAGTATTTTAATTATTGAATATATTCCAAATTACAGATATAACTTTGTTATTTTCTATTATCTTGTAAATGGTAGAGAATAAAAATTTGATATTTTGCAGTTATGTAAAACTTTACAAACCCTATCAAATTAGCTATCAAAATGACAGTGTTGCCATTTAAGAAAATCGACGATGACGTCATATCTCTAAATTGGGACACCCTGTATACATTATTATTGAATGTCAAAAAGGACAATTTGAAATACTAATCGACGGGTCTGAGCATTTTCCAAAAAAACAATTAGTATTTGAGATATTGAATTTATTCCACTTTACAGACTATCTCTGTATATATATATATATATATATATATATATATATATATATATCTATATATCTATTATATATATATATATATATATATCTATATATCTATATATATATATATATATATATATATATATATATATATATATATATATATATATATATATATATATTCCGCTTCCATACAAAGTCAGTCCAGTAATAGGTAAATGAATGAACAATGTCAGACCAGTGAAACAATGTGAGACCATATACGTGGCTCCGGATTGTTTCTCGCAGTTTTCTACATCAATTTGCATATTTTATTGACTATTGCGGAAGAAAATGAAAGAGTATGGCATTATCTACTGCAAATGATACCAACATGCCTATATTTGAGCCACATATAGTCAAAAAGTGCAAAGCAAAACTGAAGTCAAGTGGCTCCACATTGTACGAAGGATTGTTTTGTTAGTTCCAACTAATTCCGCCTAAAATTATATACAAGCGCTGTTGCATCTATTTGTATATATGTCTTAAAATTAGCAATTCCGAACCAACAGAAGTGGCAACAGCGTTGGTTGTAACTATCAATACAGTATATCGTTTCGTGTCACCTCAGGTAAAAAAAGGATATTATTGAAACGGTCGACCCGAGGGAGTGACAATACAATGATAAATTTGTCGTTCTTAAGTTTAAATGGATTCTGGTTATTTGGAATACATAACGGATTTTCATAAAATGTATATTTATTGTAAATTATAGTAGAAAGAACAATATTCTTTAATTGAGTTCCAAATTTTAAAAAGAACAAAATTAAGAAACTAATGTGGAGATATTTTGAGATATTTTTATTTTGTTTTATAATGTCGTATAGGGTAGGTGGGGGTAAAAGTCCGCACTTTGTATATATGCAATATTTGCCACACTTTTTATTGCAGTATACATATT
This sequence comes from Diabrotica virgifera virgifera, assembly GCF_917563875.1. NCBI lineage: Eukaryota > Metazoa > Arthropoda > Insecta > Coleoptera > Chrysomelidae > Diabrotica > Diabrotica virgifera. The sequence goes on along the minus strand of NC_065443.1, from coordinate 181,673,503 downwards.
AAATTTGTCAGGGCATTAGGATAACTAATGCCCTTAGCTATAAATATAAAACGAATGCTAAATAGCTGTAAGAAAAAAAACTATAGCGCAAAGTACAATATTTTACAAATAGGATTTTTGCCCCATTAATTGGGGCAAAAGTCCGCGTAGCGGATCTTTGCCCCCTTTGAATAAAAATAATTTCATAAAAATAAAAATTAACAACGTATCAAATAGAAATCCTTTATTTTGTCAAAAAACATTATCTAAAAACTTATAACATATAAACAAGTGGATATATGACCTAAACTCAAAAAGATAAAAAATAAAAGAAAGTTTTGAAAGCTGGAACATTTTTTAGTTTACATCTAGTGCAACATTAAATCACTTAAATCGGTTGAAAAGCTCACAAAGTCCTTAAATCTAGCAGAACTGCCTAGCAATGCCTTGGAAAGTTTCCTTATAATGTCTGTCTTGTTAACAAAAAACTCTTCGTCAGTTTCTGAAAAACGCATTGTATTTGGTGCCCTTCTATAATAAACACCATTGTAACCATCATCTATCATTACAGTAATTCTCATAACGTACCTTCGAAATGAGTCCTTGGTTTTTCCGTAAACTTTTACTACAGCAAACTCTCCTGGACTTAATTCGGATAATTCGTTTTCAGCATCACTTTCAGAAAAACTTAAATTGCTGCTACTATCGTGAAGTGACATTTGCGCCTCCGAGTCAGAAGAATAGTCATATTCCTTTTTATTTAGTATATTTTGTTTTTCTTCAAATACTTTTCTTACTGTATTTTTATTTATCTTGATACTTTCCTTCCTTTTTTCTCGTTAATTTTGTATTGCTTTTCCAGCTCTGAGATTTCCATTTGCTCTTTATGTGGAGTAGATGTCAGAAGTGTAGATTTTAATCCTTTTCTTGTTCGTTTTCTCTTTTTGGTTAGTTTTGGCAACGGAATGATATCTGACGGTAACGTAGTAGACATTTCATCTTTGGAGCTTCCGGGTTTTGATTCCAGGTTACTTGAAATGCTAGCTCTATCTGGTAGATTTTCAACATTTCGTTCTTCTGCATCACCACTTGGTTCTTCTGCATCACCACTTGGTTCTTCTGCATCACTATTTGGTTCTTCTGCTCTACTATTTGGTTCTTCTGCTTTACTATTTGGTTCTTCTGCTTTGTCATTTTCCTGACTTTTGTCTTCGTCAAATACAATCATTAATTGTGCATCTTTATTATTTCGGTCAAGATCATCTACTTCTTCTTGCTCTTGTTCAGTTACTGAAGAAGGTAAAAAATCTTCTTCGGTAAAGATATTTTCATCTAAAGGGAAAATACCTGTCATTTTAAATCCATTAACAGCCTTTTCTATAGTAGCAGTTTTCTCATAGGCCTGCTTGAATAATCCAGCGACGTGGTATTCTGTGACTACTTGCCCGGGATTAGATGTGGTCCAATTATCACACAAATCATCATAGTAAGCTTTTAATGGCCTAAAAAAGTTTCTGTCCAGTGGTTGAGTTCGATGGCTGCTATGAGGTGGGAGGCTGAGCAAATGGATGTTATTATTTTTTGCGTAAGTGATGGCCTCTAGAGTGGTATGGGATATGTGGTTATCCAAAATTAATAGCACTGGGCTTTCAGCGGTAGGATTTGTATATTTGCGAAAGTGCTCCAAAAATTGAAGAAACTTAACTGAATTCATGTACCCAGAATCAGTTACAGCCAAAAAAGAACCAGTTGGAGCGTCCTTTATCAAAAGAGGATTTAGTCTTTTGCGTGCGAAAATAAAGAATGGTGGAACATAGTGTCCTGTTGCACTCATAGAACATGCAGCTGTCACAGTTCTTCCTTGCTCTGCAGCTACATTTTTTGCTACTTCTTTTTTTCCAGTGGGAGCAACATGTTTAGGTAATTTATTTGGTACTGTTTGTAAACCACTCTCATCCATGTTATAGATTTTATTCGCAGGAAATTTATATTTCTGCAAGACAGATTTTAAATTTTGAAAATACTGTGTCAATTGATGTTTGTTGAACCCCATGGTCCTAGCTACACTGGTTTTTCGTGGTGTACGTAGTGAAAGGCGGTTTCGTTTCATAAAATTTCTAGTCCAATCTCTACCTGCTAGTTTTGATTGCTTGGAAAATTGATGCTGGATACCATTTCTTTCTGCAAACTGATATGCCAGAAAACGAAGCGATTTTAGGGTAAGCCCATAGAAACGTAAGTCTAAAGCTTTACAATGGTCCACTATTTGCTTTTCCTGCTCTGGAGTAAATACACGTCGAAATTTACCTAAGAAATTAACGCTGCTGTCAGCTTTTAGCCTTTTTCGAATGGTAGATTCATCATAGCCAAGAGTTCTACCTATTTCTCTTGTTGATAGACCTCTTTCCTTTAAATGTTTAGCCTGCATAAAAACATCCTCTGTAAATGGCCTCATGTTCTCATTTTTTCTCTTGTAGGTCCTAAAACAAAAACGTAATTTTTACAAACAAACAAAAAAAAGTAATTTATAAAAATTTTTTAAAAAACTTCATGAATTAAGCAAAATTCTTGATAATACACACAAACGTACCTAATGAGGCAAAAATCCGCATGCGGATTTTTGCCCCTTCCGGCATGCGGACTTATACCCCAAAATTCACTATTAATTTTAGCTAAACATATTTGGAACAAACTAACCTCAAATTAAGGATTTTGTTCCTAAAAATTATTTACAATAAACCGGCTTACTCAAATTAGTTAAAAGACTTTTTAGAAAAATAGTTTAACACATACAATATTCAAAAGAATGATTAAAAATATTAGATCAGAACACCAAATTTTAAAACTTACCTCATATTTTCGTTAACTACCGCCGCACGAAGCACGTGTATAGTCTGTATCGCTGTTCGAAAGGTACTAACCGATCCATGAGTGAATGAAGCTAATAACTAGAGTCTGTAGCACGAAAAAAGAAATTTCGCAAGGCTATGATTGGCCACAAATTTTAGGCTTGCGATTGGTCAAGAAGCGACCATGTCAACTGTCAACTTGTCATAACTAAATAACTATAACCTCAGAAATTTAAAAATTTATCAACGTTATATTTTAAATTTATAACGGGTTTATGCCTTTATGGTTTATCTTATTATTATACACGTGGAAACCGATATTCCTTCACAAGTTCACATGATTTTTCAGTTCTAGTGAAATTAGAATAATTGGCTTCTCTCGTAAATATATTTTCTGTTAGAATGGATTCCAAGGACTTAATAAAAGGATGGAAGAAGTGTGAAATATGTAACAAAAACAAAACTTTTGTAAGCATGTCAAACTTTAGAACTCACATTAAATTAAAGCACCCAGGTACAGTTGATTCTTTAAATTAGTTAATCCTTTAGATAAACTATCAAAAATATTGTAGTACTTGTAGACTTGGATCCCGCCTATGAAAAAATGTTGATTAATAGGAAGCTGAAAATTTGTTAATAGCTTAACGGTGTCTAGTCGGACAAACTTTGATGTACGGGAATACTGGAACAGGGGAAGTTTTAATTGTGGTACAGTTTAAAAATTTGGAACGTCAGATTACGAAAACGTCCCATGTATTTTGTCCGACAAAAAAACCAATTGACATGTTACCCTTTTATTAAACTCTCATGCAAAAATCAGACTGCTATTACTAACCAACATGATTCCTGTCATTTGACTTATTCTTCATGTTCCACTCATTAAAATGCTCATTTGGTGGTAGACATCAGTCTGATTTTTGCATGAGAGATTAATGAAAAAGTTACAAATCAATTGGAAGTTCTGTCCGACAAAATACATGGAACGTTTTCGTAGGCTGATGTTCCAAATTTTTAAACTATTCCACTATTAAAACTTCCAGTGTTCCCATACATCAAAGTTTGTCTGACTAGACACCGTTAAGCTATTAACAAATTTTCAGGTTGCTATTAATCAACTTTTTTTATATACGCAGGATCCAGGACTAATATGTTATGAAATAAGAACTTTATGACTACGAATCTGTAATCAATGACAAACAAGTCTGGCTAATTGGCTCTGCCAAAGCCATTTTTCAAGAAGAAAAAAATAGATAAATTATGTACCTTTACTATTTTAGATGATGTAGAAAAATTAGATCCAGGAGCAAAACCATCTGCAAAATGTAATGTTTGCAATAAATCCATTGATAAAAGGTATATGACCAAGCATCTAAAACTCAAACATCCAGGTAAGTTGATGCTTTTAGCAATGCAAACACGGAGGGTATAATTTATTATTTATTTATTTTTAGAATTAGAAGAGACTTTGCCTAGCACTAGTAAAAAGATTTATGACTGTACACTGTGTCACAAAAAGTTTGACACATTACAGGCATCTTTAAAACACAATCATAAACGTTTGAAAATGTTGAGATGCAGTTTATGTGAATATGAAAATCCATCACAAGAAAAACTTATATCGCATATGAAAATGCTGCATAGTATTGATATAAACAGTCAAAAGTTAACATTTGATTCTGTAGAAAAATTTGAGCAATGGAAAGCAGAACTAGAAAAAAGCACTCTATCAAAATATAATATTACACATGGTTCATATGTAACACAGAAATATAAAAGATCCCAATACAATTTATTTGTAAAATGTATACACTATGTGTTCTTGATAAACATTAAGTATAATATATTTATATTATTTATTAACATAGTATGTACAGTTACGGCCAGTGAATAGTTTACAGGCTGGCTTATCTAGGAGCCGATTTTTTAAATTTTTACCTCATTTAAACGCACCTCTTGCGTCAAAGGGACGTTGCCAGTGGTGTACCTAGAATAAGTTGATTAAAATTAAAAAATCAAAATAACAAAAATAAATTTTACAAAATTTATCAAAATGAGAAATATAGAAATAAGTTTTTTTGAATAAAATGGATTACGGTCTTAATATGGTTTAGTTTCTTATTTTATTTTTCAACACTCACGAAATTTTTGACAAGCATTGACTTTTTGAGATTTTTTGACTTTGGCATTTATCAAATCCGTACGACACTGCAATTTTACAGTATTACAATATAAAAATTAAAGTGTAAACTATTCAGTGAACGTAACTGTACATTAGCTGTAATGAGTAGGTAAAATAAGAAGTAAAAAATTGTAATATAATAACCATGTTTCACTAATTAACAATATCTAATATCTCTAATACATTTACTTTTGATTGAGACTGGCTGAATGACTATAGTCCAAGCAAAAAAAATATCAAAATGGTGACGAAATATGATTAATAAATTAGTAATTAACTATTTTACTTTCTACTTTGGTAATACCTTATTAATTATACAGGGTGTCCCGAAAAGATTGGTCATAAATTATACCACATATTCTGGGGTCAAAAATAGTTCAATTGAAACTTACCTTAGTACAAATGTGCTCATAAAAAAAGTTACAGCCCTTGTAAAGTTACAAAATGAAAATTGATTTTTTTTAATATGTCGAAAACTATTAGAGATTTTTTATTGAAAACGGACATGTATTATTCTTGTGGCAGGAAGATCTTAAAACAAAATTATAGTGAAGTTTGTCCACCCCATAAAAATGTTATGGGGTTTTGTTCCATTAAACCCCCCCCCTCCCCCCAAACTTTTGTGTATGTTCCAATTAATTCATTTTTGTGATACCATTAGTTAAACACAACGTTTTAAAAACTTTTTTGCCTCTTAGTATTTTTTCGATAATCCAGTTTTTATCGAGATGCGGCTTTTTTTTTAATATATTTACATAAAAATTTTATGGGGGTTTTGTTCCTTTAAAGCCCTCAAACGTTTGTGTATGTTCCAATTAAACTATTATTGTGGTACCATTAGTTAAACACAGTGTTTTTAAAACTTTTTTGCCTCTTAGTCTTTTTTTGGCAAGTCACCTTTTATCGAGATGTGGCTTCTTTTTCAAAATATACCTAAAAATGCAAATTATAAATAAATTTTCAGATTATTAACAGGTCTCTTTAATCGTACTTAACCATATACAAATATGTGGTGGATTCGACAAATATTCAAAATATGTCGATAAACACTGGCTTATCGAAAAAGTACTAAGAGGCAAAAAAGTTTTAAAAACATTGTGTTTAACTAATGATATGGGGATTAATACTAAATATATAAAGACTAATAATGGGGATTAAAAGAACAAAACCCCCATAAAATTTTTATGGGATGCATAAATTTCACTTTAATTTTTTTATAAGATGTTGCTGCTAGAGAGAGAGAGAATATATGTTTATTGTCTAAGAAAAAATCTTGTTGACAAACACTGTTTATAAACACTGCTATAAGAATAAAACATGTCCATTTTCAATAAAAATCTCTAAAAGTTTTCGATATACGAAAAAAAAATCGATTTTCATTTTGTAACTTCAAAGGGCTGTAACTTTTTTTGTGTGCACTATTGTATATAGATAAGTGAGGTTCAATCAACTTATGATGTACATATATATCTCCAGTTCTGTCTCACATCATCAACCTATCTGTCAAGAATGGCAAGTTTCCAAGTGATATTAAAACGGGAGTAGTTAGTCCAATTTTCAAAAAGGGGGATCCATGTTTGGTTGATAATTACAGGCCAATCACTGTAACAAGTGTACTCTCTAAGATTATCAAAAAGTGTATTTACAATAAAATGTAAAATTTTCTGAACAAACATTATATCTTAAATAAATGCCAGCATGGGTTTCTTCCTAACAAATCTACAGAAAGTGCTTCTATTTCATTATTTAATTATATCCACGCTGCTTTGGATCGAAAAAGATATGTGGGTGCACTCTTTTTTGACTTAACTAAGGCTTTTGACTCAATTGACATTATACTGCATAAATTAGAAGCCCTTGGTTTTCGGGCCATTTCTTGAACTGGTTAAGGTCATACTTACAATATCGTAAATTCCTAGTAAAAATCGATAAGAAGTCATCTGTTTTTAATCTTGATCAAGGTGTACCACAGGGCTCCGTATTAGGACCCTTAATATTTCTTTTATATGTCAATAATTTGATAAATTTTATATGTGGAAATGCAGATAGATTATTAAGGAAGCCGACCCCGCATAGGGATAAGGCAAAGAGAATGATGAATTTGATAAATTTTTTAACTGCAAAATCATACAGTTCTCTATGCAGATGATTCAACAATTATTGTAGTTGACTCGTCAACTGAAGTCGGAACTCATATCCAAAATGAACTTGGTAGCACAGGAATTTACAACCTGGTGTAAAAGGAACTCTTTAATGGTATATGCAAAGAAAACTATTTGTATGCAGTGCTACTCGTGCAGTAAGCCATCCCATGATTATAAGATCACAGTTAGTTCTGAGGAAATACCTTTTAGTGATACATTATTTCTTGGTAGCATTCTAGAAAGTAATATGACAAGGGATGAAAACGTTACTAAAGTCTGCAAAAAAATGAATAAGGGTTAGTATGCGATCCTTCAGTTGAAAACTCTATTTAATACCAATCAATTGATAAGTGTGTACTATGCATTGGTTTACTCATATAATATATGAGTCATATTATAGCCTATAATGTTGTCTTGTAGGGAAACTCTTCTAGAGTTTTTGTAACTAAAAAGAGAATTATTAGATTGATATTTAATATCTATCGATAATAGACAATCATGTCGTAAATATTTTATTGATCACAGACTGACTTTCCATGCTTTATACATTTATAAGTGCATTATTCATGTTAAAACTATATTTCAAAATTTTACTCTCAACTCTGACTATCATAATTACCTGACAAGGCACGGGAGGATGATAAGCGTATGTAAACATTCCACAACTCTTTTTGAAACTAGTCCTGATTTTACAGGATCTAAATTTTACAATTGTTTGCCACTTGATATGAGAAATGAAAATAATATTCAAAAATAAATTAAAATCATGCTTGATAGAATTATGTGTTTACAACCTAAATGATTACTTTGACTTAATAAAAGACTACAAGGAATGAGGACCGACGGGTTCAGAGACACTATATTGCATATCTTTTTTTATTAATTTATAGTTTGTTGATTATGTTTTATATAACTGTCCTGTATGACTTGTTGATTATGTTCTATGTAACTACATATATGGCTTGTCCTATACTGCCGTGCTTAGAGAAAACACTGTATCTGCAAAAATTAAATTTTTACTTCTTTCTAACCCAAATGTGCATATATGTCTTATTTGCTTACTAAAAATGACGTAAGTTAAACCAAAACACATTAAACACACCACATCTTATGCCGTATCTTGTGTAAATGTATACGAATACTTTAACAAAAATCGATTTTACTCATATGTGATGTCTCTGCAGATACGGTGTTTTCGCTAAGCACGGCAGTATATCACACTATCATCTAAATGAATTAATAAAGATATTCTATTCTATAAACAGTGTTACATTTGCTTTTGTTCATTGTAACACAAATTTATTATGTGGGAACCAATCTTTAGTTTTCGTAAACAAATCTTTAAAATTTTCTATTGCTTTCTAGTTACGTTTCTTTATGAGTGTTTCCATGTTTTCTGTATCTGGTCTTATAGCATCTTCAAAGTATTTTAATTGTTGGACCTGGTGGTTTGTTAAATTTGAGTTTGATCACCAGTCTGACTTAATTTTTAAGTATATTAGGTTTTTTTTCTGTTTTGTTAGGGGTTTAGTGAACGAGTTCCTAGAGTTGATCATCTTTATATAGATCCCTGCTTCTCTATTTGTTCTCAGTATACCTGTGTATTCTCCAATAGATATGCTCTTTCATTCTCTACTCATTCTATATAATATTTCAAAATATACTTGAGATGTACTTTTTGTAAATTTTGTAAAATAAAATAAATTTGTTTTTAGATAAGTATGTGCTTTTATTTCATAAAATTTATACATAAAATAATATTTTTAACTATGGAAAATAGTGCTCTAATACACATATAATCTACAAGCTACAGAAAACCCTTGGTCATATTATATTATTTTAATATGTTATTAGTTGGAAATTATAATATTTATTCAAAACGTGAGAACAGCTAGTACTGCCACGATTATTGTAATTCTGTATGTATGAAATACAGTAATAGCTGCCAAATATACAAAATGAAGGATGTACTGCAACAAATCTACATGAAGCTTTTAATTTAATAAAGTGTATGTAGTGGAAGATAGCTGTCAAACCTGACAAACCTCAATTCGTTTGGTTCAAGAAAAGAATAAACATGTTGGAAGAACAACCTGTCCTTAATCTTTAACTCATAGAGTGGAAAAATAGCTACGCGTCACTCTAGATCTAGACAAAGTGTGTGTATGTGTGTGAGCAACACTAAGAATTTGACTGAATATTACATTTGGCATTTTTCCAATTAAAAGAGATACATCAGATAGTAGTCATGTCTTGAAAAAATTGTGTCTTCTATGATAATAATTGAATCCTATGCTGGAACAATGTTTGCGTAACCACAATAGTTGTATTTTGGTTTTCCAGGAACAAAGTTCTATATGTGCAAAATAATGTACTGCCGAGCATTGGGAATATTAAAAGACTTTACTTGATGCATCCTAAAATCTATCATGTTATCCTCATAAAGTTCCTTTTTTCAAATCATTACTACTTGCATGTTTTTCAAAAGTTGTAGACAAAATCTGATTTGGCATTTACAACATTGTTCCTGCATAGGAAAAAAAATTGAAATTGAACTAATTTGGTAACACTTATTATATTCAATGTTTTGTCTTACTATATTATACAAGAGGAAATATCTGCATCTAATAATAACAATAAAGGTCTGCATTTTTTGTTCAAATTCAAACAATACACAAAATATAACACGATATAATAATATAATCATATATCGTCGGCCTCAGTGCCAAATCTTGTACATATGTGCATGTTGTGAGATTTTTCAGGAAATGAAAAAAAACTCATATTTTTTATCTTTATCAGAATTAATATCATTTTGCCGAAATGTGTTAAAAAGTACTATACTCTTTAAATTTAGAAATAATATTAAGATTATATCAGTATTATGTGTTTTAATTATAAATAAAAAAATAGTGGATTTTGTCAATAATGTACCTACATATGAGGTTTGGCTCTGACAATGACGATATATCTCTATGCACAAAATACTAAAAAAAATGCTGAAGATCAGTTGGTACCGATTTCAAGAAATCAGCACCTAGACTTTTCATCTCAAGCAAGAGAAAAAAAGCACAAATTGAGCATTTTTAGATTAATACATCAATAAAAGTAGCAACATTAAATCTTCAAATTAACAAGGGTCTACACAACCTACCTGTATATTTGGCTAAATATCGTTACATAATTTGTAGCATCATCCCATAAGCACAATGTAAATATGAATGCAAAGATTGCATTTATCTCAAAACTTCATTTTTTGCAGTTAGGCCACTGTTGCTCTGTGCCCCTTATGTCAGTTCTATAAACAGTGATGAGTGCGCTAATAAATTAAGTTGTGAGATAAAAAGAAATAAAACTAGTGTAGGTGGGAAATTTAGCGATACAAACCTATACATTTATATTATATTTATTGTTTTCCACCTTTAGATGTATCGGACGAGTTTGGCAACTGCCACTGTGACAGTTTTAGTTGAAATACTCATCTGATACGTCTAAAGGTGGGAAACAATAAGTAAAATGTAAACTTATAAGTTTTTATCGCTAAATCTACCACCTCCACTAGTTTCATTTCTGTTTATCTCACAACTTAATATTTTCCACCTTTGCGTTATTTTGCCAGTTATTAGGGCACTCATCACTGTATAACTTTTTTAAAAAGATATGTTGGTAGTGAGTTTTTGATAATTTTGTGGAACAGACAAGCAGCATGTAGAAATCTTCTCTTTTCCACGCTCAACCATTTTACATGTTTTAAATTTGTGACAAATAGGCTGGTGTCTTTTGAACCCCCCGAATTCTTCCTCTGTCATCTGATCGAATACAATGTCCATATGGGCCATTCCACGAATATACGTCTGTTCCAGACCATTGCGACAACGAATATTTTAGTGTGCAACATAAGAAGTATGAAACTAAATTGCAAATTACATTCTTCTTTATTGGAATAATTTTTACAGCCATTTACTTTCGTACTTCTTATGTTGCGCACTAAAATATTCGTTGTCGCGATGGTCTAGAAAAGACGCGTTCGTGGAATGGCCCATACACAACATCACCATAGTTAAATTTTGATAGGACTAAACTTTCGCACAGTTTACTTTGTATGACTGACAGCAGCGATTATGATTGTTCGATGCAGCAAAATTGTTCTTAAACATCGCCAACTTTTGATGAACTATCTTCTCATATTCAGTGATATTTTATTCATTGTGTTTCTAAAAATAGTATAACTGATTAGAAAATTAACATTTCTGTAGCAATTTCTGTATTTCAAGCAATTATTTTTTAATGTGACAGGCTTTATAGATTCTTTATAACCTCTAAAATATTTCATTACTTACCAGTAAAACGTTATCTATCTATGACCTCAGTTTCATTTATTTTGCTTTCAGACATGCAGCTCTTGGATTCTCAAGATTTTACATCTCATTTTATATTTTCTCTTTAAATATGTTACATCTTTCTAAAGCATATATTTCTTATATTTCTATATTTAAATCATTATAATTACATAATATTATTATTATTGTTCTATATTTTGTTTATTTTTATTGGATCAAACAAAGGTCAACTAAAATTTAAATTCTAGGTTATATTTATATCTTATGATCACAGTCAGCTTTCCAACCAATCGCAAGCCGGGATTTTGTGGCCAATCATAGCCTTGCGAAATTTCTTTTTGTTTGGTGCTACAGGTTCTAGTAAGTTAATATATTGCCTCTGTCATCTAGAAGGCGTGTGCGGATTCTTGCCCCATGCGGACTTTTACCCCCACCTACCCTAAGGTATATTTTCTTTTGTTTTTTGTCACTTTTTTACAGACAAATTGGCTGTCTTAATTTTAACGTATATTATAGTTTGGAAAAGTAATTAATTCTTGTAAAATGTTGAGAATGTGGCGATACAATGCTCTCGTCTCTTGTCATGTCCGACCGATCTTTGTGACTTTATTATTTGAACTATACCTGGTTAGTCATATAAGTGCTGGTAGGTTCCCACTTTGTACAGTTCTCTGGTGTCATCTTTAACTGCTCCATATATTCCTGTAAGAATTCTTCTTTCTGTGATTTTTAAGCAGTTCTCGTATTGTTTTGTCATTGTCCATGTTTCACAGGCATACGGCATTATAGGCCCGAACGGTAGATTTTTATTTTGTACAGCCGGATACATTTTTGGATTTTATTATTTTTTGTAACGCAAACCAGCAACGATTTTCACTTTGTATCTTGTCTTTAATATCTGTTTATGAGTAATGATGTTGACAGAGCTGATCGTAGCTCCCAAATGTTTAAAATAATGAACCCTTTTAAAGTTGTACTGGTCCATTGTAACGTTTTACTCTAATATTCTGTCTCACTGTTCCGTTCGTATTATAGCCATAAAGGCTATAGCGGGATAAGATGGTCAAAATTGCACCAGGCTCGATTCAGTTTTGAGTTTAGCCATTCGAAAATATATAATTAAAAACTCACTCAGCCAAATTTTCAAGTCCCTAGGTGCACCGGGGGGTCCGCTATTGAAAAAAACGTGTTTTTTCGAAAACATTTTTTTCCAGACGCTGTATTGCTGAAAAAAATCTTAAAAAATTAATGGATGCGTATCTTAATAACACAAAGCTGCCTGATTTTTTTCAGATTTTTATCTTCAAAATTGAGCACAGGAAAAATTTTTGAAATTTTCAAAAAAATTTTAGGTTATGTTGTAAATTTTTCGCCAACTTTAGAATATTGTTATTTTATGTATTTTTTTCCATTCTTTCGAATGGCATAGGCATCATTATCATTTTCGACGTGGAAAATACCTAAAAATTGAAAAAACTGTTTTTTTTTGGCATTTTCTGAAGTTTTTGACTCATAAACTCAACAACATACAGCTAAATTAATCATCATTTACATTTTTATATGTATTGTTACATTTACAATCAAAATCAGCTATTAGAACTTATTTTTTTTCCTACAGCATGCTCAAAAACCCCGTTTTTCGGCGTTTTTACTAAATAGCCTCAGAAATCAGTAAAAAAAAAATAATTCTTTTAACGTTTAAAAAATTAAAATTTTGTTGTTCTCGATAGAATGTAATACAATTAATACTTAAATAAATAATTTTTTTGTTTTGCACGATTGTTTGAATTTCATATATAATAATATGCTCCCATTAAGGGTACCCTGCCATAGGCTTATAAAAAAAATCGATAAATTAATTTTTTTAACCTTTTTAACGTTTAAAAAATAAAATTTTTGTAGTATTCGATAGAAAATGTTGACCCTTTATAAAAATGCTTGTTGCGGTTGTGATTTTCAAACCGCGCTAAGGTTAAAAAAAGCTCGGCACTTTGGTGCCGTAAGCAAGGAAGCGCTTCTAGCCACGTTTTTGGAAAAAACTCAGGATAAACCAGTCCTCAAGTACCCACCGTCGAAGCCACTAACTACTTACGTAATAAAAATATTTTTAATATAATAAAATAAGAACATCTACGGTTTCGTTTTGATTAAAAAATAACAGGATCCCAGGAGCTAGGTGCTTTGGAAAAAAACTTGTTTTTTGAAAAAAATTATTTTTAGACGCTGTATTACTGCAAAAAGGCTGAAAGAATTAATGAAGGCGTATCTTAACGATACAAGCAGCCTGATTTTTTTCAGATTTTTAGCTTCAAAATTAAGCACAGGAAAATTTTTTGAAATTTTCAAAAAAAATTTAGGTTATGTTGGAAATTTTTCGCCAACTTTAAAATATTGTTATTTTGTGAATTTTTTTCCATTCTTTCGAATGGCCTAGCCATCATTATCATTTTCGACGAGGAAAATACCTAAAAATCGAAAAAACTGTTTTTTTCTGAAGTTTTTGACTCATAACCTCAACAACATACAGCTAAATTAATCATAATTTACCTTTTTTATGTATATTATCTTTACCATCAAAATCAGCTAATGAAACTTTTTTTTACTAAATAGCCTCAAAAATCAGTCAAAAAATAATTTTTTCAACGTTTAAAAAATTAAAATTTTGTTATCGATAGAATATAATACAATTCATACTTAAATAAGTGATTTATTTGCACGATTATTTGAATTTCATATATAATAATATCGTCCCATTAAGGGTATCCTGCCATAGGCTTATAAAAAAATCAATAAATTAATGTTTTTAACGTTTAAAAAATAAAATGTTTGTGGTGTTCGATACAAAAAAACGTCCTCAAGTACTGCCGTCGAAGTCACTAAGTACTTACGTAATAAAAATCGTGTTATTAAACGTTAATGAGGAATTATTATATAAATAAATTACTAAATTATTTGAATTATTTAACTGCTTAAATAGTGTAACCTAAAGAGTGCAGTGTTTAAAGGGATTAATAAATTAATTATTAAAAAGTTACTACGTACTCATGAAATTACAAAATTCAAATTCAAATTAATATACAGTATGATGCAAAGGAAAGGAATAAATTCGTTATTTATTAAACCGTCGACTCTAAGGAAAAATCCCGAAAGAGGTCGATTTTTTAATTATGATTTTTTGGCATATATATGATACTAGTAGTGACGTCATCCATCTGGGCGCGATGACGTAATCGATGAATTTTTTTAATGAGAATTACGATTATTTAAAAAACCATAGTAGTAAAGAACTTTGGTTTGTATAATGGTATAAAATTTTATTAAAAAACTTTTAAAAAAGTCATCCAAGAACATCCAGAATGTTTTCGATCTAGTCAAATCATCTTCAGTGACATTCTGTGCAGTAATTGAAACTAGCCCACTAGTTGATATATAGTCTTTAAAATTACATAATTTAACTTTGGTTTGTATAATGGTATAAAATTTTATTAAAAAACTTTTAAAAAAGTCATCCAAGAACATCCAGAATGTTTTCGATCTAGTCAAATCATCTTCAGTGACATTCTGTGCAGTAATTGAAACTAGCCCACTAGTTGATATCGCACCTTGAAAATCATATGGCAATATCTGCAATTTTTTCATGAAATGACCTTTGAATGCAGTCTAATAGGAAAAAAAATCTATTTTTTATTGCTATATAGCAGCATCTGCAACGAATTTTAATTTCGGCATCAGAAAGATACGTCCCTATGGCTTTTGTCAAAAATCGATTCTTCTGTTTATACCATCAGGCATTATCTGCAGTTGATGCTCTCCGGTTGTAAAATTGGAACAAAAACTCAGATCTATATGGCAATATGTGCAAAATATGACCCATATTAGTAAAATAAAAGCAAGATTTACTCTGAGGAAAAATGCTTTGAATGCAATAAAACATAGAGTGTGTGTGTCAGCACAATTTCATTGCAACACTGGAAATAAGCGACAAGATTTTAACAAATTAATATACAACGTTATACTGCAGATGGGTTTATCCCAAAAGAAAAGCGAGGATCGCATAAGAATGGAAAAAGAATCAACGACGTCGTGAAACAAAACATAATGAAAACACTACCTAAGAAAACAAACTACCAGATAATTTGTCAGCGATGACAAAACTCTTGCTGATATTCATCGCAATTGTATAAAATTTTGCAAAGAAAAAGTTCGGTGTTCGGAAATTACGCTACGATGATGACCATATTTCACACGGAATTTAATATAGACTTCTTTAAGCCCAAAAACACCTTTGTCGCTATGAGAAAGTTACAGAAATTAATTAGATAAATCGACATTAGAAACAGGAACAAGAAATAAATGACTTAAAATCTGCAAAATCCAACACTTGCATCACTGCTTGTTTTGATTTACAAGCATTACTACCGACGCCTTCAGGCGAAGTCTCCTTATTTTATTACAAAAGAAGATTATCAACATTTAATTTCAAATTTTTTTACCTGACTACAAATTCAGGACACTGCTCTTTGGTTTGAGCGAATTGCTAATTGTGATTCAAATGAAATAGCGTCGTGCCTGTTACAATTTCTGAGCAACCATGCCAGGAAAAAGAAATAATATTATACTCAGATAACTGCAGCGAAGAATATGGACTATCTTTGAACATAAAGAAAACTAAATTTATGGTAATATCGAAATCAACAAGAAATGTCCAAAATTTATATTTACACAATGAAATTATCGAACGAGTTAGCAAATACAAATATTTAGGCACTTTAATAAATGAAGACAACGATAGCTCAGCAGAAATCAAAATAAGAATAGAAAAAGCCAGAGCCATATTCACTAAAATGAAGAGAGTGTTCTGTGGAAGAGATTTGAGCCATGAAATGAAACTTCGCCTGATGAGATGTTACGTACTTTCTGTGCTGTTCTACGGAATGGAGTCATGGACGCTGAAAAAGATTGATACCAAAAAATTAGAGGCATTTGAACTGTGGATGTATCGCAGAATCTTGAGAATATCATGGACGGAGAGAATCACAAACGTCGAGGTCTTGAGAAGAATGAATAAAGAAAAGGAAATCATATTTACGATCAAACAACGAAAACTGCAATATTTGGGACACACTACAAGAGGCGAAAGATATGAACTGCTTCGAATAATTATGCAGGGGAAGATAGCAGGAAAAAGGTCCATAGGAAGAAGACGAAACTCTTGCCTAAAGAATCTACGGGAATGGTATAGCTGTAGCAACAACGAATTGTTTCGGTCAGCAGTTTCGAAAATACGTACAGCCCTGATGGTCGCCCACCTTCGGAACGAAGATGGCACTTGAAAAAGAAGAATCTGCAGTGGGCAAAATAAGAACAAGTATATTGTCTGTCCTTATCAATATGCAGTACAGAAATTAAACATACCTAAAATTACCCACAAATTTTTGATAACGGGTCACTCCCAAAATGAGGTAGATAACGTTCATTCTTTAATTAAGAAACAAAAAAGCACAGTAGTTCAAACAGCGAAAAACAGGTGAACCTTATAAAATTAATGAAATGTGTACATCGGATATATTGGACTTTAAAAAACGATGTAAGGAAATGGGGAAGAATTATAACATTGACGAAGAAGGAAATCAGGTCGTCTGGAATGACATAAGATGAGCAAGGTGGAGAAGACACTTGAAAATAAGTTTCAGGTTAAGGCAAGTTTCAGCGATACAGAGTTCAGAACCATTAATATTGGCAAAGATAACGAGGGATGGTGGCTAGTATGGAACTAGCATGGAAAACATATTCGCTCCACTAGGAATATGCAATCTCAAAAAACAAGATGTAGACTCTCACTATGTAAGGCTAATGTTATTCAAAAGCACTATCATAGGTTTTATGCTGACTTACACGTGACAAATGCAACAATAGAAACTGAACAGACAGATTATAATATGCAAGACTTTGAATAAGTGTTAACACTTAAAATTTGTAATAAATAAGTATAATCTTAAATAAAAAAAATTGTTATTTGATATGCATTTTAACTAGATCATTTGCGAAAATTGATATATTTTTTAAAACCATATGGCCGTATGTGCTAAAATACCTATTTCCTGGAGGAAGTTTTAGGTATTTCTTAATTCATATAAAAATATGCAAAATTAAAAACAATTATGCCAAATACCAGGTGTGTAGCTTAGTTTTTGGAATTACAGTAAATAAAACTAACCATACAAAAACTTAAAATGCTCATAACTCACTATCATGATTTTTGTAGTTACTGTCCTATGGTTTTCAAGGTGCGATATATAGTCTTTAAAATTACATAATTTTATTAAAATAAAATTTTTATTAAAATTATACTTTTGGAATGACAAGTCAAGACGAGTGACACAGACCGAATTCCGTCTTGACCTCGAACTCGTTGTGCCAAGTACCGCTTCAGTTTTTCGAGCAGGGAAGCCATGCTGCTTTTGAGCTTTAGTAAAATCCATTAATATCGACATTGTGCTGCATTTCAAAAGTATAATTTTAATGTTGTTCTGAAGCTATTTCCTTTGGCATTTTTATGATTAACTATTTATATGGGAAGTTTTAATAAATAGGTAATTGTGTAATTTTGAAGACTACATAATAATATATCAACTAGCGGGCTATAGTTTCAGTAACTAAACAGAATGTCACTGAAGATGATCTGACTAGATCAAAAATGTTCTGATGTTTTTCTATAATCTATTTGGATGACTTTTTTAAAAGTTTTTTAATAGAATTTTATACCATTATACAAACCGAAGTTTTTTATTTCTGTGTAAGTTTTTTAACTATGGCACACAGCTAATCACTGGAACTTTACTATAATTTGGTTATTCGAAAGGTTATTCAATTCTCTATTCAGAAGTATAAACATTACCATTATTAGAAAGGACTAAGTTTTCAATCTAATAGCACATAAAATAACATCAAAAATATTACTCTTTACATCCCACCAGATTGAAAACAATGGAAACATTACCCTTATTATTTATACAGAGTGACCAAATTTTTTTTAAATAAATTAATTTACAAAAAAAAATAATGTATGTAATTTATTTAATTCAAAATATATTTTACTTTTAGAAAACGGAAAAAAATGTTTATTCGAAAAACAAACATTGCTTTTCGCTTAAATAAAATGTTCAAACTTCCAAGAGGCAGGTGGCTAGCAGGAGCTGGCTTGAACATTGAATTTAAGTGAAAAGCAATGTTTATATCTCAAACATTTTCTTCTGTTTTCTAACAGCAGTAAAATATATTTTGAAGTAAATACATTATTTAAATTCTTCTTTTTATGCCAATTAATTTAATTCAAATTTTTTTTGGTCACCCTGTATAAATAATTGTGTTAGTGTTTATATTAATGAATAAAGAACTGAATATCCTTTGAAATGAGTTGCCACACGACCCATAATCTCATTTAAAAAAATCATCGATTACGTCATCACGCCCAGATGGATGACGTCACTCATATCACACTCGACCCGTTTCGGTATTTTTCCAAAAGTCGCCAGTTTACGAAATAACGAATTTATTCCTTTCTTTGCACCATGCAGTATATTAATTTGAATTTTGTAATTTCATGATTGTGTAGTAACTTTTTAATAATTAATTTATTAATCCCTTTAAACTTAATCAATTAAGTAATTCAAATAATTTAATAATTATTTATTTAAATATTAATTCCTCATTAACGTTTAATAAAAATATTTTTTTTATATATTTTTTTTTATTTTTTAATCAAAACGAAACCGTAGATTTTCTTATTTTATTATTTTAAAAATATTTTTATTACGTAAGTAGTTAGTGGCTTCGACGGCGGGTACTTGAGGACTGGTTTATCCTTTAGCGCCCTTTAAAAATCACAACCGCAACAAGCATTTTTATAAAGGGGCAAGCAACATTTTCTATCGAATACTATCGAAAAATTAATTTATTGTTTTTTTTTTAATAAGCCTATGGCAGGGTACCCTTAATGGGACGATATTATTATATATGAAATTCAAACAATGGTGCAAAACAAAAAAATAATTTATTTAAGTAATAATTGTATTACATTCTATCGAGAACAACAAAATTTTAATTTTTTTAAAAGTTAAAAGAATTATTTTTTTTTACTGATTTCTAATAGATGATTTTGATTGTAAATGTAACAATACATACAAAAATATAAATGATGATTAATTTAGCTGTATGTTGTTGAGTTTATGAGTCAAAAACTTCAGAAAATGCCAAAAAAAAACAGTTTTTTCGATTTTTAGGTATTTTCCACGTCGAAAATGATAATGATGCTTATGCCATTCGAAATAATGGAAAAAAATACATAAAATAACAATATTTTAAAGTTGGCGAAAAATTTACAACATAACCTAAACATTTTTTGAAAATTTCAAAAATTTTTCCTGCGCTCAATTTTGAAGATAAAAATCTGAAAAAAATCAGGCAGCTTTGTGTTATTAAGATACGCATCTATTAATTTTTTCAGATTTTTTGCAGCAATACAGCGTCTGGAAAAAAATGTTTTCAAAAAAACACGTTTTTTTCCATAGCGGACCCCCCGGTGCACCTAGGGACTTGAAAATTTGGCTGAGTGAGTTTTCAATTATATATTTTCGAATGGCTAAACCCAAAACTGAATCGAGCCTGGTGCAATTTTGACCATCTTATCCCGCTATAGCCTTTTGTATTATTCTTATTTATTCGGAGGCCTATTTGTTTTGCGGTATTTTACAGTCTAATAAAGTCTTCCTTGATACCTATCGTTGTATTTTCTACTATCGGCCAAAACCAGTATAGTGTGAAGCCCTTGTGTTATAATATGTAATGTGAAGATAGTGTAATATTATGCGAGGAGTGTTTCTGTGCTCGTTTTGTACACAATACTCTCCAATACGGCATTTGCTCTAACCCTTCAACGCCCAACATTTTTTAGGTTCCATGTATGCCCAAGGGTGGGTAAAAAATGTTCACCTCGAAAATAGCTAATATATTTATTGAGAGTTGTTGCAAATGGATTAAACTTAAGAATCTTATGTTATGCTTAATTAACACACCATCTTCTAAAATATTAATATAAACAATTTACAAACCTTACAACAAAATTACAATGTACATCAAAATTAAAATACGACTAAAAACCAGTAATTCAGATTTGTCGATTTTCTCCACATTATTCTTTTCAGCCTCCTCATTGGCGGATATATGTCGATTATGTAATTATACGTAGATAATTATATGGATTATGTTCCTTCTTCTTCTTTTAGTGCCTATTCGTTTCGAATATTGGCGATCATTCTGGCTATAATTATTTTATTAACTGATGCTTTAAAAAGATTAGTTGTTGTTGTGGAGAACCATTTCCTCAGGTTCTTTAACCATGATATTCTTTTTCTCCCAATTGCTCGCTTTCCGAATACTTTACCTTGAAGGATTACCTTCAGTAATCTGTATTTGGTGCCCTTTCTCATTATGTGTCCGAGATATTCTAACTTTCTCCTTTTAATGGTATACATCAACTCTCTTTCTTTGCCCACTCTTCGTAATACGGTCTCGTTGGTTATTTTGTCAGTCCATGATATCCTTAGGATTCGCCTGTATAGCCACATCTCGAAGGCTTCAAGTTTTATGTTCCTACCAACGAGAAATTATATAGAGACCTTTAGTAGCAAGTTTTATCAAGGGTGTATTTTTTGTGCTCACCCATATTTAACTCAAGATATTACTTTTACTTTCAAAAATGTCGGTAAAACCAAATTAACATTCGATAAAGGCTGTCTTTTTAAAAATAATTATCTAAAATAAATAATCTAATAATGACTAAGAATCAGAGAGGTGTTATTTGCTTTTACTGTGTTAGCTCAAAGATGTATAGTTATGAATGTGGATGTGCATGTTTGTTACGTTGATTTTGAGAAAGCATTTGAAAAAGTAAGACATGCACAATTAGTACAAATTATAAAGACAAAAAACATAGACCAAAGGGACTTCCGAATAGTAACAAACCTTTACAGGAATCAAAGAGCATAAATTGTAATAGATACAAACCCGGTCCAGAAATTGAAATCAGGAGAGAAGTTAAGCAGGGATGTGTTATGTCTCCATTACTCTTTAATGTATATAGTGAAGCCATTTTTGAAAAAGCATTACTTTCTCATAGTGAAGGAATAATACCAAACGGGAGATCTATTAACAACATAAGATATGCAGATGATACTGTAATTATCATAGCAAGCTCTACTGAACAACTCCAACTACTACTAAACAAAACAAACAGTTTCTGTGAAGAAAATGGACTAAAAATGAATACAAAAAAGACAAAATACATGATACTAACTAAGAAAACATACAACCAAACATTCATTTGGGATATGCACCGATAGAAATGGTGCATATCCCAAATATACATAGTCGTAGACGTTGAAGGTCAAATTTTGACTACAATTGAAGATAAATTAAGAAGGTGGAAAGAATATATGCAAGAATTATTCGAAGATGCTGCACGAAGTCCGTATAAAATAGAGAATCCCTACGGCCCAGAAATAACAAACGAAGAAGTAACTATGGCCATTAAGCGGATTAAAGATGGGAAATCACCAGGACCTGATGAGGTGCATGGTGAAATTTTAAAGCTATTAGAGGCACAACAAATTACAGCTCTTACGAAGTTATTCAACAACATATACGAGACTGGTTACTTACCAAAAGACTGGCTACTATCAATATTCATTCCACTTCCCAAAAAAGCCAACGCTAGAAAATGTGAAGAACATAGATTAATTAGTTTGATGAGCCTTGTACTTAAAGTACTCCTTAGTATCATTCACCCGCGCATATACACCAAATTAGAAGAACAGCTGAGTGAAGTTCAATTTGGATTCAGATCAGGACTCGGAACGAGGGAAGCACTTTTCAGCTTGCAAGTTCTAATACAGAGAGCCAGGGATGTCAATTGCGATGTGTATGCATGTTTCATAGATTTCGAGAAGGCATTTGATAAAGTCCCACATGGAAAACTAATCGATATCCTAAAAACATCACGACTCGATGGTAAGGATATAAGACTCGTTTCAAACTTATATTTCCAACAAAAAGCAACAGTTCGATTCGAAAATGAACTGTCCGAAATCTTCACGGTTGAAAAAGGAGTCAGACAGGGTTGCATACTGTTACCAACATTATTTAACATATACTCTGAAAACATCTTTAGAGAGGCCTTGGACGAATCAGAAGATGGTATTGCAGTAAATGGACAACTTATAAATAATATTAGATATGCAGACGATACAGTATTGCTGGCAGATAGTGCGCAGGGGCTCCAAAGGATCATGGATAATGTTGTAGAAGCATGTAACAAATACGGCCTAAAATTAAACTGTAAGAAGACAAAAATAATGATCATTAGTAAAAACACCAACATAAACGCCCAAATTACAGTAAACAATACACCCCTAGAGAGAGTACAGAAAATATGCTACCTGGGCTGCAACATTAAGGATACTTGGGATCATAGCTACGAAATAAAAACTCGTATTGAAAAAGGCAGATCAATATACGCATAAGAATTCTTAGATGTTACGTCTTTAGTGTCCTCCTATACGGAGTTGAAAGCTGGAGCCTGACAGAAGATGCCATAAAACGGTTAGAGGCGTTTGAAATGTGGTGCTACCGACGTATGTTGAGGGTCTCATATATACACCACACAACTAATATAACTATTCTCCAGAGGCTAGGAAAAGACAAAGAAATAATTAACACCGTAAAGAACAGAAAATTGGCTTACTTCGGTCACATTATGCGTAATGAAAAATACCGACTGCTGCAGTTGATTCTACAAGGCAAGATTGAGGGCAGGAGAGGCCCTGGACGTAGACGTATATCCTGGCTGGCCAATCTTAGGAAGTGGACTGGTCTAACGCCAACTGATCTATTTCGAGCTGCCGTAAATAGAATACGATGGGTCAATGTGGTCGCCAACATCTCCAGAAGATAGGCACTTTTAGAAGAAGAAGAAATGGTCGATACATACAAATACCTAGGAACCTGGATTTTATAGAATAATGACAAAACAACAAACAACAGAAATAAGGACCAGGATAGAAATAGCAAGAAGTGCGTTTGTAAAAATGAAAACAGTTTTCTGCAACAAAGACCTTGGATTGGAACTGAGAGTAGGAGCTTTGAGATGCTACGTGTTCTCGATACAGCAATATGGACTTAAAAGTTGAACATTAAAGCAAGAACATATAAATAAGCTACAGTCATTTGAAATGTGGTGTTACAGAAGGATGCCTAGAATAGCATGGCCACAGAAGAAAACGAACACGGAAGTATTGCGAGAATTTGGCAAATAATGCGAAATAATGTACACAATAAAAATAAGAAATTTATAATATCTGGGACACGTAATGAAGAGACAGCGATATGAAATGCTAAGACTCATATTACAGGAAAAGATAAGAAGAGGCAGAATGAGTATTGGAAGAACGAAAGTGTCATGGTTGAAGAATTTTTAAGGAACTGGTTTAAATGCAGTTCTGTAGAACTCTTCAGCGCAGCGGTAGATAGAGTAAAGAGAATGATGATGATATCAAAACCACCGCACCGATTGGTAGACGGCACTTAAAGAAGAAGAAGCAAAATCGCAGAATAAAGTTAAAACATTTAAAAGTACCTTTTGACGATAATGGGAGATATTTATTGGACAAAACTATATTTAGTCACATTATATTAAATGTTTTAGAAGTTATTGAATGACTTATTCAGATATTCATGGTTGTATTTTATGTATTCTTATACTAACATTATTTAACATAAGAAATGCTGATCTTTTGTTTATTATTCCAATTGTAAAAACAAACTATTTAGGTACAAAATAACACAATATGTATAATAATTCCAACTATGAAATTATTAAAGGACTAAACTAAAGGAAGTGATTCATAGGATAGGTACCGATATTTTTTATGGCTAAGTCGGGATCGTAAACATGGGTAATAATACCTATTGTAAAATTTTAAGTGAATGCAGTCCGACAAATCCCATTGTGAAAATGTGAATAAGCAAATAACTGTAGGTAGGAGGTACATATCTTATTTACAATTCACAAAAATTTATTGAAACAGTTATTCTTACGTTTCATAATTTCCGAGATGTTTAAATATCCACAATGTTAGACTTTCTTGTATTTGTTTATATTTAAATAAATTTTTAGGCCTGGATCCCGCGTGCCAAAAAAAAGTTGATTAATAACATGCTGAACATTTGTTAATAGCTTAACGGTGTTTAGTCGGACAAACTTTGATGTATGGGAACACTGGAACAGGAGAAGTTTTAATTATTGTGGAACTTATCATCCTGACAAGTTTATGATTGTGAAAACTAGCAGGGTGTTTTTTAAGTTTATTTAGTAGGTAGCAAACTTTACATAATATATGAAAAAAAATTGTCCCTCAACCTTTACCGAAAGTATACTTTTTCTGACCTGATTGTAGGGAGCAAAGTCGTACTTTTCCTGCAAAAAGTAAGAAAACCATGTATTTAAACGAATATAGATGTATGCTTAGTGTGACCAACTAGCCCGAAAAATCCGGGACATGGCCCGAATTACGAAGTAGTGTCCCGGCGTCCCGGACAAGGCTTCCGGGCCATCCGAATTTTCAACGTTTTGGTAAAATAATTTTATTTTGAAATTTTTAGTACATTATGTATTCTTCTAAGAATTAGAGGTTTTCTTCTCATTGTTAAGCAAATTAAGTTGTGCGACAAATATGATAGTAAGAAGTAATCAACACAAAAATGTTCTGAAGTTGTTTTCTTGTGGAATTTTTGACAATTACATTTTGATGGGATTAATTTACAATCAAAAACTTGAAGCCTTTGAGATGTGGCTATACAGGCAAATCCTAAGGATATCTTAGACGGACAAGATAACCAACGAGACCATACTAAGAAGAATGGGGAAAGAAAGAGAAGTGATGTTTACATTTAAAAAGGGATAGTTAGAATATCTCAGACACATAATGAGAAACGGAAATAAATACAGATTATTGAAAATAATCCTTCAAGGCAAAGTATTCGGAAAGCGAGGTATAGCGAGAAGAAGAATATCATGGTTAAAGAACCAGAAGAAATGGTTCTCTACCACAACAACTAATCTATTTAAAGCATATGTTAATAAAATAATTATAGGCAGAATGATCGCCAATATTCGATACGGATAGGCACCAAAAGAAGAAGAAGCCACAATTGTATGACACTTACATTTTTATATTAACCTAAGGTTATAATACCTATTTACATGAAAATTCAACATCAGTTGATCTTTCCTTTTTTGAGAACGATTTCCGGATTTAAAAAAAAAACTAAGAAAAATGTAATTATTACAGCCAATTGTGGCTCCTATCAAAAATATAATTGACAACATAAAATGTTAAATAATCAATAAAATGATGATATTGAAGTTCTGACAAAAAAAATGGCCCGATTTTTATTGAAAAGTCCCGAATTTCTGGTATTTTTTTCAGCCTTGTCCCGAATTGCACTGAATTCGAGTTGGTCACACTATATATGCTTCACAAAATCAGTATGGTACATTCCATGTCAAATCACTCAGGCAAAAAATTTTGGATCTCCGATTTGGCTGAAAATTGGTATATAGCTTCTGCGGGACGTAAACATAAGATATTTAAGGTCAAAAAATCTTCTTCTTCTTTTTTCTCAAAATGTTATTTTATGCGATTTTACAGTGATTTGGTGTTTATTTAAACAAATTTGCATTTTCTGTCGTAAAGTATCAATGAAAAACATAATATTTTAATAGAAAGGACTCAAAAATGTCATTATATGGCATTATAATAAGTTATTTTGAATCAAAACAAGTTTTTGATCAAATTTTATAGTGTAAAAAACGTTAAAATACCGGTTTTTACATTTTCCTCCATTCCCAAAATACATCATCATCGATTTGGCTGAAAATTTGCCCACGGATAGCCAAAAGATAGGACTTTAAGTGGTTAGAAGGATTTGAATTATATTACAATACCAAAAAAGTTACATGCAGTAATATCAGATTCAAAAGTATATATTAGTCCAGTCGGGATAGCATTTGACCTTGAATGCCGAGCTGCCCAAAATTTTATTTTTCTGATCTTTAGGAGAGTCAATAGTAGCCTAAATTTAAATCACGAATGAATTCTTCTGTTACGTTAGCCGCCATCTTGATTTTAAAGGAGAACCTGTTTTGCTCAATATCTCCGCCATTTTTAACTTTTCGACAAAAATGGGAGGACCTGAAATTGTTTCAAATAAATCGTATTTACAATTATTACAATTTCTTTTTAACAATTTTTGTCGTGAGGTCGATATTTTTGAGTTAATTGTACTTACAGTAGAAGCCTATATTTTTGACTATAATATTGCATGTGCCTTTTTTGGTATTGTAATATAATTCAAATCCTTCTCATCACCTAAAGTTTCATGATTTGTCTATCTGTTGGCAAATTTTCAGCCAAATCGATTATGATGTATTTTGGGAATGGATAAAAATGTAAAAAACGGTATTTTAACGTTTTCTACGCTATAAAATTTGATCAAAAGCTTGTTTTGAATCAAAGTAACTTGTTATAATGCCATATAATGTTTTCCATTGATATGGAAAATCAATATATCAAAAATATTATGTTTTCCATTGATACTTTACGATAAAAAATGCAAATTTGTATAAATTAACATCAAATCACTGTAAAATCGCATAAAATAACATTTTGAGAAAAAAAGAAGAAGATTTTTTGACCTTAAATATCTTATTTTTACGTCCCGCAGAAGCTATATACCAATTTCCAGACAAATCGGAGGTCCAAAATTTTTTTTGCTCCAAAATTGAGTGATTTGAAATGGAATGACCCGTATATAAAAGTAAAGGGTACCCCCCGTTAAGATAGGCAAAATGCCCTCACTCCCAGAATTCAATTTTATAATTTTTTTTACGTTCTTGCAACTAAAAAATGACATAACGCGGATTTTTAGCTCGCCACCCCCCTTACCCCTCCCCCCACAGCCAAAAACGTAGATTTTTAGATTTAATTTTTTTTAGTTGGGTTGCAATCGATTTAAAAATTCCAAAAAATTAACACGTGTAGCTGAGGCTTTTACAAAACATGTCTATTTTTTATGGACCCGTAGGTCGAGTGTACATAACCTCAAATTTTTTTTTAACTTTTTTAAAACCTATAACTTTTTTTGGAGGGGGCTACAGGTCCAGTTTTTTTTGCATTTTGTGTATTTTATCAAAATCTATCTCTCTGATTTTTTTCAGATTTTTCCGTTAGGTGCGCCATCTTGAAAAATCAGGAAAACTGTATTTTTAGGGGGTTTTTAGGGATTTTCTCTATTTTATAGACTGCAACATAGATCAACTGAAGGTTTTTTTAATAGATTATGTATAATTTGAAATGACTATTTTAGGATTATCAAAAATTGGGCAAACCACCTTTAAACCCCCCCATAAACCATGTTTTTTTAAGTTATGTAAGGGTTTTTGCGGGCTTAATGATATTTTTGAGATCGATACAGCCTGAATATTTTTTTCATTTTTTTACGTTATATGTGTTTAAAAAATAAGACTAATCGCATTTTTAGCCCACCACCCCCTCCCCTGCCCCCACAAAAACGTCAATTTTTCTATTTTTTTTTTTTGTTTAGTAAAGTTGCAATTAATTTAAAAATTTTATGAGGCTTCTAAAAAACATATCTATTTTTTTAGACCCGTAGGTCGAGTGTACAATACATATAACCTTTTATAACGAATACATATAAACTTTGAGTTGGTCACTTTATGACTTTCATAATAATAATTTTTAATCGAGTTAAAGCCTTGAAAATGGCTATTTTCGCGTTTTTCAAATTTTAAATTGCATGTAACTCGACAACAGTCAATTTTATAGAAAAATCACAAGAGGCCTTTTTTGCTCAGGTTGATCCAGAGAATCTAAAACAAATTTGTCCTAAGTGAAAAAATTGATTTTTTGAATTCGTTTAAAAAATTGTTTAAACAATTTTCAGACCGCGGTACTGCCTTTCACCTTGTGGATTTGTTATAAGGACCTGTTTTTGAGCAAGTTTGTGCAAAAAAATGAATCGGAATAATTTACCTAATGGGGACAAGCATACAGCATGGACTATTTGCATTATGAGCCAAACGAAGATGGTTTGGAAAACATTAAACGATAGATACTGTTGTAGATGTGAGTTGCGGAAACGGCAACATAACCATAGGCTGTTGTTCGCATGTAGCTGCCATAATATGATATTTATCGCATGGAAGATATTTTACAAAAATCATCAAGCCAGCAGAATATCTTACAAAACTCTTTGACAATACAGATGTTATACCTGTAATAGACGAAGACAGCGATGAAGACTTTAGAACTGTAAAGTGTAATACCAACGAATATACTCTCCGAATACGCTAAGGGTATATACGAAGCTATATATTCTTTGGTAATACATTCTTTATTCTTTTTATGGTGTTTTACGTGGCAGTAAACGTGAAGCAAAATGACATTTTAATAGGCAGAGCAGAGATATAGGTTATGTAGATGGTACAAGCACATATTTGAATAATTAGAATATGTATAATGTAAGGTAATATTAGGGTACCTACTAAATACAAACTAATGAACAAAGAACAAAATGTTTTGATTCACAAAACGACAAGAAGTATGATATATTAAAATAATGTATTTTTCGTAAATTGATTATTCTGTTTTATTTTGGTTTTTTGTATCCTACCTAAAAGATATCACAATGACATATTTACTTTATACAAAAATATTGCAAAAATTTGAAATTATTTTGTTAAATGTAGTTTACTTGAGGACAAACTGAGCAACAGATATACTGAGAAAAAAAATGAAAACGAAAAAATGATGATTTATTGGGCAGGTTATCTCAAAAAATATTAAGCCTGGATCCCGCGTAATAAAAAAAGTTGATTAATAGCAAGCTGAAAATATGTTAATAGTTTAATGGTATCTAGTCGGACAAACTTTGACGTAGGTATGGAAACAGGGGAAGTTTTAATTGTAAAACGTAATTTTAATTGTGGAACGTGTCATCCTGGCAAGTTTATGATTGTGAAAACTAGCAGTTGGTTTTTAAGTTTATTCAATAGCAAATTATATAAAATATACCTAAAAACTCAGTTATTTCAAATTATTCCTACATAACCTATAAAAAAACCTTGAGTTAATCTATTTTGAAGTATATAAAATGGAGAAAATCCCTAAAAAGCACCGAACAAATCAGTTTTGCGGATTTTTGAAGATGGCGCACCTTACGGAAAAATCTGAAAAAGTCAGAAATATAGTTTTTGATAAAATACACAAAACACAAAAAATAGACATGCAGCCATCACCAAAAAAATATACGTACCTATTAAAAACAAAAAAAAAGAGGTTATAATATGTATGTTATAATATGAGGGTCCATAAAAATAGATGATCTGTAAAAGCCTCAGCTTGTGCGTGTGAATTTTTTGTAAATTATAATTTAATAATTATTAATTATTAAATTTACACAATTTAACTAAAAAAAATGACCATTTAGAATAGTTAATTACAAAAATGCCACAAAGAAATAGCTTCAGAATAACATTTGTAATTGCAAACCAACTTAAAAAAAAATAAAATCGAAAAATTGACATTTTTGGCTGTGGGGGAGGGGGAATAGGGGAAGAGGGCTAAAATTACAGTGACTCCTATTTTTTAAAATCATATAGAACGTAAAAAAAATTAAAAAAATATTCAGGCTGTATCGACCACAAAAAATATAATTAGACCCGCAAAAATCCTTACAAAACTTTAAAAAAACATGGATTTTGGGGGGTTTAAAAGTGTTTCGCCCAACTTTTGAATATCCTAATATACTCAGTTATTTTAAATTATACATAATCTATTAATAAAACCTTGAGTTGATCTATGTTGCAGTCTATAAAATGGAGAAAATCCCCAAAAACCCCTTAAAAAAACAGATTTCTTGATTTTTCAAGATGGCGCACCTGACAGAAAAATCTGAAAAAAATCAGATACATAGCCTTTGATAAAATACACAAAATGCAAAAAAAATTGGACCTGTAGCCCTCTCCAAAAAAAAGTTATAGGTTTTAAAAAAGTTAAAAAAAAATTTGAGGTTATGTACACTCGACCCATGGGTCAATAAAAAATGGACATGTTTTGTGAAAGCCTCAGCTACACGTGTGAATTTTTTGAAATTTTTAAATCAATTGCAACCCAACTAAAAAAAATTAATTCTAAAAATCTACGTTTTTGGCTGTGGGGGGAGGGGTAAGGGGGGTGGCGAGCTAAAAATCCGCGTTATCTTATTTTTTAGTTGCATAGAAAGTAAAAAAATTAATAAAATTGAATTCTGGGAGTGAGGGCATTTTGCCTATCTTAACGGGGGGTACCCTTTATGATTTAAATCTCGTAACTCGAACAAGTTCTAATTTAAATCTCGTAACTTTTACTTCCCATTTCAACTTAGTACGTTGTATTTAAAATTTCTAGGCGTGAAATTTGTAGACGAGACTGTGAAGTTGATTTTGTAGACGAAAACGGCCAAATGTAAAATGATTTAAAAGTCTGCACTTTTTACGCGTTTTAATATTACGGCAACACTGCCTGGCTCGGGAATTACCGTATGGATACCTATTGTAGTATAAAGATGGACTGGGTTTGTATGAATCTGCTATCGGCTCAGGATTGTTAGAAATTTTTAGGTGATATATTTTTTTTCTACAAATCTTTTATTTGCAAACTATGTCAAGTATATATTTCATAATTCATTACGTCACATATCACCTAAGTTTAAATTTGAAAGATATACTCCTCTAACTCTATCAGAAATCGATGGCTCGGGATAACTGTTTTGTCTAATGGACTGACTTTGTACGAAGGATGTATATATATATATATATATATATATATATATATATATATATATATATATATATATATATATTGATGCACGTTAAGTTGTGACTTCCGGTATACAGAAGAGGCTGTCTGGCTTCCACCTTTTCTACTTGGGATTATTTTTTAAAAATTGTATATTTGATAAGAGGGGGGGTGCTAGGATAGATCTACATATTGAGGGGAAAGGATTTACCATAATAAATGTTGTATATATATAGGTATATACGGAAGCGGACATAATACGTTGTGGCTTCTGTAAATAGGGTAGTTTAAGTCGCGTTGTCACTTCCAGCGATGTTGTCATGTTTTTGGAAGTCACAACGTCTCTTGTGCCAAATTTACCTCGTAGTTTGAGCGTGATCTGTTATCTTAGAGTCTCACACTTGGCAGTGGAATTCATTGGTACCTAGCGTTCCAATAAGAATGTCTTCTTTTTAAAGTGCCTACCCGTTCCGGATCTTGGCGATCACCATGGCTATCTTGACTTTGTTTACCGCAGCGCGGGACAGTTCAGTGGTAGCCATGTTATACCACGTTCGTAAAGTTTACCACTTTTACCACGTCCTCTTTTACCACTTACCTTCCCTTGAAAAATCCGTTGGAGAAGGCGGTAACGTTCTTGATTTCTCATTACATGTCATTTTCGCATTGGAAATCGAAATTGGTTAATTGGCTTAATTGGTTAATTGGTTAAACGGCTTAATTCTATATATAAAATATCATTAATATTATATAGTTTAACTGTAATAATAATTGTTACAATAATTAAAACTATGCATTAATCAATTACAGCTGAACATAATTCTGTGAATGAATATGAGTCTGTAATTCGGACCCCCGGAGAATTACAGAGGAATTAATTTATTAAACACAACACTAAGTGATAACAAACACACTGAATACAATTATAAGATTAGCAGAAGAACAACAAGGTTTTAGGTCGGGAAGATCATGCACCGACGCTATATTTATAATGAGGCAGATTCAAGAGAAATCAGTAGAATACAACAAACCGGCATACTTATGTTTCGTCGATTTTAAAAAGGAATTTGACAGAGTCAAATTAAAAGACGTTATCCATTTATTGTACGCAAGAGAGGTACCTCTAGGAATAATTAAAACGATCGAAAATATCTATCAGAACAAAACGATCAGAGTAAAAGTAGATAAAGAACTAACTGACCCAATTGAAGCTGGCAATGGGATAAGACAGGGAGACTCCCTGTCTTGTTCTCTATTGTTCAACCTGATCATGGATGAAGTAATAAAAAAAAGTAAGAACAAAAGAAAGATATCAAATGGGAGAAAAACAACTTAAAATAATCTGCTATGCAGACGACGCAATACTAATCTCTCAAAGTGAAGATGATTTACAACGTATGCTGCACCAATTTAATATAACCTCTAGAAAATTTAACATGTTGATTTCCCCAAAAAAGACTAAATGCATGGTTATAACAACAAATCTAGTTGTAAATTAGAGCTGGACGGTCAGATAATAGCACAAGTCATAGAGTTTAAATATCTAGGCATCACACTATCTAGCTCTATCTACGGAAAGCTCGAAACCGAAGTACAAGCTCAGGTGAATAAAGTAAACAGAGCCGCAGGCTGCCTGAATGACACAATATGGAGAAATAAAAATATCGGAAAAGAAATGGAAGGCAGAATTTACAAAAGAGTCCTCAGACTAATAATGACATAAGCGACAGAAACACAACCTGATACAGAAAGGACAAAAAGAATGCTAGAAACAGCAGAGATGAAAACACTTCGAAAAATCGATGGTAAGACACTATGTGATAGAGCCAGAAGTGCAGATATACGTATACGACAGAGATGCAAGGTGGACAACATTAATAACTGGGTGAAAAACAGGAGATTAGAATGGTGGAATGACCACAAAAGCCGAATGACAATAAACAGAGTAGTAAGGACGGCGAGAGACGGTTCCCCAGTAGGAAGGCCATCAGTGGGAAGACCACGAAAACGATGGAATGACAACTTACTGGAGTCACATTGAAAAACAGACAGAGTTATGTCTACACAAAAAGATGAAGAAGAAGAATAAATGAATATAATGAATAAAATGATGCTAGGTAATAGTAATTTTAACAAATATTTTTAGTGATTTTATTTTAGCTCCAGGTTATTGTTGGAGTTGGAGTTTACTAACGACATTTTAAATTTAATAATATAATATTGAATAATAAAATATTATGAACAATATAAAGGTAGATACACTCCGGCCAAGAAAATCGAGCTTAGTAACAAATAAAAAACAAAATGTTGCAAATCCTATAATTGCAAAAAACGCTCAGGGAGTTTGTCAGTGATCCAAAGTCAGTGTCAGTGTCAGTTTTTTTAACAGTAACAGTGATCCAAAAAAATTTTTACGGCACAAAAATAGCAACTGTAACAATTTGTTTAAAATATTTTTAGAATTTTTAAGTGCTTACTTTCCGAGCTCTGTTAATATGATGTATTTCTGCACACGTTTAAAGCAAAAAACTTTTAATAATTAGATACAATTATTCTATTATAGAGTGAACTCTCCCTTGGATGGACAGTAGTTGATCCGCATAAACTGTCCGTTTAAGGGAAAAATAAATATGATATAATTAATTATTTTTAATGAGAAATAAGCCACAATTTTACTAAAAAAAAATTATTTCATTAACGTTTCGACGCCCAAGTCGGGTGTCATCAAAATAAATATTACTAGAGTAACAATGTATTACTAGACTAATATTTTGTATTTTGACAACGACAAATATAAAATGCCACAAGGAAATAGCTTCAGAACAACAATGAATATGTTAATTTAAAATTTTTAATAACTTTAATAACTAAAATTATTTCAGTTACTTTAATTATATGTACATATAGGTTGATGGCTCAGATCATGCACAAAATTTATTGTGAAATTTAATCCGAAAATAATTTACGACATTTTTACCAAAACGCTAAGACCTACAAATTAATACAATGACGTCTATTGAACCCAAATATCTTCATTCGACAATTAAGTTAAGATTCATATTTCAGTCAAAACACAAAAATTTATCGAGGTATTTATTATCAGAGTAATAATGGGGTCAGCAATTCTTTCATGGATCGACATACACATTAAAATTTTGCTTGCGTTGCTAACAGTTAAAAGATGTGAACAGATTTGTATTACATAATTAATATAGCGTAAACAGTATTCATACCTAATATCAAATATCACTCGTGTAAAGATCTGTTAGCCCGATCAAGGAATACAAAACTTATCGAAAACCTCCAAAAAATAAATTAAGGATGATTTGGGAATAGGTAGTTGAAATTGTCTATTATTATATAAGAAAATGTTTACAATTCTACATCTCCTCCATTTTACAAAAATGGAGGGGAATACACCCTTCTTGGGGTTGAAAATATACATTCAAAATAAGTCCGGAATTGGATAAAATAACTAATTTTAAGCAACTTTTGTTCTAGAGTTTTTTCACTAAGTCAATACTTTTCGAGTTATTTGCAAGTGAATATGTTCATTTTTATGCTTATGAACGGTTTTTCGCAAGTAACTCAAAAAGTAGGTATTTTATCGAAACATGTATTCTTAGCAAAAATATAGCTTATAAAAAAGTGAAACAAATGGTGTACACATGAAGTCTGTTGACCCAGTAGAAGCAGAGTTGTAGCTAATGAGGAGTAGGTCCTTCTTCGTCAAATTTCAAATCAAATGTTTCGACGTGAAATAACCAAAAAACGGAGCACTTTTCAGGGAAAATTAATTACAACTTTTTTAAATTGTTTGAAAAAAGGTTTATTTTTGTTTTTTAAAAGAACTTTTAACGTTAAAAGTAAGTGAGTTACGCTCAAAATATTGTTACTCAAATAAAAGGGCTCAACTCTTTTTATTTTTTGGTATAAAAATCGCGAAAATCACCCCCTAATTAGCATCTCAAATAAATTTAATCGTTACCGCTTCACACTTTACTTTTCTTATGTATTCTTTATATGATCTGTAAGTTTCATCGGTTCAAAGTGCTTCTTTTTGAAATGGCTTTAGTTAAAATGGCTTGAACAAGTCACTAATCACGAATGTATGCAAATTTTGAACAGTCTTAGCATAACCAATTTTTGTCTACCAGGAAAACAAAAAATCCAAAATAATCAGAAAAGCAAGACGTACATTTTATTACTGTTTGAGGTTTTTGGTATTACTAATAATTTTTCAGTTATTTTGAAAAAAAAAGAGATTTTTTTCAAAATCAGATTTTTTTTTTATTTTAAAACCAATTTTTTTCAAAATTGAACAGTTTGAACCAATAAAACTTATAGATCATTATAAAGAATACATAAACAAAATACCTTGTGAAGCAGTAACGATTCATTTTATTTGGGATGCTAATTAGGGGGTGATTTTCGCGATTGTTTTTACCAAAATATAAAAGGGAGCAAAAATATTTTGAGCGTAACTCACTTTTAATGTTAGAAGTTAAAAAAAAAATAATAAACCTGTTTTTAAACACTTTAAAAAAAATTTTAATAAGTTTTCTCCGGAAAATTCTCCGTTTTTTGGTTATTTCACTTTAAAATATTCGATTTGGAACTGGACGAATAAGGACCTACTTTTCATTAGTTACAACTCCGCTTCTACTGGGTATACAGATTTCATGCGTACTCCATTCTTTTCACTATTTATAAGCTAATAAGCTATATTTTTACTAAGAATATCTTCTTCGATAAAATACTTACTTTTTGAGTTATTTGCGAAAAACCGTCTAAAACATGTTTTTTGTTGTTAAAAATGAATATATTCACTCGCAAATAACTCTATATTTTTCACCCCCGAGAAGGGGTATTCCCCTCCATTTTTGTAAAATGGAGGGTGTGTAGAGTAGTTAACTTTTTCTTATATAATAATAGACAATTTCAACTACCTATTCCCAAATTTTCATCCTTCCTTTATTTTTTTGGGTCAGATTGTTCTTTGATTGGGCTATGTATCAATTTGAAACGATAAAAAATGACCTACAGTATCATACGCAAAGCATGCGAAACATGGGTGCTGAAAAGTCAGAAACAGACCTTTTAGAAAGATTGCAGAGAAAAATGCTAAGAGCAATATAATATGGAGGTGCGAAAATAGATCAGTGGAGAAGAAGAACCAATAAAGAACTGGACGAACTGTATAAAGAGCCAACGATAACGATGACGATCAAAGCACAGAGAATAATATTTGGGGCAAATCGAAAGAATGAGAAGTAAAAGAATGCCAAAATGGTACTCTTACGTAGACCATAACAAAAGAGAAGGAAAGGCAGGCCAAGAGAAAGATGGGAGGACAGTGTGTACGAAGACCTGCAGAAAAGTAACATTGAGAGATGGAAACAACTAGCATTGAACTGAAGGAGAGGGAAGTAGGTGGTGAAAGATTGTATAAATGGACTGAATTGTAATTACATAAAATTTATAAGACTAAAATAAAATGTAATCAGAAATGTAAACGTTTTATTCCTAGGCCAACAAGGAATATTGAGCTTAATAAATAATAAAAAATATAGTTTTATATCGTAAAATATTTGGAAAAAGTTCTTCATTTTATATTTACTATCCACATTTGCGGATACGTGCTGTCGTACACGGATGGGTGCTGTCGCCACAATTATTCAATGTGTACTCCCAACTAATGTGTTTCCCACTATGGGAAAGAATTGAAGGTGTAAGGATTGGAGGGAGCATCATTAATAACATAAGATTTGCAGACGATACCGCAATCATGGCAGAGAATATAGACAATTTACAAATTCTCCTATATATCATTAACAGAGAAAACAAAAAGATGGGACTAACAATGAATATAAATAAAACCACATTAATGGTGATCTCAAAAAACCCTGTTGACAACATACATCTGACATTGGAGGTAAACCGATAGAAAGAATCGAGAGGTATAAATACCTAGGAGTAATTATAAACTCACAATTAGATCAAGATGAGGAAATAAAGGTGAGAATAGAAATAGCTCAAAAAGGATTTATAAAATTCAAGTTAATGTTTACAAATAAGAAATTGAGTATGGACATTAGATTGAGGTTCGTCGAATGTTATGTTTGGTCGCAACTACTATATGGGGTAGAAGCTTGGACTCTAAAAGCACAATCCGTAAAAAAATTGGAGGCATTCGAGATGTGGCTGTATAGGCGTATTCTGAAAATTCCTTGGACTGCAAAAATCTCAAACGAAGAAGTGTTAAGAAGAATTGGACATGGCAGGAAGTTTATGAACACAATTAAAATAAGAAAAACATCGTATCTGGGCCACATACTTCGTAACTATAAATACTCTCTGCTACACGTCATCATGCAAGGAAGAGTAGCGGGGAAAAAGGTTTGGGAAGAAAGAAGAAATCTTGGCTGAGGAATATCAGAGATTGGACTAACCTCAGTGTTGAACAGATATTTCACTTTGCAAAAGACAAAGAAGCGTTTAAAAAGGTGATCGCCAACCTTGGTTAGAAAACGGCATAAGAAGAAGAAGAAGATCCGCATTTACACATCATTTTTACTGTCAACGTCCGGTGTTGAGTGTCAGTTGTCAGTTGAAGGGTACAGGTTCATATATCGCCGAATTATTTTTGTTTGAAAAACCGTCCATATAGAGGAGGTGCCCGGCAAAGGGAGGTTACTGTATTTGTATTATGTAAGAGAGTTTACTGTATTTCATATTATTACTAGAATTTATTACTTTATTAGAGCTATTTATCACTTTTAATTCATTGTTTCAATTTTTTTGTGTGTTTTTATACTTTTACTTACTTCCGAAGTAACAATCACTAAAATTGACTTTTCAGCCTAGGTCCAAAATACCTATACGCGATTTTCGGCAATTTCGTCAAATGAAAATATTTACCTAAATTTATTTTTTAATAAGGTTTTTAAAAAATAATTTATATTATTTAATGGACACTTTGAATTTTGTACATGTATAATATACTAATTATAGAGATAATATATTTAATTTAACGCTAACTATGAAAGTAAAGCAGATCTGCTATTACTCATATTTAAATAACAGCTGCACAAAATACTACGATCGCAAATCTATAACAATGAAATGTCTGGCGTCTGGGAACGTTTACACAGCGTTGCCAAATAACGGAAGTCACAACGAGCGGTGTGGTATACGGAAGTCCCTACGCGTTCTGTATATCACGTGTATTCTCGTACGGGAGCGACACTAGCGCTGATGATATACCGTCGTACTAAAATCTGATCTTATGAGTATATTAGATACGATGTGACTTCTAGTGAAATTTTTGATATAAGCCTTCTAATACCATCTAGTAGCCAAATTCGTAAAAATTTAGGCAAAACGTTGTGACTTCCGAAATCGGAAGTCATAACGGTATATATGAAGTGACAACGTATTACGAGTATCTACTTTGGAAGTTACATGGATACATGTATCAATATATATATATATATATATATATATATATATATATATATATATATATATATATATATATATATATATATATATATATATATATATATATTCGGAAAGGTTTCCGCGGTTAATACAATGAAACTTAAAGCTAAAATCAATATCAACAAAAGAATTAATATTAAAATTAAACTCACCAGGCTTCCGGGTTGAGCCGCGTCGTTGGTTTCTAGGCCGAGCTTTCGACGTCCTCTCTGACGTCATCTTCAGGGCTTCCGGGGTCTCAGTCTCCTGAGGCTCCAGACACTACACTCACTACTCACTACTTCACTACTCACTGCAATACTGTTGTTGCTGACGCTGGGGCGGTCATTTATACCGTGGACTGATGTGACTGACGTGGCTGTCGATGACGTGGCGGAGTGGGAATTAGCGCGAAGACTATTTGCAGTGGCGCGAAGATTTTTGACGGCGGGAATTGTATTTGTAGATGGAGCGGACGATGTTTTCTTTAGGAGGGGTCTCCAAGTCGAAGGTAAACGGATGCCGTCATCTCTTTTATTGAGGCAATTGAGACAATCCCAGAAGCCATAGAAATCGAAAAACGGCCAAATTGTCTCAATAAAAGAGATGACGGCATCCGTTTACCTTCGACGTGGAGACCCCTCCTAAAGAAAACATCGTCCGCTCCATCTACAAATACAATTCCCGCCGTCAAAAATCTTCGCGCCACTCCAAATAGTCTTCGCGCTAATTCCCACTCCGCCACGTCATCGACAGCCACGTCAGTCACATCAGTCCACGGTATAAATGACCGCCCCAGCGTCAGCAACAACAGTATTGCAGTGAGTAGTGAAGTAGTGAGTAGTGAGTGTAGTGTCTGGAGCCTCAGGAGACTGAGACCCCGGAAGCCCTGAAGATGACGTCAGAGAGGACGTCGAAAGCTCGGCCTAGAAACCAACGACGCGGTTCAACCCGGAAGCCTGGTGAGTTTAATTTTAATATTAATTCTTTTGTTGATATTGATTTTAGCTTTAAGTTTCATTATATATATATATATATATATATATATATATATATATATATATATAATTGTTAATATGTAATGACTGTTGGAATGTAATAAAAATTTTATTGGGGAATGCAGTCAATAAATATTTGGGCTATTCAGTGAAACACTTTGAACTTATTAGTCGAGCTTTCGAAAATTTTATTTTCTTTATCAAGACTATCTACAAATAAAAATGTTTAAATTTAGATAAAACTCAAAACAAAACTTAACTTACTGCTCGTGGTTACAAATTAATAATTATACAACTTATATAAAAACATGAAAATTTCTTAAAAGTAATATGTAAACGTAAAAATTTTGATAGTATGTCAATTCGACATCACTCAAAAAAATGTCGTTGGACTACTATAATAATTCGATAGGTTGGGAAAGAAATTAATGACATAATTTGTTGTAATTTATGATAGAAGAAATAAAAAAAAAATTTTTATTTTAGGTAGAATTATTAGTAATATTTCAACAAATTTTAATAAGACAAAATGTTATTATAAATGATACTTAATTTATCAATGTCAGATCTCTTATTAATGCAATTTGATTTTTTTATCCAAACCATTTCTTTAAATTCTCTTTTGCGTAAATTAATTTCCCTTTCTAAAATTGTGGTTTCTTGAAACATGAAAACATGATCATCATTAATCACATGTTCTGCCAAGGCACAAGATGGGACATTTCTCTTAATATCACTTTTGTGTGAAGTTAATCTAAGGGATAAATTCCTTGAGGTTTGACCAACGTAACATTTACCACAAGTGATACAAGGTATAGAGTAAATAAGATTAGAACTCTCCATAATTTGTAGTGGAGTCTTTGTTTTGTATATATATATATCTGAATAGCCCAAATATTTATTGACTGCATTCCCC
This sequence comes from Diabrotica virgifera virgifera, assembly GCF_917563875.1. NCBI lineage: Eukaryota > Metazoa > Arthropoda > Insecta > Coleoptera > Chrysomelidae > Diabrotica > Diabrotica virgifera. Next base: position 181,632,643 of record NC_065443.1, on the reverse strand, counting down.
AATAAAATTTTTATTATATATATATATATATATATATATATATATTGTAGTTTTGAATATCGGCAATTCGGTCTTCGGGAAATGAAACTCTATTTGTTATATTTCAATATTTCGTCACTATTTTTGTGACTTCGTCAGGAGAAACTGTAAATTTATTGTGATTAGAAATTAACAAAAGGTAAATATTGAAGCATACTGAAGTCCATTTATAGAAGTTACAAAAGAAAATGTATCTTTTGTGTTAAAACTTGGCTCATCTTCCAATGCTTGTTTAAGTATATCTCCCAAGAATTTGGATATGTTGTAAGTTGTTGAGTTTATAGTACTGACAATTGGACGTAATGGTACATTCATTTTATGTATCTTTGGTAAGCCATATAATTTAGGTATGTCAGAGTTGTAGATAGTTATTTCTTTTACTTGTTGTTCTGTAAGTTTATGTCGATTTTTTAAGGTTTTTATTAATTTATTATATGCAGTCTGGATAGATATATTAATTAATAGTACATTCATAAAATGAATGTACCATTACGTCCAATTGTCAGTACTATAAACTCAACAACTTACAACCTATTCAAATTCTTGGGAGATATACTTAAACAAGCATTTGAAGATGAGCTAAGTTTTAACACAAAAGATACATTCTCTTTTGTAAATTCTATAAATGGACTTCAGCTACCAGAAAACTATGTTATGATCTCATTAGATGTAGTATCATTGTTTACTAACATCCCTATCAATTTAATCATTGAAATCATACAAGAAAAATGGTCTAAAATAAAAAAATTCACATCTTTATCTAGAAAAGACTTCCTATCATTGATAACATTCTTATTTAACAACACATATTTTTGTTTTAATGATAAATTCTATAAACAAATATTTAGAACTCCAATGGGCAGTCCTATAAGCCCTATCCTAGCAACAATTATTCTAGACCATTTATTAAACATTGGAATCTCAAAATTGCCGTTTTCACTAGCTTTTATTTGTAAATTCGTTGATGATATAATATGTAGTATACCCTTCAACCACATCCAGACAATACAAACAATATTTAATTCACTTCATCAAAATATTCAATTCACTGTCGAAAATGAAAATCAAAATAGTGTACCTTTTTTAGATACCAAAGTCATAAGAACAAATGATAATAAAATGATATTAGATTGATATCAAAAAGATACTGCATCCGGCAGATTTATAAATTATTATTCAAACCATCCCAGAAATCAAAAATTTATTACAATTATATCAATGAAAAATCGAGTGACGACAATTTGTGATCGAAGTTTCTTAAATGTTAATCTCAATAAACTTTTTGAAATATTTTTAAACAATGGCTACCCAAAACACATTTTAAAAAAACTCATTTATAACACTAACTCCTGTGATAGAGCTTTGATAAACAATTCAAAACCAGTTATTTACAAAAAAATACCTTATGTAAAAAATTTAACAGACCAAATTGTCACACTTTTCAAAACTTTTCCCAACATCAAATTAGTTAAGTACAATCCACTTCTAAATTCAAAGTTGTTCTCAAAAACTAAAGCTAATACTCCAAACGCATTAATGAGCAACATAATTTATAAAATTAATTGCATTGGATGTCAAGGTTGTTACATTGGTCAAAGTAAACAATGGCTTAAACAACGTGTTACTCAACATAAAAGTGACTGTAATATCAGAAAGAACTCTTGTGCCTTAGTAGAACACCACTTAAATGCAGGACATAAATTTGATTTTAACAATGTAAAAACCGTAGAACAAATTGACAATTATAAAAAACGACTTTTTCTTGAAATGGTACACATTAACAAAACTCCCGAATCTATAAATTATAAGACTGATACTAACCATCTGAGTAATATTTATTGTAATATTCTAAATAATAAATAACATTTAAAAATTTCCCAAACTTTAAAAATTCAAACCAATTACTCAATTTGTCTTCCAGTATTCATCTATATTAATTCTTATTCAATTTCTAAAACTTTTCAGTCTTATACTAACTCACTATGTAGCATTAATTACATTTTATAGATCAATTTATCATACTTCATGTCCTTTCTAATTTTTCTACTATTAATATTACCATTCAACCGTAAAATTTCGAAAATATTTCTTTCTCTGGTTTACTTTGACCAATTCACAAAAAAATGTACAATATTAGACAGTATTCCATTAAAATAAACTTTATTGCAGTTACCATAACTCCCAAATATGCCAAAATGAAACATCATAATTTTATAAGTAAATGTAATGATATGTTCCAAACCTAAATTTTTTCTCTTATAGTTGTAAGTAACGAAATATTTACCTTTTGTTAATTTCTAATCACAATAAATTTATAGTTTCTCCTGACGAAGTCACAAAAAGAGTGACGAAATATTGAGATATAACAAATAGAATTTCATTTCCCGAAGACCGAATTGCCGATATTCAAAACTACAATTTAACACAGTACGGTCGAAAACATTTCTGGACCTCGGAGGTAAACTACACTATGTCATTTCAAACAATTTTGTTTAGCTTATGTTTGCAACAAAGTTTAGACCACTTAGGATGTTAATAAATTTGTCCCACCAATTTGTATAATCCAACTAATAAAATAAGTGGATTAAAAATACTTATTTAAAAAAACACCATATCGACATAGTGTAGTTTACCTCCGAGGTCCAGATTTGTACAAATATAATATATATATATATATATATATATATATATATATATATATATATATATATATATATATATATATATATATACATCCTACTATCAATTTGGCATCGATACATTATGCATTTTCCATCGATTTGGCATCGTCTTGCAAAGTGGCATCTGTATATCGATGCCACTTTACACTACCTTAATAACTTTATTCCTGTACTTGCTACCAGAAGTCTAATCAGCTCGGTAGTTAGAGATTTGATTCCTTGATGTTACTTTAATATATCAGCTTTCCTTGTTTACCTCTTACTAAGTTATATAAGTTTATTCCATAAAATGTTTGAGTCCAAAATGATCGTACAGTGAAAATATTATATACATTTAGTTCAGTGTTTTACCGTTTTGTCGCTGCCGTTATATACATGAAAACGTATATCCCACTTTCATTATCAATCATTTTGGCATCAGAAATTTGGCATCACTGTTGAATACAATATTATTCACAACGAAAAATAGACAATTTGAGAATGTATATATTATTTTCATAAAGAAATCAGTCTGGCATCATGTTTTATTGTTTTCACCCAATTTTGAAAAAATGTGAAAACTTTGTATTATCCACGTCCGTCTGTCCGTCTGTCTGTAACCACAACTCCTCCGTCAATATACCAGCTAGAATGACAAATGAGGTATCAAATGAAAGCTGATAATCCAAGGATGGTACTAAAGGTGAGATATTTGACCTTGGCGGTCTGTCCGTCGGTCTTTACGACCGCGAATATAACTCCTCCATCATTATACCAGGTAGAATGACAAATGAGGTGTCAAATGAAAGCATATAATCCAAGGATGGTACTAACGGTGAGATATTTGACCTAGGCTGTCTTTCCGTCGGTCCCTCCGACCGCAAATATAACTCCTCCGTCATTATACCAGGTAGAATGACAAATGAGGTGTCAAAAGAAAGCTTATAATACAAGGATGGTAATAAAGGTGAGATATTTGACTTAGGCGGTCTGTGACTCGGTCCCTCCGACCGCGAATATAACTTATCCGTCATTATACCAGGTAGAATGACAAATGAGGTGTCAAATGAAAGCTGATAATCCTAGGATGGTACTAAAGGTGAGATATTTGACCTAGGCTGTCTTTCCGTCGGTCCCTCCGACCGCGAATATACCTCCTCCGTCATTATACCAGGTAGAATGACAAATGAGGTGTCAAAAGAAAGCTTATAATACAAGGATGGTACTAAAGGTGAGATATTTAACTTAGGCGATCTGTGCGCCGGTCCCTCCGACCGCCAATATAACTCCTCCATCATTATACCAGGTAGAATGACAAATGAGGTGTCAAATGAAAGCTTATATTCCAAGGATGGTAATAAAGGTGAGATATTTGACCTAGGCTGTCTTTCCGACGGTCCGTACGACCGGGAATATAACTCCTCCGTCATTATACCATGTAGAATGAGAAATGAGGTGTCAAATGAAGGCTGATATTCCAAGGATGGTACTAAAGGTGAGATATTTGACCTACATGGTCTGTCCGTCGGTCCGTCCGACCGCGAGTATAACTCCTCAATCATTATACCAGGTAGAATGATAAATGAGGTGTCAAATGAAAGCTTATAATCCAAGGATGGTACTAAAGGTGAGATATTTGGCCTAGGCAATCTTTCTGTCGGTCCGTACGACCGCGAATATAACTTCTCCGTCATTATACCAGGTAGAATGACAAATGAGGTATCAAATGAAAGCTTATATTCCAAGGATGGTACTAAAGGTGAGATATTTGACCCAGGCTGTCTTTCCGTCGGTCCGTACGACCGCGCATATAACCCCTCCGTCGTTATACCAGGTAGAATGACAAATGAGGTGTCAAATGAAAGCTGATAATCCAATGATAGTACTACAGGTGAGCGATTGGACCTAGGCTGTCTTTCCGCCGGTCCGTACGACCGCGACTATAACTTCTGCGTCTTTATACCAAGTAGAATGACAAATGAGGTGTCAAATGAAAGCTGATAATCCAATGATGGTACTACAGGTGAGCGATTTGACCTAAGCTGTCTTTCCGCCGGTCCGTACGACCGCGACTATAACTTCTGCGTCTTTATACCAAGTAGAATGATAAATAAGGTGTCAAATGAAAGCTTATAATCCAAGGATGGTACTAAAAGTGAGATATTTGGCCTAGACAATCTTTCTGTCGGTCCGTACTACCGCGAATATAACTTCTCCGTCATTATACCAGGTAGAACGACAAATAAGGTGTCAAATGTAAGCTGGTAATACAAGGATGGTACTAAAGGTGAGATATTTGACCTAGGCGGTCTGTCGGTGGGTCCGTCCGACCGCGAATGTAACTCCTCTATCATTATACCAGCTATAATAATAAATGAGGTGTCAAATTAAAGCTTATAATCCAAGGATGGTACTAAAGGTGAGATATTTGAGCTGGGTACTCTTTCTGTCGGTCCGTACGACCGCCAATATAACTCCTCCGCCATTATACCGGGTAGAATGACAAATGAGGTGTCAAATAAAAGCTTGTGGGTGAAAACCTAGGACTTACGAAGTCCAATTTAAAAATAGGGCATATCAGAGATATGCCTTAGACATCATAGAAGACAATGACACAGAAAAATCAAACAAGCAATATGTCAAAAGGGCCTTAGTTATGTATCTTCGGTCCTGTTGGTCCAATCGTGATGTATAGCACCGCAAATGATAGGATTTGACAAACAGAATACAATGAGAGAAAAATCAAATACAACCTCATGTCAAAAGGGCCTTAGTCGCGTATCTTCGGTCCTATAAGACCAATCGTGACGTACGGCATCTCAAATAATAGGACTTGACAAATAAAATACAATGACACAGAAAAATCAAATACAGCAACAAGTCAAAAGGGCCCTAGTTATGTATATCTAGTCCTATTGGTCCAATTGTGACGTACAGCAGCTGAAATGGTAGGGTTTAATGAACAGAATACAATGACACAGAAAAATCAAATACAGCAATATGTCAAAAGGACCTTATTTACGTATCTTCGCTCCTATTGGTCCAATCGTGGCGTACAGCACCTAAAATAACTGGATTTGACTAATATAATACAATGACGTATGAAAATCAATTACAGCATCATGTCAAAAGGGCCTTAGTCTTGTATCTACGGTTCTATTGGTTCAATCGTGACGTACAGCGTCTGAAATGATGGGATTTAACTGGCAGAATAAGATGGTGTAGACAAATGAAAATGACGGCATGTAATAACACTTTAAAATTGTAGAAATAAAATGGATTAACACACATGGTATGACATATTAGGTGAGAGTATTTAACAAATAGAATACGATTACATACGTCCAGTTTTTGACAAGCGACTTCTCTACATATGATAAACGCGAAAGGGCCCCAACGTTCACTGCTCGACATAGGCCTCCCGTTCACTGCATATACCCACTGCTTTCTGACGCTGTGACTTGAGAGGATAGGATTTAACGAATAGAACGACAAAGAAGACTAAACAAGGCAGCTCACGGGAAAAACACAACTGTCCGTTTTATACTCTACAGGGAAGCATCAAATATTCAACGTAAGAATATATTAGAGTATAACGGTATGATAAATCTTTTTCTTCTTTTTTTCATTTAGTGCATTCCGTACGTTTTTTAAACATAATCAGGAGAAGTTGTTGAATTTCTGAAGTCTATAAAAGAATTTCTTAACAAACCTTTTTTTAATTGTGTTATGGATTATTTTTAAGAATGTGTTTAAAAGGCAGTTCGCAGGTTTATTGTTCAATGGTCTTGTCACTTTCAAGCGCCTGTCTTTTTTGTAGGACTATTAATTGTTACTTGTGATTTCAACCATTCTAGCGGGGCAATGCCTTTTCTATAACTGAAATGAATATTGTTATCCATTTAATTTTTTTCCTCAATTAATTGAATGCCTCCTACTGGTGTTTGGTCTAAGCTTACCGCTTTCCCCATTTAAGCTAAACTGCTCGTCAAAAGTTAGGGATATAGAAAATTATGCTCATTTTCATAGCTAATTTTTTCGAGAACAGATTAACGGATTCCACTATTTTTTTTTAATATTTTAGATTTTTCTTTAGTATTTACACAGTTGTGCAAAGGTTTACACAAACTTCTTTTTTGTACTTATACCGAGTGGTAGGTATAAGTACAGAAAAGAAGTTTGAGTAAACCTCTTGATAGGTATTAGTTACGTATCTTCACTCCCATTGGTCCCAACGTGTCGTACGGCGGCTCAAATCATTGGAATCAGCCAACAGAATACAATGACTAGGGAGCGGATTTATATGCGATCAATTTTGATGAAATATTCGCATATATATGCGGTAAAAAATTACGAAATATGCGCAAGATATGCACAAAAATTCAAAAAATGCGCATTTCGGGAAACCACAAATTTTCTGTCTTATTTAGTAATCTTATTTATTATTTTTCAAATAAAATCATTTTTTATATATGCAATTTATTCACAGTTTTTACAAAAACTGCTACCAATAGTTACCTATTTAAAATAAAACAACAATATCACTATAAATATATCTTCGATTATAATTCACTACAATGTGTTTTTCCAAATTCTTTACGAGGAAACATATTCTTTGATCAGACAAAATATTTTTATAACTTGAAAAACTCCTTTCAACATCGATAATTGGTGCGTATTTAAAATAACTTGTTAATTTCCGTTAGAAAATCGTAAAACTTTGGCTAAAGGTGTAAATTCTCTTAACAATAGAGGATTTAAAAAATCACCAGAATTATAGGTAGGTACCTACCCTAATAGCAAAAGGACGTCCAATGGACGTCCTTCACGGACTTTAGGGACGTCCATTGGACGTCCGTTTTCGTCCGAGGAACGTCCTTTATACGTCCTATTTTGGTCCAAATGTCGCGCTACCGAACGTCCATTGGACGTCCATCTAATGTCCGAGGGGACATATATTGGATCTTAATCGGACGTAAATTGGACCTTAATCGGACGTATTAGGGGACGTAAATTGGACCCTAATCGGACGTAAATTGGACCTTAATCGGACGTAAATTGAACCTTAATCGGACGTAAATTGGACCTTAATCGGACGTAAATTGAACCTTAATCGGACGTAAATTGGACTTTAATCGGACGTAAATTGGACCTTAATCGGACGTAAATGGGACCTTAATTGGACGTAAATTGGACCTTAATCGGAGTAAATTGGATCTTAATCGGACGTCTTAGGGGACGTGAATTGGACCTTAGCAGGACGTCCAATTTTGGTCCAAATTCCACGTTGCCAAACGCCCAATGGAGGTCCACCTAACGTCCGAAGGGACGTTCGGTGGACGTCAATTGGGCCTTCATAGGACGTCCCAGTTTGGTCCAATGTATTGCTGCCGATCATCCATCTAACGTCCTGGGAGGACGTTCGGTGGACGTCTAGAGACGATATTTATACCTGTGGAGAATGTATTGTGGGAAATAAAAAATATATTTTTTAAGGAACTTATATTACATCTTATATTAATTTACAATTATTGGATATTAGATTATTTACATTAAGTTATAATTACATTTCTCCAAGAAATTAACGCACCACCTTAAAAATGGGCCATTTTTGATGTCTCGAATTTCCTAAAGCCATTGTCCCATCTAAGTGATTTTTTTAATAATATTATAGCCTAGGCTATATGGGCTACCTCCATAAGCTTGTCATGCACGGGGAGCTATACTGTAATAATATTATATCACATCGCTGAGGGAACTCTACATTACATATACTTTTCGAATCAAAACTTTTATTCTCTTAATATTATTACTTAAAAAATATATACTACATTCGTCTCGCTAAACTCGAAAAATAACTTATAAACCATAAAAATCTCCAAAAATATAAATGACATAAATGAGAATTGGCACAATTATTATTATGGTTTTAAGTTGATTTTTCGGATTTAACTACAATATTATGCAAAAAATTATGTTATATCGCAGATTTAAAATGGGTTTATCTCGAAAACAGTTATATTAAGTTTAGCGAGATGATTGTAGTACACTTTTTTTAAGTAAAAATATTAAGAGAATAAAAGTAGACTGGTACGCAGTCTGATTTTTGCATAAGAGTTTAATGAAATGGTAACAAATCAATTGGAAGTTCTGTCCGACAAAATGCATGGAACGTTTTCGGTAGTCTGATGTTCCAAGTTTTTAACCTGTTCCACAATTAAAACTTCCCCGGTTCCAGTATTCCCGTACATCAAAGTTTGTCCGACTAGACACCGTGAAGCTATTAACAAATTTTCAGCTTGCTGTTAATCAACTTTTTTTATTACGCGGGATCCAGGTCTATAAATGAATACAATAAATAAGTATGTAGGTACATATTATACACTTATTTATACGAGTACAATTAATAGTAGAGCTGGTTTTTGGGATGTTACAAGCAGCATTTGCATTTCCACAGAGATACTTATGACAGAAATAATAAAATACCGAGACGGACTATTATTATAATAATTTACAATAGGACCCGACGGCCGACGCTATAGGGACAGGTAAAATTTATGACTGAACAATGCACCGAGCATCGATACAAGCAATATGTACCGGTCGAAAGTTATTTTTTATTGTGCCAAATGGACGTATATAGTACCTACCTTTAAAAATCGAATACACAAATTAAAAGATATTTAACAACCATAAAGATTTGTCAAACTCTATCACCGACTTCATGAAAACAAGTATTACTACATTCTTTGATGGTTTTTGCTGTAAATTTTAAAGGATTGACATGAAATTTGGCATACGCATAGCTAACATGCCAAAGAAAAAAAGTGATATTGTGCCAATGTGTGCTATTGCCCTGGGGTGAGTTTCACTCTTTCTCTGGGGTGAAAAACGTTCAAAACAAGTCCGGACTTCGATAAACTGATTAATATTAAGCAACCTTTATTCCATACTTACAAAGTATGTGTACTTACAAATTAGTATGTGAATTTGGGGGGTGAGTTTCACCCCGAGGAGGGGTGATATACAAAATATAGATATATACACAAAAGATATACAAAAATGTTTCAAAACATCGAAAAAATGTGGTAAAATGCAAATATACATATCATATTATGATAAAATTGCGATTTTGGCGATTTGCCTTTTTGGATAGAATGATGATGATGTTGATTAGGATAAAACTGCGAAGAATTTTTTTATCGAAATATAGTAAAAAATATGAAAAATATACCAAAAAGCTTGAAAAAATATGTAAGTATGTAAGGAAAAACATAAATAATTAAATAAACTTTTGACAACACAACACAAAAGTTTGAAACACTCACTATTTGGATTGGTTGTCCTGGCTTGTGATTTTCTTCTTTGCAGATGACGCTCACGGATCGATGTCAATGTCCAACGGACGTCCGAGCACGGACGTCCAATGGACGTCCAAAGGACGTTCATATTTATTCAACACGTAAGTACGTCCAACGTCGGACGTCCGAAGGACGTTCATTTATAGTCCATCCGCATTAGGACTAAAACTGGACCTATTTTGGGCACACGTACGCTCAACTTCAAAAAGATGCTCTCAATATTCATCTGTAGTAAGGATACATTGATAAAAATTATATTTTTGCTTATTAGAATTAACCACCAAACTTCTATCATCTTGGTAACGGGAATAATAAAACATTATAAAGTCCACTTTACATCAACAATAATTGAACAAGAAATTGACGACAAGTTATTCAAGGTCAAATTTGGCTTATACAAAACACAATTCTACTTCCAATTTTGCCGTGAATAAACAGAAAATAAAGAAATTTGACAAAATAAAACATATCCAATTGTTCTATTTCATCAAATTCCTTCATTTTCTTTTACAAATCATACATTTTGTACTCGTCAAATTTGGCCTTGAATAACTTAGTCAATTTCTTGTTCAATTTATTGTTGATGTAGAGTGGACATAACGAATAATTTACCGATCAGATTTTCACACTTTACATAAAAACAAAAACATGTATTAGATATTAAACTACATATACAGTTTTGAATTAAATATGATTTATAATCTTTTCCATTTAAACTATTTTATTAACATAATTAAGTTAATATTTTATTAAATAATTTTGCTGTTTAATCCCCTTATTGGTAGAATATGTCCAATATGGACGATTGGAAAAGGTCTGTATTTCGTCCGAGTACGGACGTCCAAAGGACGTTCATATTTATTCCACCCGAAGGACGTCCAAGACCGGACGTCCGAAGGACGTACATATTTAGTCCACCCGAAGGACGTCCAACGCCGGACGTCCAAAGGACGTACATATTTAGTCCACCTGAAGGACGTCCAACGCCGGACGTCCAACGCCGGACGTCCAAAGGACGTACATATTTAGTACACCCGAAGTACGTCCAGCGTCGGACGTCCAAAGGACGTCCGTTTATGGTCCATGGACGTTAGGACCAAAAATTGACCTATTTTGGACGTCCAAAGGACGTCGTGTGCTATTAGGGTATTAAATATAACAAAAGTATATAAAATTCGGATTTCCGGGTAAAACATCCTTCGTCATTTTAACATCCTACAATCATTTCATAACGGCGGCGTATTATCCTATAAGTACTTTGTGTAGAGATCGTTTATTTTCTAAGAAAAAATGAAAGGCGGTTAATGAGCTGTCTCTCTTGGTTCTCGAATTAATACAGACCACAGCCTGTGCGTGGAAATATTTTGTCGAATTAAAAAATTTAAATTTTGTTTTGGACTAATGAAATAAAACATTTTAGTAGTTCCAAAATGACACAAAATCTAGGCATCGGATAAAAAAGTTTATTTGAAGAAAGTGTATTTTTTGTTCTTCTTAATGGCGGTACAGGCTCGTTTTTTTAATATTGTATTTAATTACAGAATAATTTTCAAATATTACCTAATATATTTTTCAAATTGGGCTCTGTACCGCCATTCTTTATTACATTACGGATACGTGTGCCAAATATCTTGAAAAAATATTCAAAATTACAGCCGCAATCTTGGAACGCGTTTTGGCTACCTGTTGATCGCTACTGTATCACCTTAAACAATTTTTTAAACAAATTCACAAAAATAATTTTTTCATTACGAACGATTTTTTAGATAAGTTGGGTTATTCTGAGCAAAAAAGGTATCTTGAGATTTTTCTCTAAAATTGATTTTTGTCGAGTTATATGGCCATTTTCGCATTTTTCAGGTTTTAAATCGCGTATAACTCGACAACAATCAATTTTAGAGAAAATTGACAAGAGACCTTTTTTGTTCAGAATGTCCAAAATTATCTAAAAAAAAAATTGTTCAAAGTGAAAAAATTATTTTTGTGGATTTGTTTAAAAAATTGTTTAAACAATTTTTCGACCACGGCACCTTGTGAATATGTTATAAGGACCTCTTTTTGAGTAAGTTTGTGCAAAAAAATCGAATCGGAATAATTTCACTAACAGGGGCGACGATAAATCCGGGACTATAGCGCTAATTATTAATAATTAAAAATAACAGCTTTGTAATAAAATAATGACAAAAATCTCTTAAGGACCTTGAAGCAAGGGTTTGAAACTTGATCTGCTCACTTTTTAATTTCATAATAATAACTTTTAATCGAGTTATTAAGACTTAAAAATGGCCATTTTCGCATTTTTCAAATTTTTAATCGCATATAACCCGACAACAATCAATTTTAAACAAAAATGGCAAGACACCTTTTTTGCCCAGAATGACATAAGTTATCTAAAAAAAATTGTTCGAAATGAAAAAATTGTTTTTGTGAATTTGTTTCAAAAAAATTTTTTAAACAATTTTTCGACCAATGCACCGCCCGGCACCCTTTGGATATGTTATAAGGACCTCTTTTTGAGTAAGTTTGTGCAAAAAAATCGAATCGGAATAATTTCGCTAGCGGGGGCGACGATACTGCCCGGTCTACTTTTGATGCTGATGGTGATAGAATAGATACTTTTTATATAACAAAAATGAAACTTTTTTTAAACTCTTTAAAAAATTTGTGGCGGGTTTTCCCCGAAAAGTGCGTTATTTTTTGGACATTTTACGTTGAACTAGTCGATTTGGAATTTGACGAATAAGAACCAACTTTTGATTAGCTCCAACTCTGTTTTTATTGTGTGTCCAGACTTCATACATACATCATTTTTTTTACTGTTTTATAAGCTTTATATTTGCTAGGAATAGTTTTTCGATCAAATACTTACTTTTTGGTTTATTTGCGAAAAACCATCTAAAAACAAAAGTTACAAGGAATTTAATTAGTTTATCCACTTACGGACTTATTTGGACCTATATTTTTTCACACTCGAGAAGGGGGTGGTACTCATCCCCAGAAAAAAAGCACACACTGGCACTCATTTCGCGAAATATCCTGTTCATTTCGCGAAATATCGCAGGGTTCGTATTTAAAATTTTTAATTTACTCCTCACCCCTTTCCGTGGGGGTTCGTTTTTGGTATCATTCGATAGACTTTTGAAAAATATTGAACACGCATTTTTTAGTTTTTCGATCTGACGTTCATTTCGCGAAATATTCGCTTTTTTGTGAAACTTTGTGACTCGCCCATCATTTCTTCAGATTTGGGAACACTTAATAATCGAAGGGGGCCAAGTCAGGAGAGTAAGCCGCATGAGAAAGTAATTAGAACCCCAACTCGAATTTTTGCTACTGTCACAACGCTCTTGTGAGTCGATGTATTGTCTTAGGTCTTGAGAACACTTTTTTCTTCTGCTTATGGAGTCGTTTTTCATTCATCACATACCGGAACTCACCACATAAATTTTGAAGACCCTGACATCAAAACTGTATTAAATTATATGTGATCTAAGTAAGTTAATGAAAAGTCAGAATAGATAGAGTAGAACACTTATAAAAAAAAATTGTAACAAGCAATTGGACATCGTAAGTTCTAATTTTTCACAAAAAGTGACCGGAAGTTGAACCGGCAGTCGATATTTGAACCCTTCGTGTAACTTTTTGTCAGCTGATATGACGGATGAATTTTGTTCACCTACAGATATGGACGAACAGACAGGCATGAAACCGGAAGTATGTATTTGTTCTGGTCTTTCTTAGTCGTGTTGACCAATAGTTTGTACTATTTCGACGAATTTAAAACAGTACTTTCGGTTGCAACTCTGGAACAGGCAGTCCGAAGTCAAACTTCTCACATGTAATATCATATTTTGGTTATAGGCTTTCATTTGACACCTTATTTGTCATTCTTTCTGTCCTACTAATAGACGAGTTGTGTTTATTGACGGACAGACATGGATAATTCTAGGTTTTCACATTTAATGATAAAAACAATAATTATACAATTCAGTTAACCTGACTATATCATTGTGATAATGACTTCTTATCTAAAAGTGACAACGGCAATAATTGCCGTTGTAATAATTATTATTCCATTCACTCACGATAAAATATCGCAAAACCTCCAGATTTTAAAGAACCGCTTGGATTGACATAAAATTTGGCACACACGTAGCTAAAATGCCAAAGAAAAAAGTGAGATTATGCCGATATGTTCTCTTGTCCTGGATGTGACTTTCACCCCTTCTTGGAGGTGAAAAAACATACGTGCAAAATAAGTCCGGAAGTGGATAAACTGACTAATTCTAATTCTAAGCAAATTTTGTTCTATAAAAGTTTTAGGTCAATACTTTTCGAGGTATGTGCGAGTGAATATGTTTATTTTTCATAGAAAAACACGTTTTGGACGGATTTTCGCAAATAACTCAAAAAGTAAGTATGTACATATTTTATCGAAGAAAATATTCCTAGCAATAATATAGCTTATGAAAAAGAGGTGTCAGTATAAGGTCTGTAGACCCAGTAGAAGCAGGGTTGCAGCTAATGAAAAATAGGTTCTTATTCGTCAAATACCAAATCGAATATTTCAACGTAAAATAACCAAAAAAATAAAGCACTTTTCGGGAAACACTCATCATAACTCTTTTAAAGTGTTTAAAAAAAATTTTTTTTGGTGTTTTTAAAACAGTTTCTAGCGTGAAAAGTAAGCAAGTTACGCTGAAAATAAAATCGTTCCCTTTTTTTTGGCAAAAGAAAGTCATGAAAATTAATTGTTACCGCTTCACACGTTACTTTAGATAAATGTATTGTTTATACAGGGTGTCTCCGAAAATAGTGCGTTCCTTTAAGGTGTGGATATAATACACAATTTAGAACAAAAAGGTGTTGTAACATTTTTTCCTAAAGTTAACCGTTTCAACAAAAATTACGTTGTTCTCCATAAGAGTAAATTTTTATTTTCATAAATTTATATGACCTGGCAACATGGCGTAGAAGAACCTGTGACTGTGAAATTTAATCTAATGGGACCCCTTGTTTATTTACTAATTGAGTATCAATTTGCATATCAAAATGTATTTTCGTTTTTTGGTCAAACGGCTGAATTTAGAATAAAATGTTATAAGACTTTTTTGCTCTACATTGTGCTTTCTATCTATACCTTTAAGGAACGCACTATTTTCGGGGAAACCCTGTATATGATCTGTAAGTTGCATTGGTTCAAAATGCTTATTTTTGAAAGGGGTTTTGTTGAAAGGCCTCGAACGAATCACTAGTCACGAGTATGTATATGCAAATTTTGAACAGCCATATCTTAACCAATTTTTGTCTTCCAGAAAATCAAAAAATTCCAAGTATTTAAAAAAGCAACACCTACATTTTTTACTCTTTAAGATATTTGGTATCACTAATAATTTTTAAGTTATTTTGACAAAAGTCTTTTTTTCAAAATTAAAGATTTAAAAAAATTTACTTTAAAACCAAATTTTTCCACAAATAAGCACTTTGAACTGATGAAACTTACAAACACAAACAATACATAAAGTTACTTGTGAAGTGGTAACGATTAATTCCATTTGGGCTGTTAATTAGAGGGAGTTTTTAGAATATTTTTAACCAAAAAAAAAGGAACAACTGTATTTTGAGCGTAACCTGCTTACTCTTGCTGCTGGAAACTTAAAAAAAATAAAAATAAACGTTTTCTTAAACACTTTAAGAAAGTTGTAATAAGTTTTCCCAGAAAAGTGTTTCATTTTTTTTATTTCACGTTAAAATATTCGATTTGGAATTTGAGATATAAGAGCTTATTTTTCACTATAGTCTGTTTTTAAACAAGAGGAGTCATTCAAATTTCCCGCGCCGTACACCTTGTTTGTAATTGGTACAACCTCAGGCAATTTTACTCATATCAAATTTTGACACTATTGGCATTTCATAGGTCAGTTTATTTATTTTATCAGCAATTTTTGTATTTTCTGCGTTCTTCCTTTTATTTTTAGATTTTTAGTCAAGATTACCGTCAAAGGCCGATATGATCAACCAAAAAAGAAGATTTATCTGATGATATTTCTAGTGACTTTCTTGGGTGTGAATCTGCCATTTAGTTTACCTACTCCTCTTGGTTTTAAAACAAAGCTTAGCAATAACTCTGCTTCTACTGGGTATACAGACCTGACACATATACCATTTTTTCACTTTTTTATAAGCTATATTTACTATTTGCTAATTTTTTTCAATAAAGTACCTACTTTTTGAGTTATTTGCGAAAAACCGTATAAAAACGTTTTTTTTTTTTGTTGAAAAATGAACATATTCACTCGCAAATATCTCTAAAAGTATTGACTTAGTGAAAAACGCTATAAAATAGAAGTTGCTTAGAATTAGTCAGTTTATCCAATTCCGGACTTATTTGAACGTATTTGTTTTCATACCCTATAACCGACGAAACTCACCTCCAGATCAAAAGCACATATCGGCACAATATCACTTTTTTTCTTTAACATATTAGCTATAGGTACGTGTCCCAAATTTTATGTCAAACCAAGCGTTTCTTCAAAATTCTGACCAAAAACCCTAAGTAAATTAAACGAAAATATAAAATGAATTTTTCAAACAAATATTTTAAGTCGGTATGAGAAATTTTAATTTAACAGATGAAATCAAATAAACACAATTCAACTCGTAAAATATTTAGACCCTTGCTTGGTAATCCAGCTGAACAGGTAAAGAACCTACCTTTTATGTAGTTTATAATCTGAGAGGATGGAATATTTTACCAAAATATTCCATCCTCTAAGTTTACAATAGACCTTTTCTACCTGTCCTCAAAAGATCGGTATTTTTAACTCGTGGCAACGTCGAAAAGCGGCAAAATGATGGGAAATACACATTTTTATGTGGTGGAAGTCAAAATGGTTATGAAGTGTAAAAATTTTTGTATATAATTTAAATTTTTAAAATTAAAATTTTAGAAAACTGAGAACGATACAGGGCGTTAAAAAATGCGCTCAACAAACATACACGAATTAAAATTCGAAAATGATAGTATTTCTTGGTGATGCCAAATGACTGCAACATGAAAAGATGACATAATGATAGCGGGATGTATATATATATATATATATATATATATATATATATATATATATATATATATATATATATATATATATATATATATGCATATATATATATATATATATATATACATATATATATATATATATATATATATATATATATATATATATATATATATATATATATATATATAATTAATTTGATATTTGCAGACCCTTCAGAAATATTATGGCAGTCATTGGTTTTTTGTATTCATTTGGATTTGCAATACTTCGAGTTGTATTGGTTACTATCTGTGCTGCGACCATTAATGAAGAAAGTATTCAGATTTCCCGTATAATATATAAAGTACCTACAGAAGTTTGGAACTTAGATGTAAGTCTAACTATTGTAGTTATAAAATATTTTAATCATTTGAATTAACCACAATACATTGTTTTGCGCTTCTTAAAAATTTTATCATTTTCAGATACATTAGTTTTCATTAAAATTGTTCATTTGCAATGTGAACCTGTTCCTGCAATTCTTATTGTCGAGTCATTATATGGCAGTGTCCGTGTTTAAAAGATATTTCTATATACATACGGCGGGCCATACGGTTTGTTTTTCGTTGTTTTAAGGTGAAGGGATGTTGGGCTTACTAGCCCACTTGAGATTGAAACCTTTAATAAGAATATATTGCATATATTGTGAATATACTGTGAATATCTTCACAGTTTTTAAGGCCTCCTGGTTTCGTATCCATGCACAATGTCGAAAAATCTGCAGAAGTTACAACTCTGGAAACAAGATTAAGTGGGCTAATAAGTTTTCTACAAAATGAAGTTCAAAATGAACAAAAAATTAATTTAGCAACGGAATGTTTTGGTTTATTGACTGAAAATAAATATAAATCCAATAACCTGGTTGAAAAGAAGAATATAAAATTACTAAAGCAAGGAACTGATCAGCCATCAGCGACCGCTGCTGGGTTGATAAATTATGAGGTTGGCAGGTGTATTTTTTGTGAAGGACAGCATGACAGTATCAATTGTTTTAAAGCACAAAAATTGTCTATGGAACAGAAACGACGAACATTGTCAGAAAAGAAAGCCTGTTTTCGATGTTTAAAAGTAGGACATTCTTCGAAGAAATGTAGAGGACGTTTGAATTGTATTTTGTGTTGTAAATCCCATGTTGTTTTGATGTGCCCTGATTTACCTGTTAACAAAATTGATACATCGACCTCAAGTGTTAGCCGCTCGGAAGAAAATAGGACTGAGGATCAGACACTTGCGAATTTGAATAATACGCAGGTTTTTTTACAAACTCTGCCAGTAAACATAAGAAGTGCACATGGTACTAAACAAGTCAGGGCACTTATTGACACTGGATCGCAGAGAACATATATTTTACAGCGTACCGCACAAGAAGTGGGTTTTTCTGCTAAAGGAACGGAAAATATCGTATACACGTTATTTGGCGGTAAAAGTACTTCTGAACAACGACATAAATTATACAAGGTAACTGCGAGTGAAGGAACTTACTCTTGTTCATTTGATGCCTTAGATCAACCAAAAATTTGTGCAGATGTCTCTCCTGTTAATCACGGCCATTGGGTTGAGGAACGTAGTGACATGAATATTTCGCTCAGCGATGTCGAACATACAGCACCAATTGAGATTTTGTTTGGAGCTGATATTGTAGGCAAATTGTATACAGGGAGGAAATATCAGTTACAGTGTGGTCTTGTAGCAGTTAAAACTTTGTTAGGGTGGACTCTTATGGGCAATCAGGTGCGGTTATTTCGTCTGCTACGGCACAAGGCCAACTTCTGAGACCATTGCAAAGGCTTTACCTAGTGGAAGTCGTGAAGGCAGTTACTGCTGGCGAGAAGATCCAGAGTATTACCCTACGGGATGCGGCTCCAGAGACAGTGGCTAAAGAGAACGGTTGTCAGCTCCAGGCTGAGGAAGAATCAAGTGAAATAAGTGCGGGAGTGACAAAAAGCAGAGCAATCGATTTAAATGAAAGATGTACGCGAAGTGGCCGGGTAGTCAAAACTCCTGTAAGATTCAAGTGACATTTTCTTGACTTTATTTGTCACGACTGTATAATTTAAGGGAAACACCAAATAGCGGTAAAGGTATTTATTGATGGAACCGACACTAGGGTAAAGTTTTACCCCGGGAGAACTTTGAACACTGACTGTTACGCGCTTAGTTGAGGACTGATCAAGACAGAATTTAAAGGCACTTCTGGCCTGGTTGACGTGATTCTTGAGAATGATTCTAAATGTGTATTCTTTATCAGCGGTGGCACTTAGTATTGGGGTCAAGCCACGCGTTGAGTATATTTACAAATATTGAGAACAAAGAAATATATTTGATCATCAAATTAAATAATGCAATTGCCCGAATTATTGTTTACAATTTACAATTCGTGAACTAAATTAGAGACCCGTACATGTAATTATAAAATAACAAATTGCTTCATGTCATATACGGGGTGATAAAAATATACTGTTCAACATCGAATATGAATAATGAATGTGTGATATTGGACATGCTGCGGGGGCGAACTAAGTACCGCCCGACGAAATAAGTAATAACGGATGTAGTCAATGCTCAAAGTTTACAATAATCAAAATACATTAGTTTACAAAGATACGTTAATAAAATGTGTAGTGTAAAGACCCTAGTCTTTGAACAACTAATACTTTTCCAACTGCAACACCTTAGGTAATAAATCAAGTTAAATCTGAATCAGAATTTAAATCAAAACATTCAAATGAAAGTTTAGGTTAGGTAAGGGTAAATTAAAGGTATTGAGTGGGATATGTTTCAAAGTGTTAGTTAAGAATAATATTATTATTGTATTATTTTATTATTATTATCGAGTACTATTCGTTAGTTTATTATTAATGTTATAGATCGTGCGACTAGCTCTCGGACTATTTTTATATCCTGATATGCTTTTGCCTTTGTGTTTGTATTATAGTAGATACCGTTGTATATTATTACATAACATACCAGCTGAGTTTTTGTAAACTCGTGTTATATGACGTGATAAATATATGTAGGCTAATATTTCCTAAATGCTGATGCATTTTTTAATTCCATCCAGCCTTGAACTACATAAAAGTTATTTTACTGATTTTTATTATTAGACGATTTATTATTAGAGTATTTAATTATTGCAGTCACCTTTATATTGTCCTTTTTGATGACCATAAGTGAAATATTAAATTATCAGCCCTGTAGTTGTATACAAAAGTTGTATAAGATTTGTAGAGAAGTGTAGAATAATAATCTACTTTCTATAGTTAGTAGATTATTCCTTGGGGCGAGACAATAAAAATCCCCACAATTTGCAGCTTTATAGCTGATTTCCAAAAAAAATATCCTAATTCCATAATTCCAAGTTCCGTTTGCTTATTTCTCATCATGTACACTATCTATTTTCGTGTTAAATATGCAGGTCCTCAAACCGAGTGGGATTCGAATTACCACCCTAGGCATACCTCTTTAGCATCATCACACACGACTTAGTTTTCAACCCTTAAGTTAATCCCTATCTAGTTTGCATACACTTCCGAAAATTTTGCATCAGGCACCGAATTCTTTTGTCGCTCACGGTGGTTGTAAGTCACCTGCGTCCATTGTTTATTTCTACTTCCTTTTATTTCTACTGTCAACGCCTCGCTTACTGACTCCGCCTTCCTTTGTCCTTCCTCTAACATCCCTATTATATCTTTACAGTTTACGATTTTTGTCTCTTGACACAGATCCTGTATGCCTTGTATCATACCTCCTATCAGTTGGTGCTCCTTTTGAATTCTTCCTTTTTCGAGTAGCACCTTTATTCGGAATGTTCCCCGGTCTATATAAACCTCTCCAAGGTCTTCTGTAAATAATCCTGGTTCCGGATTGTATATTTTATACAGTTCTGCATTCATGGGTTTTAATAGTGTTAAAAACATTATTGCGATGAGTAATTTTTTCCATCTTGATCCTGATGTATTCTTTGTTTTTTCCTGTTTTTCTTCTTCTAATTTTATCAGCTTATGTATAGGTCTTTTTGTAATTTTCCCGTTCGCCTTTCTCACTGTCACTACTCTGGTTAATCCCTCCGCTCCAGGGTGTGTTTCTATTACCCTTGCTAATGGCCATCTGCCTGGAGGTGTATCCTCTTCCTTAATTATGACTATTTCTTCTCTTTTTATGTTTGGGTGCGTTTTATGCCATTTGTTCCTTTGTTGTAACTGTTGCAGGTACTCTTGCCTCCAAACCTTCCAGAAATCTCTTTTTATTTTTTCCAATATTCGCCACCTTGCTGGCATCTTCAAATACGTCGTGAGCTCTTCTTCCCGATTCGGTGATAATATTTCTTTTCCTATAAGGAAGTGAGCTGGTGTAATTGCTATTTTCCCTTCTGGGTCTTCTGATGATCCACATAATGGTCTCGAATTCATACAGGCTTCTATTTGTGTTAGCACCGTACTAAGTTCTTCATATGTTAATACTGTTTCCCCTATTATTCTTTTCAAATGATATTTCATTATTCGCACTGCGCTTTCCCACAATCCTTCGAAGTGTGGCGCATATGCAGGTATGACATGCCACTGGGTGCCTAGTGCAACTAATCCTTGTTTTATCTCGTCCTCTATGTTTTGATTTTCTTGTTTTAGTAAATTAGCCGTTACTACGAATGTGGTTCCGTTGTCACTGTAAATGTTGATGCACTGTCCTCTGCGTGCGGTAAATCTTTTGAACGCCGCAATAAATGCATCTGTAGACATATCACTTACTACCTCGAGGTGTACTGCCTTTGTTGACAGACACACAAATACTGCAATGTATCCCTTATAACTCCTTTGTCCTCTGCCTTTCGTAGTACTTATTTTTAGCGGCCCGGCATAATCTATCCCTGTATTCGTAAATGGATGACTCGGGTTCACTCTGTCCTTCGGCAGGTCTCCCATTAGCTGTTGTGCTATTTGCCCTTTATATCTCCTACACTTTATACATTTAGTTAGTTGATTCTTCACGGTTCTTCTTCCGTTTATTATCCAATATTTCCTCTTTATGTACTGTAATGTCTGTTGTAGCCCGCTATGTAGATTTCTTGTATGACTCTCCGATATAATTAATTTTGTTAGTGCACTGTCCTTTGGTAAAATTATAGGATGTTTTTCCGCGTATTGTAAATTCGTGTGCCTCAGCCTTCCGGTGACTCTTAGAATCCCTTGTTTATCCAGGAATGGTACCAATGATGCTAGTTTGTTCTTGCTGTCTAGTTGCTGTTTCTTCTCCAGCTTGTCGATTTCTTGCTTGAAGTTGGTAGACTGTGTGAGCTTTATCACTTTTACCAGCGTTTCCTCTAATTCTCGGACTGTGAGTTGTCCTTGACTTTTGTCCTTCTTTTTTCTGCAGTTGTTTGCAAATCTCATACAATATGAAACTACTCTTCTCATTCTTTCTAAATTCGAGAATCTCTCGCATATGTCTTCCTTTATCGTTGCCATGTGCGCTGTTACTTTCCTTTTGACTTCCTCCTCATTTGTTTCCGGTATTTCCTCTGCCGTCAGCCTAAGTGCTTTTTTACTCGTCAGCCAAGTTGGTCCCTTCCACCATAACTCTGTTTCTAATAACTCTGATGCGGTACTTCCACGTGAGAGGATGTCCGCTGGGTTTTCTTTCGTATCCACTTTATGCCAATTTTCTGGTCCTATAACTTTTTTTATCTTCTCTACTCTGTTGGCGACGAACATTTTCCACCTTTTTGACGATCCCTTTATCCAAGCCAGGGTTATTGTTGAGTCCGACCATGCATATACTTCCATGTTCTCCCTGTTCAATGCTTGTAGGGTTTTCTTCATTAAATTTGCTAATAGTACCGCGGCACACAATTCTAATCTTGGTAATGTCGTTTTCCCGTTCAATGGTGCGACTTTCGATTTTGCTATCATTAGATTCGTTTTAATTTCCGGGCCTAACACCCTTGAATAAATTACCGCTTCATATCCTTTCAGAGACGCATCTGCGAATCCATGTAGTTCTACTCTGATTGTTTTATTTAAATTGTTCCACCTGGGTATTGTTATCTTCTCAAGATTTATTAATTGTGCCTGATATGCTTTCCACCGGCTTTGTTGCGTGCTAGTTAATTCTTTATCCCAACTGGTCTTTTGCTCCCAAAGTTCTTGTATGAACATTTTCGCCTGAATTACTACTGGTGCTATCCATCCTAATGGGTCATAAAGTTTTGCTACTTCTGACAGTATGTGTCTTTTCGTTATTTTCTTTGTCGTCGTTATTTCTATTTTGAATCTGATTGTATCTTCTTTAGGTGACCAATGTATTCCTAACGTCTTTCGTACTTCTTCTTGCTTGAATGCTTTGGAGTCTACATTCCTCATTTCTTCCGGTACGTTCTCCATTATTTTTTCTTCGTTGCTCAACCATTTTCTAAGTGTAAATCCACCTTTCTTGAAAAGTTGTATTAGTTCCTTTTGGGCTGCTTCTGCTTCTTGTAACGTCTCCGCTCCTCCTGGAATGTCGTCTACATACATATTTTCTTTTACTATTTTCGATGCCATAGGAAAATTCCCTCCTTCATCTTCTTGTAATTGTTGTATTGTTCTTAACGCTAAAAATGGTGCTGCGGCCGTGCCGTATGTCACCGTCTTCAATTTATATTCTTGCACTGGATCCTTTGTGTCCTTTCTCCAGAGTATTTTTTGATACATTTGATCTTCTTCTGCCATTCTGATCTGTCTAAACATTTTCTCCAGATCCGCTGAGTATGCTACCTTATTGGATCTCCATCTTAATAGTATATCTGTCAAATCCTGTTGTAATTTTGGCCCTGTGTGCATAATATCATTCAAGCTTACTGTTGATGAGCTTTTACTTGATGCATCAAACACGGCTCTTATTTTTGTTGTAGTACTGTCCTCCTTTCTCACTGGATGATGAGGTAGGTAGTAACCGTCTCCCTGGTTTTCTGCTATTGCCATATGACCTTGGTTTTCATAATCTTCCATGAATTGTCTATAATTCGCTTCTAACTGTTTGTCTTTTGTAAACGTCCTTTCTAGTTGCATCAATCTGGCGAATGCTTGCTGCTTAGATTCTCCTAACTTTGTGACGTCTTCCCTAAACGGAATTCTCACTTCGTATCTCCCTTCTTCATTTCTTTTTACTGTCTGTCGATACATTTCTTCACATTCTTGTTCTTCTACTGATAAACTTGTTTCTTGATTTACTTCTTCTAATTCCCAGAATTTCTTTATTTGTATGTCCATTTCTTGTCTGGATCTCATACAGCATACTTCTGCTTTTGTATTCTCTTTTTCTCGTGCTATCCCCGAAACTATCCATCCTAGTTTGGTGTTTTGACTTAGGAGTCCATTACTTATTCTGTGCATTCCTTCTGTCAATATGTAACTATATTCTTTTACTCCTAGCAATAAGTCTATTTTTCCTACCCTGTAGTATCTTGGGTCTGCCAGTAGTGCATTTCTCTCGTTATAGTCCTGTAAGATTATGTCCTGTTCCGGTAAATCCCTTGTTATTTTCGGTAGTACCAGTGCCTCTATTTCCATCTCGAAGTCACTTTGGTAATGAGTTCCGATCAAAAGTTTCATACTCCAGTTGGCTGTCTTTTCCCCTGACGAGCCTATTCCGGATATGCTCGCTTGTATTGGCTGCCTTTTTGTTCCTAGCGCCGTCGCTGCTTGCTCTGTTGTAAATGCGCATTGTGACCCTTGGTCGATCAATGCTCTCATTATGTGAGAATCTCCTTTTGCATCCCTTATGCGTACCACTGCTGTGGCTAGTAGTGCTTCACCTTCCTTATGGCTTGCACAATTAACTGAGTTCTGTCCTCTTTGTTGTGTGTTGTTGTTTCTTTGCCCATTGCTCTCTTGCGTGTTTTCTCGTCTTCCGTTATTTTGTTCTCTGGCGTTGTTGGAGTAATTATTTTCTCCTCTGTACCTATCCGATTGGTACCCGTTTCTTCTACTGTTCGATTCTCTTCCAATTCTTTCTTGTGTTTGTTCTCCTTTTGTTTCATTTGTGGTTCTTCTGTTGCCTGTGTTTCTTTTTTCATAATGCAACATTTTGTGGTGGTCTCCGCCATATTGTCTGTACCTCATCTGTGAAAAACATTGTTTTTCCTTCTTATGTGCTAGGCAATTCGCACACCATTCTTTTTCTCGTATTATCTTGTTCCGGTCTCTTACAATGAGTTCCTGAAATTCTCTGCAGTATGGTACTCCGTGATCTCCGTTGCATATCACGCAACTCCTTCTTGTTTTCTTACCCGATCCTCCTTGCTTCTCTTGTCTCTTTTCTGACTCCAGCAGTTCCAGTGTTTGGAATTGTCGCTGTAAGAATGTTTGTGTTGATTTGTACGTCGGTATCTCTCTACTGTCTCCGATGTGGTTTTCGTATAGCCTCCTCGTCTCATTGTCCCATTTTGTTATGCTGATTCGCGCTATCAATGGGCTCCACGCTTCCGTGTCTGTTCCTAATCCTCCTATGGCTTCCAGACACTCATGGAAGGTGTCATGTAGTGATTTCAGTGCTCTAGCAGAAGATTCCTTTACTTCCTGCGCTAGTAGCATCCTGTCTATTAGTTTAAACAATATCATCCTCGGGTTTTCATATCTTTCCTTTAACATGTTCCATGCCACTTCGTAGTTGGCCTCGGATATGTGTAAGTGTTGTATCATTCTGTTGGCTTCCCCTTTTACTTGAGTTTTTAGGTACTGCATTTTTTCTGAGTTCGACAATTGGTCGTTCTCATGTATTACTTTAGTAAACAAATCGTGGAAAGTTCTCCACGTTTCGTATCTTCCTTCATACACAGGGATTTTTACCTGCGGTAATGTCACACCATCTCTTCTCTGTGTGCTATCTGGCCGTTGCATCCCAGGCCGCATTTTCTTTAAAGTCTCCCTGACTTTCCTCCTTAGCTGATTTGTTCTCTCTACTTCTTCACTGTCCAACACGTCCAGCTCCTCATTTACTGTTGCTTCGATGACGAGTGTATTTATTTTCTCCATGTGTTCTTTTAACTCTGCTTGCAATTCTTCATCGTACTGCAAGTCTTGTTCATATTCTTGTAATAATTCCTCGATTTTTTGTTTTCTTATCTGTATCTCCTTTACTTTTGTTGTCTTTCCTCTTTTCAAGTTTCTTCCATATTCTTCCAATAGGGTTTTTCCCTAAATATACAGTGAGCACGTAAAGGTTGGAATAAATTCATTTTCTCGAGAATGGACGATTTGGGAAAAAAATCCCGAAACAGGTCAATTTTTATTTTTAAATTACGACTTTTTGGCATATATGTCATACTAGTGACGTCACCCATCTGGGCGTGATGACGTCATCGATGATTTTTTTAAATAGGAATAGGGGTCGTGTGATAGTTCATTTGAAAGGTAATTTAATTCTCTATTCAGTAATATAAACATTTACATAACTATTTACACAGGGTGTCTAAAAAAAAATTTTTTAATTAATTTTATTGACATAAAAAGAAGAATGCATGTAATTTTTATTTAGTCCAAAATACATTTTAAGGTTCTTAGAACACAGAAAAAATGTTTATTTGAAAAATAATAATTGCTTTTCCCTTAAATCCAATGTTCAAATGTAAAAAAAAATAAATGTTCAAAAAGAGGAAGGTGAGTGGGCGGCTAAAATGCTAAAACGATATTTATTTGTTAAATAAACTTTATTTCCTGTTTTCTGATAGCAGTAAAATGTATTTTGAGATAAATAAATTACACACATTCTTCTTTTTATGTCAATAAATTTAATTTAAATAATTTTTTTTGGACACGCTGTATAAATAATTATGTTAATGTTTATATTACTCAATAGAGAATTAAATTACCTTTCAAATAAGCTATCACACGACCCCTATTCTCATTTAAAAAAATTATAGATGACGTCATCACGCCCAGATGGGTGACGTCACTAGTATGGCACATATGTCAAAAAGTCCCAATTTAAAAATAAAAATTGACCTGTTTCGGGATTTTTTTCCAAAATCGTCCATTCTCGAGAAAATGAATTTATTCCAACCTTTACGTGCTCACTGTATGTCTTAAATACCTGGTCGTAGTATTTCGTTTCGAAGTATTTGTCTTTCGTTACTCCACTCTCTAGTAATTTCTCGTGGTTATGCACAAATCTTGTCCAATAATCCTCCAACCTATCCTGACGCTCTTTAATAAATTGTTGATTCTTGCGAGATCCAGGTTCCCTTTTAAGAGACGATACTTGTTTACAAATCTCTGATCCGATCTCTGCCTGCTTGTTGTATACCGCTTCCATGTTAAAATTTACCTACTTTTATCCAGTAGTAAGTGTTTTTATTGTATTTTTAAAATGTTGTTTATATTCTCAATTACTATGATTCGCGTTTAAATGATGAGAGAATGTTATTCTGTTTGACCTTGCTGACACTCAGTTTTTCTTTAGGTCAGTTATACATGTAGATTAATATTATATAATATTATGTTACACAACTATAAATTGAAACCTTTTGGCTACGATGCTTAATTAAAATTATGCAATGTGAATAGACTACTACAGAGATATGTACCTATTAAATTACCTATACGTTTTTTCTTTATCAAATTTTTTTTTTAAATAAAATAAATATGTATGAAATATTTTTCGGGATAAATACCGTTTATTATTATTATATAGGAAAAAAATATCTATGTGTAAGTTAAATAGTTTGTGTTTAAATGGAAAATATTGCATAGAATGTACTATGAAAAAAAAAATATATTGTATATATGTATAAGTTAAATAGTCTGGGGTTAAATGAAAAGTATTTCGATGCGTAAAAGTTGGAAAAATATTAACTTATTCAAAAACTTACGGTTTTTTAATTTTTCTTTGAGCGTTGAGTCGCTCTTCTGGTTGTAGATTCTGCTCTCCTGGCTCTGGTTTCTGATCTGGAAACTCCGGCTCTCCCGCTTCTGGCCTCTGCTTTGGAAACTGTCCGGCTCTCCTGCTTCTGTTTTTTGATCTGGAAGCTGTCCTAATCTTCTGTTTGTAGTTTCTGTTGCGGATGCTATGCTAATCCTCTGTTTGTGGTTTCTGTTGCGGATGCTATGCTAATCCTCTGTTTGTAGTTTCTGTTGCGGATGCTATGCTAATCCTCTGTTTGTATTTTCTGTTGCGGATGCTATGCTAATCCTCTGTTTGTAGTTTCTGTTGCGGATGCTATGCTAATCCTCTGTTTGTAGTTTCTGTTGCGGATGCTATGCTAATCCTCTGTTTGTAGTTTCTGTTGCGGATGCTATGCTAATCCTCTGTTTGTAGTTTCTGTTCTCCCGGGCCTAGCGTCGTCTATCTGCTACTGGTGTTGCGTGGTGTGGACTGTAGTTGTAGGTCTCCTTTTTTCTCGATAAGGACCATGTATAATTTAAGGGAAACACCAAATAGCGGTAAAGGTATTTATTGATGGAACCGACAGTAGGGTAAAGTTTTACCCCGGGAGAACTTTGAACACTGACTGTTACGCGCTTAGTTGAGGACTGATCAAGACAGAATTTAAAGGCACTTCTGGCCTGGTTGACGTGATTCTTGAGAATGATTCTAAATGTGTATTCTTTATCAGCGGGGGCACTTAGTATTGGGGTCAAGCCACGCGTTGAGTATATTTACAAATATTGAGAACAAAGAAATATATTTGATCTTCAAATTAAATAATGCAATTGCCCGAATTATTGTTTACAATTTACAATTCGTGAACTAAATTAGAGACCCGTACATGTAATTATAAAATAACAAATTGCTTCATGTCATATACGGGGTGATAAAAATATAGTTATTAAGCCATTAAGTCATTGAAATGTGATCAACTCAATTTGGATCCCACGTGTTGGGAAACCTGTATACTTTACCTTAGGGCATTATCCTGTTTGCCATGTGACCATCACAGGCCTTTTTATTGAAGTATGCACTTTTAAGGCATCTATATTTTATGTAAAGAGTTTTTACCCAGATATTTTCTTTTGTGGCTCAGCTAGCATCCAGTTTGTAAGTATAACCAACTTGCTCTAACCTTTGTCAAAATTTAAACACTAACTTTATATTCATTAAATCGGTTATACTTATTTTTAGATCGAACACTGATGATGATTTTTTATAAAAATCGAAAACGTTTTGTTGTGATGTAGCCCTTTTAAGGGATTTTAAATAAAAAAAAATTTTTATACCTTTTACAAAGGATTTCTTTCCAATTTTGTGATTGATGGTATACAGCCAACTACAGGCAAACTTTTCTTTTCCTTGTGGATTTTGATAAAAATATACTGTTCAACATCGAATATGAATAATGAATGTTTATATTGGACAACGACTCTGTTTGTTTTTTGATATTTTACTTTTCACTTTATTTGATATTTTTTTGTAATTTTTCGTGACTGTATTTTTTGAGAAATTTTGTGAAATTCCCCAAGGTGGGAGAATGTCGAGTCATTATATGGCAGTGTCCGTGTTTAAAAGATATTTCTGCTTTATACATATGGCGGGCCATATGGTTTGTTTTTCGTTGTTTTAAGGTGAAGGGGTGTTGGGCTTACTAGCCCACTTGATATTGAAACCTTTAACAAGAATATATTGCAGTTTTAAGGAATGTGTAGATATTGTAATATGTTTTTAAAGTTAGTCGAGTTTGTAACATTCTTCGGATAACATCCAAATAAATACTTTGTTTTAAGCTACACTAGCGTATTTTTAATAGGGATAATTTTCTGTAATCGAAAGTTATTTTCTATAATTTAATTTTGAACCTAGGGATCTTTGCGTAAAGTAACTCGTGGACATCCCAGCGTAACACTTACGTTTCTTTTGTTATTTTTTCATCTTTATTGCTTGATTGTTAAGTCAGGCTTTGCCTCTTTTTAAAACTCTTGCATGTTACAATTTTATATATAACAAAATGGTATCGATACAATAAACTAGGTTTAATAAATTAAAAAATATCTTGATAGTATAATATTAAGCATATAATACGAAAACATATAAAAGGAAGGAATAGTGTTTCAATGCGTTTTATAGATAACTGGCAAATAGATCCAGAAGTGTAAGAATCGATCGAAACACAATGTCTCATAATAGGGTAATTTTTGGGAAAGTCTCTATCTAATATTAATAATGAAGAAACGCTTATTAAGAACATCTTAACAATTAAATTCTTGAAATATTGGCTAAATACGCAAACAAAAATATAAAAGGATCTTACCTTTTACCTATTACAATTCTATTTATATATTCGTAATCTATCCATAAACATCTTTTTTTTCAATAGGTATGGAAACCAAAAACAAACGACACAAGGAAGACATTAAATGCAAACAATGTAAACTTAAAATAGAACAGGAAAGGCAGTAAAAAGAAACCGAAAAAATAATAAGAGTCTTAAACAAAGGGGGAGATATTAACGACTTTAGTCAAATATATAAAAATATATGGGAAGAAAAAGTTTACGAAAAGACGAAATGGGAACAGGGAGATCTGCAAGAGGCGATAGAGAAGAAGGAATGCTTGATAGTAACGAGGAACAATATAAAAGAGGGAGGGGTAGAAAGTGTTATACACACAATTAGGGAAGAATTCTATGAAATTATCGAGGGTTGCAATGAGGGAAGAAAAAAATATATAGAAAATATGAAGAAAACCTCCATGGCCAGTCAAAGAAGGCAATGGTATACGTATGTAGTAAAAATTAAAAAGCAAGGCATGTATGAAATTGCCGAAAGAGCCTTGAAGCAAATCAAAAAGAAGCAGGAGCCGCCGGAAACCATCCGCGCAATAGTAAATAACGAAGTAAATAAAGAAGAGGTGCGGAAGGCCCTAGAATTCGTGGGTCGGGGAGAGAACATAACGTGGGAAATCGTGATAAGAGGGAAGGAAATGGACAAAGGGGCTAGACACGAACAAGAAGAACCCTCCCGATCAAAACAAGAGGGAAAACATACACCGATGTCTTCAAAGAAATGAATCAGAAGATAGATATCGGAAAAATAGGAGACAAAGTAGACAGGATAAAGAAAACAGAAGGGGGGACATCTTTGTTAAACCAAAGGGAAGGGAGCCGCCGAAAAGTTAAGAATGGATCTTAAGAAGGAAGGAAAATTACTTTACCATAACTGAACTGGATCCCGAGGTCAGGGAGAAAGTATTACACAACGCCTTAAACGCCTCTACCGGAATATCCAAAGATAAAGTCGACATAAAAATGCTTAGAACGAACAGACACGGAGAGTAGGTTGCAACCATAACAGTGCGCCCTACAAAAGCGGAAGAATTACGTAAATAAAATACAATAGCGATAGGCTGGGTGTCGTGCCCCATAATGGAAAGGTAAACCCCTACTAGGTGTTACAAGTGTCACCACTATGGACACAACACCTACGAGTGCAAGGGGAAAGCAAGGTAGCGTGCTGCTATAACTGCTTCAAAACGGGACACACAGCGGCGCAGTGTAGCAGCGCCTCATACTGTTTAATCTGTAAAGAGGAGGGACACAGAATGGACCGTATGCAATGCCCAGCCTATAGGGCGTGGGTGTACTGCAGGGGCGCGGAAAGGGAACCCCAGACGGGTGCGTAAAAAGAAAAAGAAAAGTAAAAAGGTAAGAGGTGGTTTCCTGGAGAACAGGAGTGGCACCTCTCATAGGGGTTTACAGAAAATAGGCTATATGACGAATCAAGCACCTAATTATTTTATTTATTTAAATTTTATTTATATATTTTATTTATTTATTTTATTTATTTTCAGATATATTTTACTTATTGAATAATTTTATTTATACCTACTTATTTTATAAACAACTATTGTAAATGAGAAATCAACTACAATTTAACCAAAATAATGATTTTATTAACTCTTCGACGTCTATATCTTTCAGTATGAACCGGCAATATCATTTTAAAGTTGGGGTAGGCTTTTTGTTATGCTACCCACATTAAAGATCTGAAATGTTCTGCAGTTCAGAAAAGTTTAAACGTGAGGCAACATGGCCGTTTGCACAATGAAAGATTCAGAACACCTTTTCTTTCGTCATAATGTGAAAATATATATTATTAGTGAAAATTGCCAGCGTTTTTATGTGAAACTATCGCGGACCGCGAGAGACGATCTAGGCTTGTGTGAGTAAAAATTACTACTGCGTTGTATGACATATTTCTTAATAGCCGGAGGCTGACGAGGTTGCGAGAAATTAGAGCAAGTTATGATTTTACACTAAGAAATAGATGAATGTAAATTAAATTAAATGAGGCGTTGAGAACCAGAGCGGACCATCCACATAATAACTTTTTTCATAATTTTTTTAATGCTGGTAAAATCATTTTAAGAGCGCTTAGTTTTTGGTAAAATCATAAGAAAAGGTAAAATTTTGCTACAACATTAAAAATATATCACAATTTGCCCTAAAGAAGTTTTTGTGGCTTGCTCCACTCTGGCTTTAATAAAAGTTTTTGTTTTTTGTAGTGGACCAAAACCAAATGAGACAAATATTTTAATTTCAATATCATTTTAATATAAAATAAACATTTCACGGCATATATTAACTTAAAAAATCATAATTTGTGAAATATTGAAAACTTTATTCAACATTTTTATCAACCATGGGAATTTCATCGTGCGCTACTAATGACCATTTTAAAGACGGGAAGAAGTTATGATAGATAGGTGGAATAAATAATTCAATTAACTGTAAAATATCTTTCTTTTTGGCGTCGGTTATACAATTCCCATTTGGGTACAATGGAGGTAATGGTCTTTGGAAATCTTCCATTAACACATTTCTTTTCTGAATACTAAATTTTTGTACAGCATGAACCTCTTTGATGCCATATTTAAAATATACAACAAATGGGTCTTTTTTTATTATAATACAATGCATTTTTAGCCATTCTACTGTTGAGGATTCTAAACTTATTTTTTTGTTTGTATGTAAGTTTTTCTAAACCGACGGTAGAGTAAAAGTTTTCTTTTTCCCTTAAGGACTATTATAAATGGATTTTTTTTTCTTTGCTCCTAAAATGACATTAATCCAGATATGTACTCATACAAAAATGAAGAGAATTAAATTCTACACAATTTTGATCTCTTTCATTTTTTTGCTAAAATTAATATGTAAGGTAGTACGTATGCGGTAATGGCGCGAGCGTAAGACCGGATTGATTTTATAGCAATTGTTTTTGTTCAATATCTACGCCATTTTCAACTAAAATTGTTCAAACTATAATTTCCTACAATTTCTTTTTAAGAATTTTTTTCATGCGGTTGATATTTTCCGAGTTACATGGGAAAATAGTAAAAAGTGGTGGGGGGAGCATAATTATTTAATTGAATTTTGTTTCCGAGCTGCCGCAAATTTTATAATTCTATCCTATAGGAGAAATCAATAGTAGTGTAAATTTAAAATCTCGACTGAATTCCGCGGTTGCATTAGCCGCCATATTGATTTTAAATCAGAACTGTTGTTGCTTAATATCTCCGTCATTTTCAACTTTTCGACATAAATGGTGGGACAGAAAATTGTTGGAAATGCAATTTCATACAATTTCTTTGGCACAATTTTTTATACGATCAATATTCTCCGAGTTAAGGGGGAAAATAATGGAAGCGGAGGGGAAGCATAATTATTGAATTGTCTCATTTATTATTAACTTTACGACATAATTGTACATAAACAAAAATAAAGAGAATTATATTTTATACAATTTTTGAAACTTACAATGAAACATCAACCAAACTAAATATATAAAAGACATAAAAAGACATTGTATGCATTAAGTTCACTTAATTTTATTAACTAGCGGGTTTTATTGGTTGAATTTGTCTGTCGATATTTTAAGTTTTATGTCAGCTAATATATCGTGATGTTTCAACAATTTTTTTTTAATTTTGGACCCTGTTGGGGGAATTTTCCCATTTTCCCCCCTTGTAGACCCGCCACTGGTTCTCTCGAAAAATTGTAGTAAATCGTAATTGCAACAATTTCAGTTCTTACACTTTTTGTCGAAAAGTTGAAAATGGCGGAGATATTGAACAAAAACAATTGCTACAAAATCAATCAGGTCTTACGCTCGCACCTTTACCACATACGTACTACCTTAAATATTGATTTTATCAAAAAAATGTACGGCATCAAAATTATACAAAATTTAATTCTCTTCATTTTTTTATGGATATATATTTGTTGTAAAACTAATAATAAACGAGATAATTCAATAATTCAATAATTATGCTACAACTGTCACTATTTTCCCCTCAGAACTCGGAAAATATCGACCGCACGAAAAAAATTATAATATATGAAATTATAGAAAATCGCATTTTCAACAATTTCAGTTTCTACACTTTTTGTCAAAAAGTTGAAAATGGCGGAGATATTGAGCAATAACGGTTCTCGTTTAAAATCAAGATGGCGGCTAACGCAACGGCGGAATTCAGTCGAGATTTTAAATTTATACTAATATTGACCCTCCGTAAAGATAAGAAAAATAAAATTTGGGGCAGCTCCTAATGCAAGGTCAAATGCTATCCCGACTATTAGTAAAATCCTTTATGAAAGGTACATAATTTATTAAATAAAAGTTCCTCAAAGGGGTACATCAGAATAATAGCAGAACGTTTTCGATCTGAAGAGAGTCAGTGTTGAACGGGATGCAAACATGCTAAGCCACCAAAATGGCTTTTTTGATTTTGGTGGCTTAGCATGTTTGCATCCTGTTCAGCACTGATAAAAACGTTCTGCTGTTGTAATGTAGCCCTTTAACTGACTTTTATTTAATAAATTAAATACCTTTTACGAAAGATTTTACTAAATATAATTTTTAAAATAATATACTAAGCAGCAAAATTAACGTACTACCTTAAGAATGGGACATTTTTGATGTCTCAAATTTCCTAAGCCTCTTGTCCGATTTGAGTTATTTTTTAGTATATTATAGCTTTATTCTTTAAAAATGTCACTGTAATAATATTATTGGTAAACAGATAAACTGTCATTGTATATCGGGCGTTGAATATATTGAAATTAAAACTCAATTGTAGGTTTAGGCTATCTTAATATTCTGTTTTTTGATTTATTCGCTTATATTGGAAAATAAAAAGTTAGGTACTTGAACATCTAGCTATGTTTTTTGTCGATAAATCCTTATGTTCTGCTTAGTTTAATAACCAGGCCTACAGTAGGCTATGAGGAATTACTAATTTGATAAATGTCAAATGGATAAAAGTCAAAAACTGTCTGATTTGTTGTGAAAATTAGTAGATTTATTATTTAAAGTTTCAATTAAGTCCGTATTTTTTGTTGTTGTTTGGTGGAAATAGAACGCGCTGCAAGGAATTTGACCCACGATGAGTGTGTTTAAGTAGTGACTATACTGAAGGACGTACCTGCCATGCTAGCGGCCTCCTTGTATTGGTAATATTTTTTTGCTAATGCACGATAATGCAAGAGCTCACGTTGCACGAACTGTAACCGAATATTTACAACAGGTATCTACATCTTCGTAATTTTGAATTCGCCACCGCATAGTCCAGATCTTAACCCAATTAAAAATTTGTGGGACATAATTGGCAGAAGACTACGACAGCTTTTGCCACATCTTAAAACCTTACAAGAGGTCGAAACAATAGCTCGCAGAGCCTCATTTGTAATATAAAAGTACATATCTCTTTTATTATCGAACATAAGCGAATGAATTTAAAAAAAAATGTTAAGAAAGCCTAAGACTACAATTAAGTTTTATTTTCAACATTGTATAATTGTTACAGTATTCCATAGAGTGTTCCGAACTTTTAGAAAAAATCACAGTATGATTGGTAAACCCGGTATATAACGACAACTTACCTTTTTAGCAACAATGCTATTACAGGGATATTGTTAAAGAATAAGGCTATGCCATATTTAAAAAATTACTAAAATCGAAAAGAGGTTTAGGAAATTCGAGACATCAAAAAAGGTCCCATTTTTAAGGTGGTGCGTTAAGTTTGCTGCTTGATGTATAAATAATTAATGATTAAAGACCGTAGTGTTTTCTCATTTAAACTGAATAGTTTTACCTACAGATATAACAACAGATATACCAATACTAAATTGGAATATAATTTGAATTTTGTGATTCTCATTAGATTACATACTATATATTTATTACAAAAGTAAGACCTGAAAACAAAACCTTGTGTAGGTACTTTCCCAATGATACAATGAACATTTAAAACCAAATTTTATAAAACTTAGCTATGCAACCTGTTATTTCGCATAGTTGGAGAATCAATAGAATTTAGTGGAATTCTCAAATACCAGCCAACCCTTTCATTTAATAATTCATCCGGATTTGCATTAATTTTTCCGATTATCAAAAATCTTAGCGCTTTGCAATCATTTTATGGTCTTTACAGACACCGACGAGACGTGCACTGTGTAATAATCTTCAGCTAAATTTTAAAATCCTAATTTTATGACAGAGATGATTTTGTACTATCTACGAGTATTTTTATGCTAATTGGCGATAAATACGTGTACCTACAAATAGAAGGGTGATTAAGCTATTAGACTCCCCGTTGCGCTGGGTGCCAATATTCTGCTACTTGCTATCTATATCTCGATCTTTGTTCGTTAAACACAATAACTCAATAAAACCATTAAATTTTATGTTTATAAATTACGTGAGTAAGTTGTTTTTAAGTAAAAATCCTCCCTACCCTCAAATATTTTCAAAAGCTGTTATGTACAGTAGGAAAAATGAAAGAATACCCATGAACGAACATATAAAACACACCGTATTTTCCTGTCACCGTGTCAGACAAAAAATTGGCCAGCGCAAGTACATGTAATAATTATTGTTACATGCACTTGCACTGGACAATTTTCTTTGTGGCACGGTGACAGGAAAATACAGCGTGTTTTATATGTTCGTTCATGGGTATTCTTTCATTTTTCCGACTGTATGTTATTTCAATAAACTTTCTAATAAATTGTCTTCCCTCGAGAAAAAATACACTGAAAAAAGAACGGAAGAGGACAATTTTCAAGGCCCAAAAATATATATATATATCCGGGGTGTCATATCGGCTGACGCCGCATCCCCACACCTAACCGCCATCTATTTCTATCCTGGGCATCTTCCTCTTCCAAATCTCGGTGTTCCATGGCCTTCCTTATCGTGTCATTCCAGGATAGTCTTGGTCTTCCCCTTTTCTTCCTACCTGGGGGTTTCCATTTCAGGAGTTTCTTTGGCCATCGTTGGTCGTCCATTCTAAGTAAGTGACCGAACCATTTTAGGCTTCTTCTCTCGAGCCTGTCTACCGCTGTATCGTGTGCCTGCCCAAAATACAAGTAAAAAATATCACTTTGTAATGATCAAGTACATAAATTCAAGTTCAAACCTTTTTCTATCAGGTCTTGATAAAAATTTTAGCCATGTTTTATTCTAAAACAAAATAATTTTAATTAATTTAATTGAAGACGGGCATTAACAACTAAAAAACAATGTTTCAGAATGAAATAAGTCCAACAGACTTATCAAAAACTGATAGAATAAGGTTTAAAATTGAATTTAGATACTTCGTAATTTAAAAAATGATATTTTATACATACTTATGTTTTTGAGCCTTGGAAATCGTCATCTTTCGTTCTTTTTTCAGTTTTAAATTGTTTATAACTAGAAAACGATCAACTTTAGAGAAAAATTACAAAAGACCTTTTTTGTTTAGAACGACCTAAAAAATCTGAAATAATATCTGCCCGGGTCGAAATTTTTTTTTAATTTATAAAAAAAATGTCATTTTTAATTACTAATTATTAATTATAGTTAGAACAAGTTAGATCGGGCAACCCTGGTTTTTTGTAATTGTTAACATGATAAATTACATATCCAATAATTTTTATCCATTAAACAGATCCGATCGGTGCAAATCGACATTATATCGTATTTTAGACTATAATATACTCATAGGGGTTTTAGTTTATTCGTACAAAAATAACAGAGTACATGAGATAAAACTATGGCATTTAAACCATTAGTTGGTAGTAATTACTTTTCCTATACATTCGAACCCGCTTAATAGAATACCTGTTATAGGAATATCCCGCTTTAAGGGATAGGAATTTGAGGTCCCGAAACGTTTCTACTAGCCACCAATGATCGGTTATTAGAATATCCCGGTTATAAGAATACTTTTGCTTGGCACGAAGGCTATTCCAATAAGCGGGTTTGATTGTATTGTCAAAACTAAAGTATATTTTTAGGACAAAGGCGCGAGTGTGTGTCGGCCGAACTAATAGATTTTTTTTATAGTAGTTTTTATAATAGGTACCTACTATTTAGTACACTTTAGAAGACCAATAATAATAATAATAATTTTTTCAAAAATTTTTTCTCAGAACTTTTATTAAAAATGGACATAAAACTTTTACATATTAATATCTAAATCAATGGGAAAATCCCAGTAGCTGGCTGTATACCATAATTAAAAATCATACAGAACAAGTAAAAACTTCCTTTGTATAATGGTATAAAAAGTTTATTGAAAAACTATTAAAAAGTCATCCATCTTGGACTGTGGTTGGTCTGTGTCCATCTAACTGGCAAGTACCACACTTTAACATCGAGCAGTGAATCATGTTGCCCTTTGAGCACTCTTAAA
The DNA here is from genome assembly GCF_917563875.1 of Diabrotica virgifera virgifera. Taxonomy (NCBI): domain Eukaryota; kingdom Metazoa; phylum Arthropoda; class Insecta; order Coleoptera; family Chrysomelidae; genus Diabrotica; species Diabrotica virgifera. The sequence continues at coordinate 181,593,838 of NC_065443.1, read as the reverse complement.
TTTTATCGCTTAACATCGACTTAGAGTCGCCACTAACATCATCTTTTAAAAATGTAAATCATATTTCTCGATGTCACCTATTCTACAAGGTTGCTAGTTTCATGTACTAAGCAGAACGCACTGAAGATGATCTGATCTAGATTGAAAACGTTTTGCGAATCCTTTTGGATGACTTTTTAATAGTTTTTCAATAAACTTTTTATACCATTATACAAAGAAAGTTTTTACTTGTTCTGTATGATTAATATCTAACTCTTAGAGAGTACAAAAAATAGGTATATCTTTTTTCATAAAAAATGAATAACTATTTTCAATTACCAAACCATTACCAGAGAAGGTTCCCATTGTTTTCAATCTGGTAGGATGTAGAGTAACATTTTTTTATGTTGTTTTGTGTGCTATTAGATTGAAAACTTAGCCTTTCCCTATATCTTTTTTCATTTATGCACGTACACTAATATTGTAGAGGGCCAAAAGTCGAGGCTTCGAAAAATTATGGCGGACAGTTAATCTCAGGATTGGGATATCTGAAACAAAAAATCGTACTGCATTTTAAAAAGGAAGGTTTCTTATGTAAAGATTTACCACAATTTGGCCAAAAAAATAAAAATTAAATATTTTTTTAACCATTAAAAACTGAAGAATAACGGGCGAATTTTTCACAAAAATTTCTCAAATTTCCGTAAAATCTTTTTTTTTGCGGCATTTTTCACTAACGGTGGTAAATTGTTACGTAAGAAACCTTCCTTTTTCAAATGCCGTGAATTTTTCAAATTCAGAGATTCCAATCCTGAGATTAACTGTCCGCCATCACTACTTTTTTTCGAGGCCTCGACTTTGGCGCCCTCTACAATATTAGTAGTGTAGGTATGTGCATAAATGAAAAAAGATATATTTTTTGTATTCTCTAAGAGTTAGATATTAATATGTAAAAAGTTTTATATTCATTTTGTACAAAGGTTCTGAGAAAAACAATCTTGAAAAAATGCTTATTTTTGGTCTTCTAAAGTGTACTATTACCTTAAATAATATTCAATGCTCATGCTAAAATAATATTATCATATGGTTTTTAGTTTATTCTTTAAAAAATAACAAAAGATCATTTGACAACGGAAATTCCAGTTCCGATCCCATTTGGCGTTATACCTCCCTACCTAGAGACTCACAATTTTATCTTTTGACAGATGTTTTCTAATTCTTCTATAAAACTGCTGCGGTTTCAGCTTTATAGAGAAGAGGCGGGACAATTATATGATGCTAGTCTAAGTGACTGAAAAATTTAGCTTTTTAGACTAAAACGTTCGAAAATTGTCTAAAAAACTCGATTTTTCAGCCTTATAGAAAAGATAGCGGAGACATTAAATTTCATTAGTCTAAGAAGCGCTTCTTAGCTAAGTGACTGGTTTCTTAGCTAAAAGGCTGATTCTCTAAGAAACTACGACATATATTTAATTTCTCCGCCCTCTTTTCTATAAGGCTGAAAAATCCAGCTTTTTAGAAAATTTTCGAACGTTTTAGTCTAAAAGCTAAATTCTTCAGTCACTTAGACTAGCGTCATGGAATTGGCCCGCCTCTTCTCTATAAAGCTGAAACCGGAGCAGTTTTATAGAAAAATTAGAAAACATCTGTCAAAAGATGAAATTGTGAATCTCTAGGTAGGGAGGTATAACGCCAAATGGGATCGAAACTGGAATTTCCGTTATGTCAAATTTTTTTTTTGTTATTTTTTAACGAATAAACTGAAAACCATATGATCATCTTATTTTAGCATGAGCATTGAATATTATTTAAGGTACTAGCATTGTATATAGTACACTTTAGAAGACCAAAAATAAGCATTTTTTCAAGATTGTTTTTCTCAGAACCTTTGTACAAAATGAATATAAAACTTTTTACATATTAATATCTAACTCTTAGAGAATACAAAACATATATCTTTTTTCATTTATGCACATACCTATACTACTAATATTGTAGAGGGCGCCAAAGTCGGGGCCTCGAAAAAAAGTAGTTCTGATGGCGGACAGTTAATCTTAGGATTGGAATCTCTGAATTTGAAAAATTCAGGCCATTTGAAAAAGGAAGGTTTCTTGTAACAATTTACCACCGTTAGTGGTAAACATTTTTGTGAAATAATCGCCCGTTATTCTTCAGTTTTTCATGGTTAAAAGAATATTATTTTTTATTTTTTGGTTAAATTGTGGTAAATTTATATATAGGAAACCTTCCTTTTTAAAATGCAGTACGATTTTTTTTCAGATATCCCAATCCTGAGAATAAATGTCCGCCATCATTTTTCGAGGCCTCGACTTTTGCGCCCCCTACAATATTAGTGTACGTGCATAAATGAAAAAAGGTATAGGAAAAAGCTAAGTTTTCAATCTAATAGCACATAAAACAATATCAAAAATGTTACTCTACATCCTACCAGATTGAAAACAATGGGAACCTTCTCTGGTAATGGTTTGGTAATTGAAAATGGTTATACATTTTAATGAAAAAATATATATTTTTTGTACTCTCTAAGAGTTAGATATTAATATGTAAAAGTGTTATGTCCATTTTTAATAAAGGTTCTGAGAAAAAAATTCTTGAAAAAAATTATTATTATTGGTCTTCTAAAGTGTACTAAATAGTACCTTACAAAAAAATCTATTAGTTCGGCCGACACACACTCGCGCCTTGGTCCTAAAAACATACTTTAGTTTTGATAATATAGGAAAAGTAATTACTACAAACTAATGGTTTAAATGCCATAGTTTTATCTCATGTACTCTGTTATTTTTGTGCGAATAAACTAAAACCCCTATGAGTATATAGTCGATTTGATATAGTCATATATGATATAATGTCGATGTTCACCGATCTGTTTAATGGATAAAAATTATTGGATATGTAATTTATCATGTTAACAATTGAAGGGCTCGGGGCAATAAGGGACCTAAGCCACATTTTTTGAAATTTGAAGATTTTAGTAAAACTGGCTCTGTAACAATGATCTCAAGCCACCAGCGAAGTTTTACGGCTATTGGGCAATAGATGTGGCCACCAGGCTATAACGACCTTGTTGCCGACTTGCAAAATCATGCAAAATTTTTAAGCAAGAACGTCACAAGCCACCGTAAAATCAACATGGCGACATGTGATCGAAGAGTGTTGAAAGAAAAACAATTATTTTATAAGGAAAAATACAGTAGTTCAGGTTCGGATTTTGACTCTGACGATTCTGTAAAGGATCGAGAATATTCTCCGCACATGAGTTCCAGTGAAAGTGATGAATCTTCTCCGAAAAAGGTAAGTAAACATTTTAGTGGCTTGAGACCTTCTTGCTGTAGGATATGTGGCTTGTGTCTTAATAAGTTATAATAACATTAAATTTACTTTTTTAGTAAAACGTAGCCATAAATAACCTGTTTTAAATTTTTTTATTGATAAAGAGCCATTAAGACTAATATTCTATTTAAATTCGTTTGTCAATAACACGTTTTAAGACCAAAAAAGTATTTTATTTAGTAGGTGGCTTGGTCCCTTCTTGGGTCGATAGCGAACACCCAAATTCCATATTCATTAAACACACCCTAAATGGAGCGTTTGATGAAGTAAATGTTGGTAAGAGTGTTGTTAAGTTTGGTAACAACAAAAAGCTTAAAAAATATATACAGGGTGAGGCAGATAAAGGGCCTATTAGAAATATCTCGAGAACTGAAGGTAAGAGAATCATGAAAATTGGAATACAGGGGTTTTGAGGTATGATCTATTTAATGAAAATATTTTTGACTCTTTACTACTTCCGGTTATACCGGAAGTTGATTGTAACTTCGTTTTTTTAAATGGGACACCCTGTATATTTTTACATTTTTGGATTCTGCTTGATGTCTTATATCTTAAATTATGAGGTTTTGTAATATTATACAGGGTAGTTTAAAAGGTAATTACGGTTTTTTATATATTTTGTAGCAAACTTCATACCCTGTAGAATTGTACTGATTTGATATCAAAAGCTCCATTTATGTTCAAGTGATTTTTAATATAGCCTATTATAATTAAAAATTAATAATATAGCGAAATGTTTAATTTTAGTATACAGGGTTGGTCGAATCTCCGAATAAGTATTTTCTGAGTTTTCTTAAATGGAACACCCTATATTTTTGTATTGTAATGAAATGATATTTTTAGTACTTTTTTATTTCTTAAACATTCCCTATACCTAGCTGCTTTAATTTGTAAGTTATTCGTAGTTCTTTAAGCCAAACATTAATTGCAACAAAAATTACGTAAAATTATATTAGGTTTGCCGTGAAAATATTCAATCATAAATAATTTTTCGAAAATAAACACATGTTAATTTAGACTGACCCTTAATTTATTAATACTAGTTGATATATCAAAATACCCACGTAGTTAAGATTGTTGGTGTGTTTAATATTAATAAACAATGATTATATCTATTAGTTGGCTATGACTTTGACACTAAATATGCTAAAACATTTGCTTTGCTTAAACATTCTACTATTTTTGAAGTTCCAGTTGCGTTGCTACTATTACTAGTATGTACTTTTCTAATGAGGAACTGATTCAGATGTTTTTTGTTCTAGGAGAGTATAACAAATAAAAATGGGCTATTAGCAATAAGAATTTATCATCAACAATTCCATGATAGATGACAACCAAAAAGAGAAACTTTTCAAAATTTTTTAGAGCGGTTTCAACGAACTGGACATTTAGATTACGAGAAATCCCTTCGAACAAAAACTATTGTAAATGATTAAAATGAATTAAATGTTAGTGTCACTGAGAATCTGTTAGTGTCTAGTACGTCGAAACTATTCTAGTAATCTTTGAAAAGTTTCTCTTCTTGGTTGTCGTCTATCAGGGAGTTGCAGATGATAAATTTTTATTGCTAGTAGTACATTTTTGTTATACTCTCCTAGAACAAAAACTTTACTAATCAGTTCCCCATTACAAAAATTTATATTAGTAATGGTAACAAAGCAACTGGAACTATAAAAATAATATAATGTCTAATGTTTAAGCAAGTTTAGCATCAAAGCCATAGCCAACTAGGTAGAATATGGTTTGTTGTTATTAATATGTTATGCACCAACAATCTTAACAACGTAGGCATTTTGGTATCTCATCCAATATTAATAAATTAAGGATCATTTCAGATTAACATGTATTTATTTTCAAAAAATATTTATTATTGAATATTTTCACGGCAAACCTAATAAAATTTCACGTAATTTTTGTTGCAATTAATGTTTGGCTTAAAGAACTACGAACAACTTACAAACTAAAGCAGTTAGGTATAGGGAATGCTTAAGAAATAAAAAAGTACCATAAAATATCATTTCATTACAATACTAAAATACAGGATGTTCCATTTAAGAAAACTCAGAAAATACTCATTCCGAGTTTCGACCAACCCTGCATACTAAAATTAAACATTTCGCTACATTATCAATTTTTGATAATAATAGACCATATTAAAAATCACCTGAACATAAATTGAGTTTTTGATATCAAGTCAGTACAATTCTACAGGGTGTGAAGTTTGCTACAAAATTTATAAAAAACCGTAAATATCTTTTAAACTACCCTGTATAATATTATAAAACCTCATATTTTAACCCTTAAACGCCAAAGGGTGGGTAAAAAATGTCCACCTAATGCGTATTGCCTTGTAACATATTTATTACGTGTTTAAAAATTTTCCAAAAATTATTTATTGTTAAAAAGACAGCCTTTTATCGAATGTTAAATTGGTTCTACCGATATTTTTGAAAATAAAAGTAATATCTTGAGTTAAATATGGGTGGGCATAAAAAATACACACTTGGTAAAACTTGTTACTAAAGGTTTCTATTTAATTTCTCGTTGGTAGGAACATAATCCATATAATTATCAACGTATAATTACATAATCCACATAATTATCCGCCAATGAAGAGGCTGAAAAGAAGAATGTGGAGAAAATCGACAAATCTGAATTCAAGGCTTTTACTGGTATGTTAATTTTGATGTACATTGTAATTTTGTTGTAAGGTTTGTAAATTGTTTATATTAATATTTTAGAAGATGCTGAGTTTATTAAGCATAAGATTCTTAAGTTTAATCCATTTCCAACAACTTTCAATAAATATATTAACTATTTTCGAGGTGGACATTTTTTACCCACCCTTGGGCGCACATGAAACCTAAAAAAGGTTGGGCGTTTAAGGGTTAAGAAAGAAGACATTGAGCAGAATCCAAAAATATAAAAATATATAGGGTGTCCCATTTAAAAAAACGAAGTTACAATTAACTTCCGGTATAACCGGAAGTAGCAAAGAGACCAAAATATTTTCATTAAATAGTTCATATCTCAAAACCCCTGGATTCCAATTTTCATGATTCTCTTACCTTTAGTTCTCGAGATATTCCTAATAGGCCCTTTATCTGCCTCGCCCTATATATGGAGGACCAATAGTACTGAGCATCAAAATAAATTCGGGATATAAAGACACTTTTACAATATATTTATCTCATAAACCAGCAGTTTTATCTCAGTATTACTGAAATCAGTACAAGTAACATTGAACAAGACTATAACCAAGTTGATGAAGCAGAGGAAGTAGACAGGGATGATGAAACCGATTTTTTCTTTAAAAAAAATAATATTGTAGGTATATTCTTGATTTTAGAATGATTCATTTTGTTATTTTCAAAAAGGTCATAAGCCACATTTATTTGTTTAATAAATTTTTTCTTAACAAATGCAGTTTCATTTTGTATCTTTCTTTGAAAAAATATATTTAATAATTTATTATGCATGTAAGGAATCAAGGTAAACATTATAAAATATAAAAATATGATTTCAGGATTTACTCAAAAACTTTAAACGTGATTTACTCAAAACTTTTCAAATGAGGCTTAGGTCCCTTATTGCCCCGACCCCTTCAATTACAAAAAACAAGGGTTGCCCGATCTAACTTGTTCTAACTATAATTAATAATTATTAATTAAAAATGACATTTTTTTTTATAAATTAAAAAAACATTCGACCCAGACACATATTATTTCAGATTTTTTAGGTCATTCTAAACAAAAAAGGTCTTTTGTAATTTTTCTCTAAAATTGATCGTTTTCTAGTTGAAATTACGAAGTATCTATATTCAAGTTTAAACCTTATTCTATCAGTTTTTGATAAGTCTGTTGGACTTATTTCATTCTAAAACATTGTTTTTAGTTGTTAATGCCTATTTTCTGATAAGAAACCTTCCTCATTAACAATTAAAATAATTTTGTTTTAGAATAAAACATGGCTAAAATTGTTATCAAGACCTGCATAGGGATTACGAACACTCGATACGAATCGTATCCGCCATGTTTTCCCATAAGGCGCTATGGTAAAACATGGCGGATACGATGCGTATCGAGTGTACGTAATCCGGGCCCTGATATAAAAATGGTTTAAACCTGAATTTATGTACTTGATGATTACAAAAGTGATATATTTTACTTGTGTTTTTGAGCCTTGAAAATTGTCATCTTTCGTTCTTTTTTCAGTATATTTTTCCTTGAGGGAAGACAATGTATTAGAAAGTTTATTGAAAGAAAATACATAACAGCTTTTGAAAACATTTGAGGGTAGGGAGGATTTTTACTTAAAAAAAAACTTACTTACGTAATTTAGAAAGATAAAATTTAATGGTTTTATTGAGTTACTGTGTTTAACGAACAAAGATCGAGATATAGATAGCAAGTAACAGAATATTGACACCCAGCGCAACGGGGAGTCTAATAGCGTTGACTGATAAATATACTGGTATTTATACTCCGTATTTATCAATCAACGCTAATAGCTTAATCACCCTTCTATTTGTAGGTACACGTAATTCATCGCCAGTTAGCATAAAAATACTCGTAGATAGTACAAACTCATCTCTGTCATAAAATTAGGATTTTAAAATATAGGTGAATATTATTACACAGTGCACGTCTCGTCGGTGTCTGTAAAGACCATAAAATGATTGCAGAGCGCTAAGATTTTTGATAATCGAAAAAATTAATGCAAATCCGGATGAATTATTAAATGCAAGGGTTGGCTGGTATTTGAGAATTCCACTAAATTCTATTGATTCTCCAACTATGCGAAATAACAGGTTGCATAGCTAAGTTTTATAAAATTTGGTTTTAAATGCTCATTGTAACATTGGGAAATACTTAATTATAGATACAATGTTGAAAATAAAACTCAATTGTAGTCTTAAACTTTATTAACATTTTTTTAAATTCATTCGCTTATGTTCGATAATAAAAGAGATATATGTACTTTTATATTACAAATGAGGCTATGCGAGCTACTGTTTCGACCTCTTGTAGTTCGTGCAACGTGAGCTCTTGCATTATCGTGCATTAACAAAAAAATATTACCAATACAAGGAGGCCGCTAGCAGGGCCGCCGCTACCATGTGTGCATCGCACACGGGCGGCCGATTATAGGGGCGGCCAAAAGCAGGCCACTGATGATAATACTTTTTTGAAAACGAAAATAAATTCAAAAAATTAAATAGTAATGATTCAGATATTTCTATAAACACTAATATTCCAAACAATCTAAGCAAAGATGCCAGAAAATGTTATTTATTATATGAACTGCCCTTTGCAGCTGTAGCCGTAAAGTAGTTCCGGGAATGATTTTTAATTCAAAGTGGCTTGCGGCTTTCGGACTTTAAGATATTTTTATCTGCGTGGTCCATATGCGATTTTTTCAAATTCTGAATATTTATGATTTGTTAAGAGAGTCCGATACGACAAAAGGATTCTTTCCGAGAATTTAGATAAGTGCTTGTTAAGTTGTTCTCATTGAGTAATAAAAAAGTCTTCTTTATTACTCGATGGTTGCTCTGTTATAATATTGTTCCTTTATGCTTATGTATGGTTATGGATGGATTATTATAATCTAGTCTAAACTAAAACTATAATAATAGTTCAGTCTAAGTTGAGAATTTGATGATTTTAGACACGCTTTTGATAAACGATTTCGTTTGTAATTATATATAGTAGTGTGCCCGTTTCTTTTGCACACTACTGTATTTCGAATAGGCATGGATCCCATGTACCAAAAAAAATAGATTAATAGCAAGCTGAAAATTTGTTAATAGCTTAACGGTGTCTAGTCTGGCAAACTTTGATGTACGGGAACAGTGGAACAAGGGAAGTTTTAATTGTGGAACAGTTTAAAAATTTGGAACGCCAGATTACGAAAACGTCCCATGTATTTTGTCGGAGAGAACATCCAATTGATTTGTTACCCTTTCATTAAACTCTCATGCAAAAATCAGATTGCTATTACTAACCAACATGATTCCTGTCATTTGACATGATCTTCGTGTTCCACTCATTAAAATGTCCAGTTGGTGATAAACACCAGTCTGATTTTTGCATGAGAGTTTAATGAAATGGTAAAAAATCAATTGGAAGCTATGTCCGACAAAATACATGGAACGTTTTCGTAGTCTGACGTTCCAAATTTTTAACCTGTTCCACAATTAAAACTTTCCCTGTTACAATGTTCCCCTTCATCAAAGTTTGTCCGATTAGACACCGTTAAGCTTTTAACAAATTTTCAGCTTGCTATTATTCAACTTTTTTTTGGTACGCGGGATCCAGGCCTATATATTTAAATATATTAGTAAACACTTAAACATGCCGGATGTTGTAAGTAGTCTTGTAAACAAAACTTACACATGTAGGTATTAGTGCAAGATTGCATTTCTGTATATTATTATTGACATAATAATAATAACTTTTTTTGATACGCGGGATCCAGGTCTAAAAGTAACGTCGAGATCAAAGCAAGTATTATTCATATACGCGTTACGGTTTCCTGCACATTTCTTTAAATACTGGTACCTATGTTGAAATGACTGAAGTGTTGGAAGGGGGCGGCAAATATTAATTTGCACACGGGCGGCCAACACTTTAGTGGCGGCCCTGGCCGCTAGCATGGTACTAGGTACGTCCTTCAGTATAGTCACTACTTAAACACACTCATCGTGGGTAAATTCCTTGCAGCGCGTTCTATTTCCACCAAACAACAAAAAAAATTACGGACTTAATTGAAACTTTAAATAATAAAACTCCTAATTTTCACAACAAATCAGACAGTTTTTGACTTTTATCCATTTGACATTTATCAAATTGTTAATTCCTCATAGCCTACTGTAGGAATGGTTATTAAACTAAGCAGAAAATGAGGATTTATCGACAAAAAACATAGCTAGATGTTAAAGAACCTAACTTTTTTATTTCCCAATATAAGCGAATGAATCAAAAAACAGAATATTAAGAAAGCCTAAACCTACAATTGCGTTTTAATTTCAACATATTCAACGCCCGATATACAATGACAGTTTATCTGTTTACCAATAATATTTTTACAGTGATATTTTTAAAAAGTAAAGCTATAATATACTAAATAAAAAAATATGAAAAAAAATTTTTTTAGGAAACGCTTTTCTTTAGTTACGAGTGTCTAAAATTAAAAATATTATAAAAAAAATCAACTAAAAAGCAAAAAATAAAAATAATTGAAAAAATCTAACACATTCGTCAAAGAAAAGCGTGGCGCGTCTTCATCGAATAAACGGTTTTCGCCCCACGCTTTTCTTTAACGAATGTGTTAGATTTTTTCAATTATTTTTTTTTTGCTTTTTAGTTGATTTTTTTATATAATTATTTTTAATTTTAGTCACTCGTAACTAAAGAAAAGCGTTTCCTAAAAAAAATTTTTTTCACATTTTTTTATTTTTTACTTTTTAGTCTTACACTTTTCAAACATTCAAATATATCGTGATGTTTATTAAAGTATGTATCAAACATATGATGTACAAACATGAAAAGTCGTCAGAATCGGCAAGAAATTTGAAACTTTATTGTTTATTTATGAAGCATAACGTAAACAATTAACGTAAAAAGTAAAATTATCTACAGTAATTAGCTACAATCCGTAAAGGTTTCAAGTTTCTTCATTGTAAAAAACAAGAGAATTTAAGCATTTTCCGTTAAAATCGTTTTTTTATTTAAATAATTAATAAACATAATTTTTTTTATTGAGAATTCGTGTATTGTTCCCGCGAATGCATATATGTCTGCAAATTTTGAGTCATTTGCATTGAAGAAAAGGCAGTCAAATTAACGTCCAAAGATTTGACCCAAACGATTGAACTAAAGAAAAGCGTTTAATTAATAATTAATACGCCAAAATGAATTCTAATGTTAATTGTAGCACAAAAGGTCTCTAGCGGTGGTTTTTCTAAGACTACGATAAAAACACGAATTTTTTGAATTCGAGTTTTGGTTGAAGTTTTGTGTCGTATCGTATTGAAATTTGACACGAATAAGTGCCCATTTTTATATAAACGAATATATGAGCTATCAAAATTTGAAACCTTATTGTTTATATATGAAGCATAACGTAAACAATTAACGTAAAAAGTAAAATTATGTATAGTTCATATCATTAGCTACAAACCGTAAACGTTTTAAGTTTCTACATTGTAAAAAACAAGAGAATTTAAGCATTTTCCATTAAAATCGTTTTTTTTTATTTAAACAGTTAATAAACATAAAAAAATTTATTGACTATTCGTGTATTGTTCCCGCGAATGCATATGTCTGCAAATTTTCATTCATTTGCATTGAAGAAAAGTCAGTCAAATTAACGTCTAAAGATTTGATGCAAACTATTGAACTAAATAAAAGCATTTAAAAATAACTCAAATCGGACAAGAGGCTTAGGAAATTTGAGACATCAAAATGTCCCATTTTTAAGGTGGTACGTTAATTTTGCTGCTTAGTGTATTATTTTAAAAATTATATTCAGTAAAATCTTTCATAAAAGGTATTTAATTTGTTAAAAATAAAAGTCAGCTAAAGGGCTACATCACAACAGCAGAACGTTTCTATCAGTTCTGAACCGGATTCAAACATGCTAGCCACCAAAATCAAAAAAGCTTAGCATGTTTGCTTAGCCAACCTTGTTGGCTTAGCGTGTTTGCATCCCGTTCAACACTGACTCTCTTCAGATCAAAAACGTTCTGCTATTATTCTGATGTATCCCTTTAAGGAACTTTTATTTAATAAATTATATACCTTTCATAAAGGATTTTACTAAATAGAATTTTTTGTAATAAATGGTATAGAGCCGTCTACAGAAAATCATTTTCTTTGTGGGTTTTTTAAATTATTTATTTTCCTATATTATTACATACGTCAAAATAATTGTCAAAGTTAATTTAAATTTGGAAATCTCTCCGAAAAATATTAATTTTTGGCGGATTATTTGATTTATACCGTTCTAATTTAGTTTGTTTAGTTTTGTTAAACTTTTCCTTATTTAGTTTACATTTTGAAAGTGTTCATAAGTTAAACGTTACTTGAAAACTCCTCTATGGAGTCATCTAGTGGAGGCGAACCGCCTGATATTGAGAATTCGATGGATAGTAGCTGTGATTTACAAGATTTAAATGGATTTCTACCCAACCAGCCTCAAAATAAGATAAGTAGTAGTATTAATCTTAACAATATTAATGAAAAACAAAATACTTTAGTAAACTCAGATCAACCAGAAAAAACCAGGCCTGTTTATTTATACGAAAAAATTGATTTAGGACCTTTTTACATTTTCATTGAAAACTCCAGTTTAAATTTTACAGGAAAATTAAACGCTGTTAAAATAGGCGAGATCCTATTTACGTTACATCCAGAAATTGACAATTATATAAAAAAAATTGACTCAATCGGACGCAACCGAGTTAGGGTCTCATTTAAAAATTATAGTAGCGCAAATGCTTTAGTTACTTCCAAATTCCTTATTCAAAAAAATCTGACCGCATACATTCCAAAATTTCAATTGTTTAAACTAGGTGTAGTAAGGGATATAGATTCAGATATATCGGAAGAATATCTTAAAAATAGAATAAAGGAATTTGATCACCATTGCAAATTCTCGGTTGAGTATGTGAAACGAATAACAAGAAAAATAGTAGCAGATGACAAAGTAATATTTAATCCAACAAAATCAGTTATTGTGTCTTTTAAATGCCAGAATATACCAAAGTATGTAGTAATTAATCATGTCTTACACACTGTTGAAAAATACCAGCAAAAGGTAATTATCTGTTACCACTGCTATAGGTATGGGCACATGAGTAAGCAGTGTAAAAGAAATCCTCGCTGTTTTAAGTGTCATGAATCTCACCTTTCCGATTCTTGTTCTTTATCATCATTTAACAAAAAATGTCTATCCTGTGAAGGTGAACACTTCACTAATGAATGGGAGATATGCCCAGAATTTGATCGCCAAAAGAAAATAAAACATTATATGTCTGAAAACAGCTTATCTTTTAAGGAAACAATTAAACTCTTTCCTAAGATAACTTATGCATCTATAGCAGCCAATAATTCCTCAATAAATTCTCATCAAACTCCAAATATGAATGCACCATCCTCTTCATATTCCTTTACTCAATTGTCCACGTCTCAAACATCTTCCAATCAGTTCGCTCTACCTTCAGTTTCAAATAGATATACAATAATAAAACCACCAAAATACAAACGACCTATCTCTTCCTCACCAGACCAAGTAACAATGGAACATCAAAAAATAATAAAGTTAAACCCCATGTCCAACAGACCTGGTGGTATTATCACCTCTTCTTCGTATCAATCTACATTTAATCCAGAACAAGGATCTAAAATACATGAACCATCAAAAGAATTAACAGAATTAATATCAAATATAGTTACAAGTATTATCTCTAATATAAATCACAAAAATTTTGAAATTCCAGAAAAATCAGTTCTAGTAAATTCAATTCAATCAGTTTTAAGTTCTCTCTTATATAATCATGAATAGATTGGTAATTTGTCAATGGAATTGTAGATCGGCTAACTCTAATAGAGAAAACCTTATCCACCTATTAGAAGACCAGAAAGTTGATATCGCATTATTATCAGAAACTAGATTTAAACCAGAAAAGTATTATAACTTTCACGGGTACAATATTGTCAGAGACGACCGCTTTTCAGTAACTGTTGGCGGTGGCTCAGCAATTTTAATAAATTCAAACCTATATTACGAGGAAGTCACCATGAAAGTAGATTTAATAAACGTCAATAAAGTAGCAATAAAAATAAAGTTTAAGTCATATACTGTCACATTTATATCTATGTATGTTCCCCCAGGAACCAAGTTATTGTTACAACAATGGAACAATTTCATAACATCTATAGAAAGACCATTTATAATAGGAGGTGACCTTAATGCTCACCACATTGCCTGGGGCCTAGACAACCAAACAGATATGAAAGGTAAAATCTTGATGGACTGTATAGACGATAATAATTTAATATTCAAAAATGATGGCTCTCCTACTTTCTTTAGGAACTTCTCGAAATCGGCAATAGACCTGACCATTTGTACTCCTGACTTAAACCACCTGATCACTTGGAAAACACTTCAAGACCTATTTGGTTCAGACCATACACCTATAAGAGTAGAGTTAGAGGATCAACCAACTCATACATATAATCCATATTCACAAAAGTGGAATTTAAAGAATGCCGACTGGAAATTATATGAACAGTATTCGGAAGATGTATTCTCTCAATTTAAAGATATAAATTCTTATGAACAAATTTTGCACAATATAAATACAACTGCATCCTACTGCATCCCCAAATTTAAAATAAAAAAACCGACTTCCAGAGGAAAATACTGGTGGGATTTAGAATGTGAAGAAGCAGTCAGAAGAAGACAGGAAAGTTTTTGTATATTCAAAGAAAATCCAAACCATGAAAACCTACTTAAGTATAAAAAAGATGATGCACATGTCAAGAAGATCACTAAACAAACTAAAAGAAATAGCTGGAGAGATTATGTCGGATCCCTAAATAGGTCAGTCCCTATTAAAGATGTATGGTCAAAAGTTAACCGAATAAAAAATAGAAAAACAAAGAACAAAGTCCCTGTTATTCTGTCGGAAGCTTCGTGGATAGAAGAGTTCCATCAAAATATCACACCGCCGTCTGCAGAATTAGTAATTCCTGATTTACAACTAAATGCTCTGTACGACTATCCAGAACCAATCCGTTTCCTAGTCAAACCATTTTCTGCCACTGAACTAAACTTTGCGTTGAAGAAAAACTCAAATTCAGCACCAGGTGCCGATAATATCCATTACTCGATGCTATCAAATCTTTCAAGAATTGGTAAGGCTGCACTACTAAATATATATAATGAAATTTGGATGCGCCGCATAAAGATTCCTGACGATTGGCACGTTTACACTATTATCCCGGTTTTAAAACCAGGAAAATCATCAAAGAATTGGGATTCTTACCGTCCAATCGGTCTGGCTTCCTGTATACTAAAAACATATGAGAGACTTATTAAAAACCGTCTGGAATTTTGGCTAGAAAAGAACGACCTATTACCAAGAAGTCAGTTTGGTTTTAGAAAAGGTAAATCCACACAAGATAGCCTCTGCCACTTTTTAATAGACATTTATAGTTCCTTTACTTACAAGAAAGCAGTTAGTGCTTTGTTCTTAGATATAAAAGGGGCTTACGACAACGTTAATCTTCACATACTATACGCGAAAATGTTGGAAATAGGAATACCCGAGATAGTAACATGGAACATCATTAACTTATACATTAATCGAGCAGTTCACGTTAGATTAAATGGAGATCAATCTAACTCCCGATACACATCTTTGGGACTACCTCAGGGTAGCATCCTAAGTCCTATATTATATATACTGTATACTGCTAACTTAGAAACTAAACTTCCTCAACACATAAAAATCCTACAGTACGCTGATGATGTTGCGATATATGCAGAAAATAAGTCAATAGATAGATGTAATAACTACCTTAAATCGACATTGAATATTATAAAAAAATGGGCTACCGATAATAACTTAACAATATCAGAGAGTAAATCAACCATTGTTACCTTCACTAAAAAACGATATGTTCCTCAAAGCCATCTACAATTTGATAATACTAGTATTCCTTATAAAACTTCAATAAAATTTCTTGGCGTATTTTTAGACTCCAAATTAAATTGGAAAGAACACACAAATTACATATTACGAAGAATGGAAAATGCAATGAATATCATGAAGACTGTAAGTGTCAGTAACTGGGGAGCTGATCCAAACATATCAATATTACTATACAGAAATTTGATAAGATCAATCTTAGACTATGGATCTATTTTTTATGGCTCTTCATCAAACTCTGTACTCCAAAAAATCGAGAGGATCAAAAATAAGGCACTTAGGTTATGCACTGGTTATCTTCGTAGCACACCTATATTGGTCATGGAATGTGAGCTTAATGAACCTCCACTTTCATTACGCAGGGAATACCTAAGTGAGAAATTTATAGTTAAAACAGCGGTTAACGATAAACTGCTATTAAACAAAATTGTTCATTTAACCACCTCATACCTAACTCATTATTACTGGGAAAAAAAGAAACTGCTTTTAGTTGTGGAAAGCTTCCTCAACGTTTCTAATTCCATTGGCGACATACACCAAATTGAACAAAGCTCGTCTCGAAAGCTAAATTATGAAGATTATTTATCTCCAGTTAACTGTCATTTAAGTAATATTCGTGCGACAGACTTCCTTACTAAAATAGACCACCTTCAGTGTGTACAAAAAAACTGGGGGAGTTATCAGAAATTATATACGGATGGTTCAAAAATGGAAGGAAAAGTTGGATATGCTATATATTACCCACAAAAAAGTATAAAAATAAACAACAGATTACCTGATAAAATGACAATTTTCACAGCTGAACTCATTGCAATCAAAGAAGCATACAAAATATGTATTAATCAAAAAGAACTCAATTATGTTATATTTACAGACTGCCAAAGCATTGTAAAGACATTGAAATACAATGTACATAATTTTGCAGAAAATTATATCATCAGTGACATCATAGCAATGAACAGTGAAGCTTTGAAATCGGGCAAAAATATAATATTGTGTTGGATAAAAGCACACATTGGTATAAAAAACAACGAAATAGTAGATGATCTGGCTAAAAAAGCAACAACGAAGGAATCCACTCTGCATACTTATCAACTTCCTATGGGAGACATAATTTCTATTATGAGATCTATCAAACGGACGAAATGGCAGGAACAATACAATAATTCAGACAAAGGAAATTATTACAAAAAAATCCAGCCTACACTTCCCATCAAGACATGGTTTAATCAAGTTTCCAACAAAGGCTTTATCAAAACTATTTGTCGAATAAGAAGTAATCACTGTCTGACTCCAGTCTACAAAAGAGAAATAGGACTTGTAGATAATGATGAATGTTTATGTGGAGAGCTAGCTGATCTACAACATATGCTATTAGAATGTCCTTTACATTTTATTGAAATATCAAACTTTTTTGCCAATCTAGTTCAAATTAATGTACAATTTCCTTTTAATCTTATATACCTTTTACAATCAAACAATCTAGATGTTTATAAAATTTTGTACAACCATGTTAATTGTTTAAAATTAAAGCTCTGAGAAAAAAAGAAAAAAAAATTAAAAAAAAAAAAAATAATTAAATAAAATAAAAAGTTACTAAGATCTAAACCTCCGCGAGGTTGAATCGGGTTTAGGTCTTAGCGCGATAAAAAAATATAAAAAAAAAAAAAAAAACTGAAAAAAAAAAACTAAAAAAAAAAACTAAAAAAAAAAAATAAAAAAAAAATAAAAAAAAAAATAAAAAATGTAATAAAAAAAATGTTAAAAAATATAATAAAAAAAATAATAAAAAAAACAGAGTAAAAAAAAAACAGTAGTACTAATAGTTTTAAATTTAGATACTAAGCATATATTTTGTAAAAGAGAGAATTCAAAACACATTGACTGGCCAGTTGGTTGCTTAAACCAGTGCCAATAAAACATAAATACACACACACCTATATTATTAAAACTAACCTACACTTTTAGGGACAAGGCGTGATTCTGTGTAGGCCGATCTAATAGATTTTTTTAATAAGGTGCAATGCTACATGCTAAAATAATATGCTCATAGGGTTTTTAGTTTATTCCTTAAAAAGTAACAAAAGATCATTTGACCTAACGGGAATTCCAGTTCCCATCCCATTTGGCTTTATACACTACAAGATTGACAATTTCATCTTTTGACAGATATTGTCTAATTCTTCTATAAAACTGCTCCGGGTTCAGCATTATAGAGAAGAGGCGGAGACATTGAATTTCATTAGTCTAAGAAGCGCTTCTTAGCTAAGTGGCTGGTTTCTTATAGACTAAGAGCCGCTATAGGTGAAATTTCTTAATCATTTTAGGCACGATGGGACCCTATAACTTAAATAGTAGAACCTAAAAGAAAACGTTTGAACACTGTGCCGTTACTTTTCAGTGGCACATGCGTCGACAGTGGCGCATCAAACTTTCCACTTATGGACGGGATAAATAAATTAAAAGTTAACAGAACTTACTAACAGAATTAAATTTTTTTAATTTTTTTAAGTTCTGTGTGATTAACATATAGGATTCATCGTGATTTTAACCCACCACCCCCTTCCCCCTGCCCCCACCATCAAAAACTTCATTTTTCGTTTTTATTTTTTTTTGGTGGGATGCAATCAATTTTAAAATTTCAAAAAATTCACACTCATAGTTGAGGCTTTTATAAAACATGCCTATTTTTTATAGACCCATAGGTAGAGTGTACATAACCTCAAAAAATTAAAAGAAATTTTTTTTTTTCAAAAAAGCGTATAACTTTTTTTGAGGAATAGCTGCAGGTCTAATTTTTTCTTAATCTTGTGTGTTTTATCAAACACTATATTTTAAATTTTTTTCAGATTTTTCCGTAAGTCTCCCCACCTTAAAAAATCCGAAAAACTGTTTTTTGGGGGTTTTGGGGGATTTTCCCTATTTTATAGACTTCATAATATATCAAATCAATTTTTTTTTATAGGTAATATGTAACTTGAAGTAACTGAGTTCTTTAGAATATTTAAAAATCAGAAAAACACGTTCAAACCCCCCAAAACCCCCTTAAAAAACAGTTTTTTGGATTTTTGAAGGTGACCAACGTTACAGAAAAATCTGAAAAAAATTAGAAATATAGTGTTTGATAAAATACACAAGATTAAGAAAAAATTAGATCTGCAGCTATCCCCAAAAAAAAGTTATATACTTTTTTTAAAAAAAAAAAATTTGAAAATTTTTTTGAGGTTATGTACACTCAACCTATAGGTCTATAAAAAATAGACGTGTTTTATAAAACCCTTAACTATGCGTGTAAATTTTTTGAAATTTTAAAATTGATTGCATCCCACCAAAAAAAAATAAAATCGAAAAATAAAGTTTTTGATGTTGGGGGCAAGGAGAAGGGGGTGGTGGATTAAAATTACGATGAATCTTATGTCTTAATCACATAAAACTTAAAAAAATGAAAAAAATTAAATTCTGGTAATTAGGGAGGGTATTTTTTAATTTATGTATCCCGTCCATAAGTGGAAAGTTTGATGCGCCACTGTAGACGCATGTGCCACTGAAAAGTGACGGCACAGTGTTCAAACGTTTTCTTTTAGGTTCTACTATTTAAGTTATAGGGTCCCGTCGTGCATAAAATGATTAAGAATTTTCACCTATAGCGGCTCTTAGTCTATTAGCTAAAAGGCTGATTCTCTAAGAAACTACGACATATACATGTAGTGTATTTTGATCTGCTCCCCAGTTTTTACTGGAAATAGTTTTCATAAAATTTAATCCTGCTTGGTATGATTTTTTAAGTTCTTCTGTATGTTTTTTCCATGAAAACTTTTGGTCGAAAACCATACCTAAAAATTGGAGATTATTTGTGAAACTGAGGGTTTGGTTATATAGCTTCAGATGTGGAGTTCGAGTGTTTTCAGTTGTTTTCGTGTGAATAGAATACATTTAGTTTTTGTCGGTGAGAACTGTAATCCGATAGACCTAGACCATGATTCTAACTGATTGATTGTTTGTTGTAAATGTTTTTGTATAGATGTAGAGTTTTTTCCTTTGGCAAATAAAACGGCCGACGGCGACGCCGAAAGGTGCGGATTGGATTCCAAAGGAACCGTCGACGAGTTAAGGTTAAGACTCAGAACCTTTTATAAGAATCGCGGGGAAGCGACAGGAACAATCCCAAAAATCAATACTTCCAAGGAAGCCGAACCAGACACACTGAAACAAGAAATTTCATTAATCAGAAACCAATTACAAGACTTAACAATGACAAAACAAATAAGGCAATCAGATTTGCTAAATCAAGTATGGAGGTGGAACACACACTTCGACAAGAAACATTCGGATGCAGTAGACTTCATAGAGAGGATAGACAAATTAAGCCTAGCCTACGAGGTCGATAAGCAAGATCTGCTAAAAGCATTACCAGAATTGTTAGGAGAACACGCATTGTTATGGTACCGAAACAACAACAGAAATTGGGATTCATGGACGGACTTCATCAAAGATTTTAAGAAAGCTTTCTATCCCAGAGAATATTTACTACAGCTAGAAGAGCAGATCAGAAACAGGAAGCAAAGGAAAAACGAACCAGTGGATAGATACATTACGGATATTCAAACATTAATCAAACGAGAGGGATCTTTTTCAAGAAACCAAGAACTCGACAGGATATATAGAAATATGCTGCCAGAATATAAGCTTTATGCTCGCCGCCGGGATTTCGAAAACTTATCAGGATTGCAAGAATTACCCCAAGAATACAAAACTTTAAAAGACGAAAGGACCCGAGAAAATCAAAATTTTCACGGAAATTGGAGACGTACAGACCCTACAGAATACGATGCCAAAAGGACATGCTTCCGATGCAAGATGCCAGGTCACTTCCGTAGGAATTGTAAAAACCCATGGAAAAAGTTTTGTTCGCGATGCGGCAAAGAAGGGGTCTACAGCAGTGACTGCTGTTCCAGACGTCAAGGAAACGAATAACAGACTGGAGAAACAAGGAGTCGTCCCAGTCTGAGGAGCAAGATTCGACTCCGTTCGTTCTAGCCGTTACACAACAAACAAGCAACGACATGCGACTGTTCGCATCACTGAAAATCGGACAAAGTTCCTACAAAGCATTAATTGACACAGGGACCATTAAAAATTACGCCGGAGATAGAATAGCGCAGATATTCAAACACTCCCTACATAGCTATAACGGAAGAACTAGACTAGCAAACGAATCTTCAATGGAGCTTAACCAGAAGTTAAAAATTGACTGCGAGATCGATAATTTACAAACAAGACAAACATTTATAGTAATGCCAGGGTTAACGGAAGATGCAATACTAGGAGTGGAATTCCTCAGGGAACATTCAATTGAACTTAAGTTTGATAGGGATACTTCCAAACAGTACGAACGACATCAAGAGGAAACATGTAATACTTTAAAAGACCCCACTCAAAATACAGAGCTAGAAAGGTTCCTAAGAAAAGAACTTAGGGAATTCGAGAAGTTAACAGGTCCCACCAACTTAATAAAGCACGAAATAAAATTGAAGAAAAGGTGCGATCCCGTCAAACAACCGTATAGGCGGCACAATCCGGCAAGGTTGCAGATCATCAACCAAGAGGTGGATAAAATGTTGAAAGAAGAAACTATCGAACCCTACGCAAGTGGTTGGAGTTCACCGATTGTACTAGTTAAAAAAAAGATCGCTCGTACAGATTTTGCATTGACTTTAGAAAAGTCGACGAACTATCAGAAAAGGACGCATATCCGTTACCTCGGATATCAGAAATTTTGGATAGACTTAAGGAAGCAAATTTCATCTCAACCGTCGATTTGAAGCAGGGATATTTTCAAATACCCCTAGAAGAAGCAAGCCGCCCAGTGACAGCATTTAGCGTACCCGGAAAAGGTCATTTTCAATTCAGAACTACCCCTTTCGGACTGCACTCTGCCGGAGCAACTTTCCAACGACTGCTAGACAAAGTAATACCGCCCGATGTAGAATTCGCGTTCGCATACCTGGATGATATCGTGGTAATATCGAAGACATTCCAAGAGCATTTATATCACCTACAAGAGGTCTTCCGAAGACTAAAAGAAGCCAGATTACAACTTAACTTCGAAAAATGTACATTCTGCCAGCCAGAACTCAAATATTTAGGACACATTGTGGGAGCAGAAGGAATAAAAACGGACCCGGAGAAGATCAGCGCTATAACCGAACTTGCAGCACCTAGAAATGTACGTCAGCTCCGTCGCTTTTTAGGAATAACCTCATGGTATCGGCGATTCATAGAGAACTATTCGACAATAGCAGGACCACTAAACATGCTTCTAAAGAAGAAGATAAGATGGAAATGGACGGATAAGTAGGAAAACGCGGTTAAGTAACTCAAAACAAAACTTACGACGGCTCCAATATTAGCGTGTCCCGATTTCTCAAAAACGTTCTACCTACAGACAGATGCGTCAAACTGCGGACTTGGAGTTGCGCTAACACAAAAATACGACGGCCAAGATAAGGTAATCGCATACGCTAGTCGAACCCTCACACCAGCCGAGACAAAATATTCCACAACGGAAAAAGAATGTCTATCCATAGTGTACGGGATAAAGCAAATGAAGCCATACATAGAAGGGTACAACTTCAAGGTTATTTCGGATCACCAATCTCTCAAATGGCTGAAGAATCTCAAAAACCCCTCAGGTCGATTAGCCAGATGGAGTTTAGAACTGCAGCAGTACGACTTCGAGGTCATATATAGAACGGGAGTTCTGAACAAGGTAGCAGATGCTTTATCACGGCAACCACAAGAAACCCTTAATGAAGAACCAGAGCTGGAGTTGTTAGCATCGGAACTAGAATCATGCGATTGGTACGATAATTTATATAGGAATGTGCTCCAAAACCCAGGCAATTTCCCGGATTTACAGATATCAAACGAGAAACTATATAAACACATCTGGAGCAGCCGCAATTTAGCCGACCCAGAATTTAACATCCCATGGAAATTATGCCTACCAAGCTATAAAAGGAAAGAGATTTTAAAAGAAAATCACCACTCAACCACAGCAGGCCATTTAGGAATTGCAAAAACAATTTGCCGGATAGCGCAGAAGTACTATTGGCCTAAGATATTCAAACAGATTGCAGACTGCGTTAGAACCTGTACGAAGTGCCTTCAATATAAACCATCTCAAATGCAACCAGCCGGGAAAATGCAACCTTCCGCTGTAGAAAAGCCTTGGCATACTGTCTCAATTGATTTAGTGGGACCATTCTCAAGATCTACAAAGGGAAACGCTTTCCTGATAGTCGTGCAAGACCGGTTTACCAAATGGGTCGTCGCCCAATCAATAAAAGCAGCGTCTACGAACTCCCTCATCGACTTTCTACGATCAAAAGTAA
The DNA here is from genome assembly GCF_917563875.1 of Diabrotica virgifera virgifera. Classification (NCBI taxonomy): domain Eukaryota; kingdom Metazoa; phylum Arthropoda; class Insecta; order Coleoptera; family Chrysomelidae; genus Diabrotica; species Diabrotica virgifera. The sequence continues at coordinate 181,570,390 of NC_065443.1, read as the reverse complement.
TTATGCAATTCGGAATCCCAAAGAAAATCATCTCGGACAACGGCGCGCAGTTCACAAGTAGCAGCTTTAGGGCATTCATGAAGTCCTACAACATAAATCACATTCTGACACCACCATACTCGCCCCAATGCAATCCAGTAGAACGAACAAACAAGGTACTGAAAACAATGATAGCTACTTACGTGCAGGATAACCATAAAGACTGGGACAAATTCATACCAGAATTCTGCTATGCCATAAAGTTGTCAAAACATGATTCGACAGGATTTTCACCAGCGCTTCTCAATTTTGGAAGAGAATTAGATACAACAGATGTGACAAACGACCAGGGTATACAGGGGTACGCAGAAAACTTAAGCAAGTTAGAAGCGTTAAGAGAGTTGGCAAAAGTACACATGGAACATGCTTTCGAGGACCAAAAGAAACATTACGATTTAAGACGAAGAGACTGGCGGCCACATCCAGGAGATCGGGTAATGAAAAAGGAACACTATCTATCATCGGCTAGTGCAGCGTTCACCAGCGAGCTAGCGCCAAAGTACCCGGGACCATACAAAGTAACATCCGTGATATCGCCAGTAATCGTAAAACTGAAATTTGCCGACAGCAGTAGCCGTAAGCAGATGACGGCGCATGTAAAAGATTTAAAGCCGTGGGTGGGGGAAGACGTCTCGACAGAAATCCCATCCCCACCAAAGGAAATCAGTATATAAGCAGCAATATTAGCATTCAGAATTTAGTTCGTCCACATTAACCATGGAAGATATTCCAGAAATTCCTGAAGAGATGACCCCCTAGGAACGCCAGAGAGACCCGGTCTGCCCGTGACACCAGGGAAAGACGCGGAACGAATGTTAAAGAGGTTCCACGAACTATTCGGAACAACGCCGCCATCCCCGCCAAGGAAGCAGAGTGTCCTCGAATCCCCGGCGGCCCCAGATACGCCAACGGGGCCCGAAGCCCAAGCCGCATCCACTCCAGGAGAGCCTCAACCTGCAGAATACTCTGAACTATTGGAAGTCGTCCCAAAGCAGCTAATCGAAGGAGGGACCAAAAGGTACAGAATTTCGTGCAATAACGGAAGAAAAATTATAATAAAGATACCACGAGGGATAGATGGAATCGAACGACTATAGACGCCAAAAAAAAGGTATGTTACTTATTTTTTTTTTCAACGAGAAGGGGGTGTAATGATACATCGATACGCCGAGCGCGCATCGACACTTGGAACCGAGCGATTCTCTCAAATCGCGCAGATGCCCCCACTAAGTTCCACCTCTCCGAACCAACACCGGCAGAGGGATATTTAAGAGCACCGCAAGTGACGATCCGACAGTCCTGAACGACCGTTCTGGGCTCCATAGCCAAGCGAAGTGAGCGAGGCAGGCCGACCTGAGTCGCAACGTGCACCGTATTGACGTGATTCGCAAACTTAGGCAGGCCAACTCGAGACGCAAGGGGTACCGAAGTGAGGTAATTTGTAACTCGTAATTCAACGGGGGCAAGCGTAGTGAGCGAGTCCCCGATAAATATATATTTGAATATCGCTGTTAATTTTGTTCTTCTATTACAGACGCCCATCCGGAGGAGGACGTCGCTGGGACAAAATAGAAAATTGAATTATTATTTTGACTTATTTTGTACATAATTTATAATTAATAGATTTGCTTTGTTTTCAACCTGTGTTTTACTGAGTCTGTCGTCCTAAAAGAACTACCATATGTCACTGCGGCTGCGGTGATGGTTTGTAAAAATGTACTTAAAAATTTGTCTATGTCGTTTGATGATGTGAAGTTGGTTTGGTTAATGTCCTGTTCGATTTGTTTGGTAAAGTTAGTCTAATCAGAATTTTGAATATTCCACTTTGAGATAGGCGACTCAATATTTACTGTGTTCTGATGTGTTAAAGAAATTATAATGAGGTAGTGGTCACTACTATATAAGTAGGGTAGAACGTCCCATGTTAACGTGGTGGATAGAACTGGGTCACACAGACAGATATCAATTGCCGATGTTGTGCCCTTTTGAATGTTGAATCTGGTTGGTCTTCCGTCGTTAAGTAGATTCAGATTTTGGGATGTTATAATGTCTTCTATAGTTCGTCCTTTCGGGTTGAGTTTTACGGAATCCCACATCGGATTGTGGCAGTTAAGATCCCCAACGATAATTATAGGTGAAGGAATTTCTTCCAGAATAGCTGTTCAATCTTCTTGGGATATGGTTTGATTTGGTGGGATATACATATTACATATAAGAAATATAAAATCTTTCCGAAAGTCCCTTTTTAAAAAATATTTATTTAACACAAGAAAGTAGTCTTTACAGTTTGAAAGCAAAATCTGAACTAAACAATTATAATTCTAAACTAAGAAATGAAAATGTAACATTTTGATAACTATGAACGTATGATGTCTTCGTCAGCGTTTCTCTGGTTCAGGGACTTACTCTTCTCACGGTCATTACCGTGTTCTAGCTGATGTTGCGGAATGTGGGTCGTTAACTCCTCTTCCCCAAGAGTGAAGCCATGCGAGGGAGTTCTATGCCGGGGTTAGGACTTTCTTCTTTTTCCTCTATGGAATCGTTTCTCTTTGTTTTTGCTATTTTCCTTTTGAGTAAAATAATAAGTGTTGTAATTATTCCAATGTACAACAGAATTGTCCAAATACTTGGAATGTGGTACAGAGCCGTATTTTGAAATATTGGTTTTATTTCGTGATTTGGAATATCTTTAAGTTTTAGCGAATTTAGTTTTATTTCCATTGGTGCTATTTTAATTATATCGAAATTTAATTGTGGTGAGTTTATCATCATTGGTTGCCCTGATGTGACGTCTTGAAAGGTTAATTCTTGATTTTGGAAAATAATTTTACAAGGTGCATTCTCTATTAGATAAATGCCGTTTAGAATTTTTATTTGCGTTTCTTCTGCACATTTAATGATCAGTTTTTCTTCTTTAGGAAAGACAGCTAAATATTGGTTGATTTCTGGAATAATTTCGATATGGTTTCCTGGAATTTTCGCTTTTAGGTATTGGCAGTCTGTAGAGTTGCCAAAAAATAAAATTTGGTCTTCACATGAGTGCTCGTGATTAATTTGCAGATAACCAGGACATTGGAAGATCTTACTATGTGTGCAGATGTCATTTAGAGGAAATATAATTTTTTCATTTTTTAATAAATATCTTGAGTTTGGTAACATGATGACAAATTCTGACTTACTTTTTGTGGGAATTGGCAATAAATGATAAAGATCAAAATTGGATTCATAGTCAATAGGGATTGAAAGAAAATATTGTATTTGATTCTTTTCTATTTTGCAAGTTATTTGTAAAATAGCTTCGAAATCTAAAATGTTTTCATATTTTACTTCAAATGGTAGCTGTGCTTTGTAATGTGACGAAATTTTTTGGAGTTCGTTAAATAATTCGTTTGATTTTATTATGCTAGGATGTAATGTTTTCAATTTGCAAAATGTAATCGAATTCTGGACATTTTCCATTGTATCGAGTATTAAGTTGTATGTTATTATAATTTCATTAAACATGTCTTTCAAATAATTGACATTTTCAAGATTTGTTTGGAAATCTACTATATCTTTTATTGCTAAAATTTTGGATTTTAAATTAATTTCATTTTCTTGAATATTTTGAATTGTTTCATTAAAGTTACTGATAATTTCATGGCTTAGCGAATATTGATTATTGATTTGGCTTTGCAAGTTTGCTTCGTTTGTCTTTAAGTGTTCTAGTATTGAGTTAATTTTTTCGCCGTCTTCAGCATCTAAATTTCCTGTTATAGCTTTAATAATTGAACCGAAACCGTTGATAATACCTCTTTTATTTTTTTGTAACTTGGTATGTATGTTTAGGTTTTCAAATTTTTCCTCAATATTATCTTTGACGTACTCTACTAAATTAACATAATTTTTTGTTTCATTATTGAAAAATTTACAATTAGAAAGATTATTTTTTAGGTGATCATATTGCATATTTAAGTTATCATACTCTTCTAAAAGTGGATTTAAGTTATAGTAATGGACAAAAGTGTGGCTAGATTTTTGAAGTTTGGCAGGTCCCAATTTGATTGGTAATATGCCTAGATTATGGGTAACATCTTTTATTTGGATTGCTGCGCATCCGATTGCGAGGTACCTGAAAATTTGTAAGGTTTTCTTTTAGGTCGTTTAACATTAGAAAAATGAATATTTTCGGCAGTATTTTTATGTCTAGTTTTTATTTTCGCGGTTTTTCTTTCTTTATTAATTTTACTTATTTCTTCAGCTTGGTATTTATTTTTTGTTTTACTTTGATATTGCTTATTACGAACAAATACTTTAGTAGGGATTGTTTCGGGCAATTCTTCTCGATTTTCGTTAGCTTTAGAGATTACTTTTTCTTTTACGTTTTGCAAGGATTTATTGATATTAGAATAAAGTATTTTCATTTTTTCTTTATGGTTTGAAATATATTTATTTAAAATTTGTTGCTGGATATTGATATCAAAAGGAGAATTACTATCTATATGTCCCGTAATCAACTCATGTGGTTTCATTTTTGTTACTGAATGGATGCTGTTATTATAAGCTAGTAAAGCGTAATTTATTTTTTGTTCAATATGGTCATTTTTGTACTCTTTTTGATTATTTAGTAGTCTAATATGTTCGATTATGGTTGAATGGAATCTCTCAGCAATTCCATTAGATTCTGGATGTTGAGAGCTTATAAAATGTACTTTTACTTTATGTAGCTCTAAAAGTTCTTTGACAACTGAATTTTTTAATTCGGTCCCATTATCAGATATTATTTGCTCTGGTATGCAGTGATGAGTAAAATATCGAATTAATGCATTTGCTACTTCGATACCTTGAGCTGAATTTATTTTATATAATTGACCATATTTAGAAAAAGAATCTATTATAGTTAAAAATTTTGTTTTTTCTAATGTGACTGAATCTAGGTGAACAATTTGGAAGGGTCTAGTTGCAGTAGGTGTTATATTAAATAAGGGTTTGATAGGTCTCCTATCGTATTTTGTTAATTGGCAAATTTCACAATCGTTTATATAAGTTTGGATAGATGCTCTTTGATTCGGCCAATAATATAAGGCTTTTATTCTATTTTCTGTTTCATCTACTCCTCTGTGGTTCTGTTTTCCTTCGTGATAATTTTTTATTATTTCTTCAATTTCGTTTGGTGGGATATCGATTAACTTCTTGGTGCATTTAATAAGGTTTATTTGCGAATTTTTGAAATATTTTTGTACAACGTTACTAAAAGTTTCGTATATAGGATCTTCGAAGTACAGATGATATTTAACTTTAGGTATTATATAGTCTTTTACAAATTTAACTATGTCACGTTCAGTGTCATTTTTTGAAAATTGTACGAGAGTTCTTTGTTTTTTATCGTAAAGTTTTATAATAGATGGTTCTGCTGGTTCGTAATTAACTTGAGAAATGATAATTTGATTCATTCCAGTGTTTACTGATCTTTCTGATATGGGTATACCTGTGATGGGATTTTCTTCATTTGTGTGGATTGTAGCACCGTCATTTTCATTGATATCTTCTTCATTTTGGCCATTTATTGTTTCGTCAGGTTCAACAATCAAAGACTCTGAGTCGACGTTATGTGGGGTACCTAATAAAGTTTCATCAAAATTTTCTACATAATCTAAGAAGTCTTGATTTGTTTCAGGTTCTATGTCATGAGTTTCGTTTGCGTTTAATCGTATTCTTGATAGACAATCGCTATTTGTGTTTAGAGCACCTTTTTTATATACAATCTCATAATCATATTCTTCGAGTTTTAATCTCCAGCGAACTAATTTTGAGCTGGGATCTTTTAATGAAAATAGCCATTGAAGAGGCTTGTGATCTGTCACGAGAGTCACGCGACGTCCAAAAATATAGGGTCGGAAATACTTAACTGCCCAGACTATAGCTAGGAGTTCTTTTTCAATGGTAGAGTAGTTTATTTCTGAATCATTCAGTGTTCTACTCGCGTAGGCAATTGGGAGATCAGAACCAATTTTTCCTTGACTTAAAACTGCACCTATTGCATAGTTACTTGCATCTGTTGTCAGATTAAATGGTTTAGTAAAATCAGGATATTGCAGAATTGGTTCATTTGTAAGAAGATCTTTACAGATATTAAAACACTGTACATAGTCTTCGTCTTTAATATTTATTTCATTATCTTTTTTTAGTCGCAATGTTAAGGGTTTTGTAATTTTTGAAAAATCTTTAATAAATTTTCGATAATATCCTAATAATCCGAGGAAGCCTTTTAACTGTTTGGTAGTAGCAGGTATTGGGAAATTTTTAATAGCCTTTATTTTATCCGGATTGGGCTTTACTCCTTCTGGAGTGACAATATGACCTAAGTAAGCCACTTCTTTCTTTAAAAATTCGGATTTGTCCAACTGTATTTTAAAGTTAGATTCACGTAGTCTCTGAAATACTTCTCTTAAATTTGTAATATGTTCTTGCAGGCTAGTGCTAAATATAATAATATCATCTAGGTAGACAAGGCATTTTTCGTTTTGTATGCCTCTTAGTATGTTATCCATTACTCTCTGGAATGTAGCTGGGGCATTTCTAAGTCCAAATGGCATTCTAAGAAACTCATAGTGACCATTTTCGGTGTTAAAAGCGGTTTTTGGGATATCTTCTTCTGCCATTTCTATTTGATGGAACCCAGAAGCCAAGTCTAGCGTGGTAAAGTACTGACAACGCCCTAATTTGTCTAAGAGGTCAGTGATATTTGGAAGGGGGTATCTATCTCCTAAAGTAATAGCATTTAAACGTCGATAATCGACTACAACACGAAATTTACGTTTATTGGAGGCATCAAGTTTTTTGGGGACAACCCAGATAGGCGAGGACCAGGCAGAATTGCTATGTCGGATAATATTTTGATCTAACATGCCCTGAATTTGATTTTGGACTTCTTTACGATATATTTCCGGATATCTATATGATTTAGAATATACTGGAATCTCATTAGAAGTTTTTATACTATGCTTAATTTTATTGGTGAAAGACAATTGGTTGCCCTCAATATGAAAAATGTCCGAAAATTCTCTTATCAGCTTTAAAATTGAATTCCGCTCTTCGGTATTCATATGTTCCGTGCGGATTTTAGAAATATCAAATTTGAATTTTTCGGCATAAATAGAATTAAGATTAGGATGATTTATTTGTTCGTATTCATCGAACTTTTCAACTTCTATTGGTGAAGTTAAATCAACTTTAAAATGTGACTCTGATGAGTTAGTAATAGTGCATAAAGCTTCTTTATTAACAACTTTAGTAAGACATTGGGGAATTTCTAATTTCCCTATTTTTGTATAAGGTACGATAACGTCACCATTTTCTATATTTTTTATATTTAATTTAATTACTTGTTCGGAACGTGGAGACACTACTATACAATTCGTGCTCCCAGCGCTCGGACTATAATAGTTAATTTTAATTGAAGGACAAGGTGTTCTTAATAAATTATTTACTAAATCGATATTTGCTTGTAATAGTTTTAAATTATCTAATCCTAATAAGCAATCAAAATGATCATGAAACTTAAAAATATGATAAGTTAATTTTATTGGCTTTTTATGCCTAAATATAGAGGAAGAAGGAATTACGGTACAGAAATTTTCCTTAGTAGTTCCAAGAGCAGTGGAAATTTGAAATGGTTTTTTAAATATTGAATTTTTAAAATATTTTTCACCTATTTTTGGTGTAATAAAAGATTTAGTGCTCCCAGTATCTATAAGGACCTTTAAATTATGCTCAGGGAAAATTATGTACGGCAATTCACATTCTTTGTTAGTTAAGTTTAATAATTCTACATGCTCTGGTTTTCTTCCGAGGCTATCTCTTCTAAAAAAGGTTCTTGGGATGAACTTTCAGGACAGTCTGTATTATCTATGTTATGCAGTTCTTCCGGAATAATATTTTGGCTTGCGAAATTATTGGGGTTACGGAAACGAGTCCTATTTTGGAAGTTTTGTGATGGTCTGAAAGTATTATTGGTTGTGATAGTCATTGGAGTAGGGTTTGAGAATTTTCTGTTTGGATTTGGCTGGAATACATTGGAGTTTCGATTAAAATTCCTACTTGTACTAGGATTATTTTGGAAATAATTATTTTGATTATTTTGTCTCATATTTTGAGGATTCGGTTGGGGATTCGGAGGATCCATAGTATTTCTCTGTATTGGAAATTGATTCCTTGGTTGATATTGAGTTTGGGGTTGATATTGAATTTGGGGTTGATAATTATTTTGTTGGTTTTGTCGGAAATTGGATTTTGGTCTAGACGAATAATTGTTATTTTGATAAGATTTGTGATTTTTGCTTTGAGAAGAATTATTTTGGTCGGGGTATATCTGAAAATCATTTGTGAGGATGCCTAACGCAGAATTTAAATCTGGAGGATTCTTTGTACGCATTAAGGTACCAAGAGGTTCTTTTAACCCACGTAACAAAACTCTTAATGCTAAATTTCGGAAGAAGCTACCAAGAATATTAATTTCAGCAGCATGTTCAGTTTTTGAGGTCAAGACAGATATTTGAAGATTTAATAATTTTTGTATTCGGTTATAAAAATCAAATGGGGATTCATTATTGCCTTGTTTCAAATCTGAAATTTCTATGTTTAAAGTATAAATATCTCTTTTGTCTGAATAAGAATTAATTAAAGCATTTTTTAAATCTTGCCAAGTTCTAAGATTACAAGAAGAAATATTAACTGCGGCTTCGCCTTTTATTTTTGCAATTATGCTTGACATCAAATATTCATTTTGAAAATCATTCACATCTGTAGCATTATAAAATTTGGTTACAAGTTTTTCGGAAATTTCTAAAAATCTAGGAAGTAACGTATGATTTCCTTCAAAATCTGGAATCATATCTAAGTATTCTTTCTTTAGTTGAGGAACTTGTGGAACAGCCATTTTAAATTTATTATTTAATTCTAGTATTTTCGAAAAACTTATATTATTTTTATTAAAAGGTAAATTAGCTAAATTAGTTAAATTTGAGTCAGAATCTGTATCTGAGTTACTACTGTCTGAATAATCAGAATCTAGTGTTAAATTAGGCTCTCTATATGACATTAAACACTTACAGTAATGTAGCGATCTTGTCCATGGAACTGCTTCGGAACTGGGTCGAGACACTCACAATATTCGCTTGAAAGTCTCTCCGGTACGAATCTTCTCGTCAGGTTACTCAATTCGCCCAACTGGAATTCACTTCACGAAAACTGTTCGAATAGTCAAAAAATCGTAAAAACGAACCGAGAGTTATATTCGCTAACGCCCGTTTGACTATCCTACTGACTGCGCCAGAAATATAAAATCTTTCCGAAAGTCCCTTTTTAAAAAATATTTATTTAACACAAGAAAGTAGTCTTTACAGTTTGAAAGCAAAATCTGAACTAAACAATTATAATTCTAAACTAAGAAATGAAAATGTAACATTTTGATAACTATGAACGTATGATGTCTTCGTCAGCGTTTCTCTGGTTCAGGGACTTACTCTTCTCACGGTCATTACCGTGTTCTAGCTGATGTTGCGGAATGTGGGTCGTTAACTTATATAAATCTTTTGAGGTATATTAATTGCGATAGTTATTAATTCAATATTATTTGAAGTTACTGGTAACTGTGTGCTCATGAATTTTTCATCTACGTAAATTGCTACTCCTCACTGGCAATACTTTGGTTTAATCTGTTGTTGTAGAAACATGAATAATTACGAAAGTACTATACGTGGCTTGAATTTTTGAAATTTGTTTCCTGTAGGGAGATAATAGATGGATGTATTTCAGAGATAATATGTTTAAGTTTTTCGAAATGGGTATAGAACTCATTTAAGTTCCTGAAGTAGAGAAGTGAATGTAATTATCCTTTAGAGGAGTTTACAGATGAGTCTGAATCTTCTCCCGACAATGAAGTTTTTACTGCAGGAAGTAAAAATTTTCGTATTAATCTGGTGCTTTTGGTTTTCATTCTTTTGTTTGTATAATATGGATGTAATTCCGCTAGAAACTTTATAAGTGCATGAGAGTCTTCTTAGTATAATTTTGTTAGGCTGATTATGTCTTTTGCTCCTTGTATATTTTCGAATAGATCCACTACTTGATCGAAGCTTAACAATTGAATTTCGCTTTCTACATATTCTCTAACTGGTTCTAGATATGTTTGAAGATTTGTTATCTCATCTGTTAAGTTTTTGTCATCAGTTTTGGTTTTTTTCTTTAATTAAAGTTTAGGTTTTTCGAAGTTGTCTGCGGCGGGTGGCGAAATTGCATCTTCTAAGGTTCTTTTTTCTGCTGCTTTGTCCGAAGTTATCTGGGGTTCGTGAGTATTCATATGTGTATTTTTATTTAGAGCTAAGTGTTGACTTGTTATAGGTGAGGTTGACTTTTGTTTTTGGTTATTACAGGATGACTCAGACGATGTAGGTGTTGCGATTGTAGTGTTAACTGTGTTACATTTCAAAATCGTACTACGATACTCCACACTGTATATCCATCACAACATTGATATTTATAAATTAATAAATATTTTTTCATACCTATAGTGTCACCTTGACATCAAAAACCCATAACGCAAGTGTTGTCAGCTATAATTCCTACCTCTGGTGTAAATCTATTTCGTTAATTGGAAAACATATGTACTTTTGGCGTTGTTTGAAGTACCGTTACATTCTTGTCTTATTGTATTTGTTCATGGTGATTATCTTACTAAGGGATAAAGGAATTCTCGCGGAGCGTGTTTTTTCATAATTTCCCATACCTTAGTAATTTTGGAAATAGTTGTAGGGTATTTTAATATAAATAGGGATAGTACTGTGTAATGTGAGAATGCCTTAGATGGGCTGGGCTGTTCTGCGGGTATTCTAGGTGGTTGTAGATGCTTGGCAACGTCGTAGACGTTTGACATTTTCGATAAAACGAAGGAAATTGTTTGAAGTGGAAAGTATGGTCTTTTTTATTTTGTGTACGGCGCTCGGAAAAGAGGTGTTCTCTTCACCAGTTGGTGGTTTTAAAGGCCGTAGCATACTTAGAAGGGTGATGAACGTGGTTGGACCAAACCCTTCTTCAATTATTTGGATCAAAAGAGACCAATTATAGAAAAACCTCGAGATAATCTGAATTGCGGCATTATTTTGAGTAAGTGTTTTTTATTACGTTTCGCCATGATTTCACCATGTGATCGTGGTACCTTTTTGTAATACCGGCTATTTATTTTAGGGTTTTTATTTTGGGGGAAAACAGATTTCCCGTATACTTTTATCTCTGATGAGAGATTTTTGCAAACATATTGCATATTTTGCTGTAGTACCGTATTGGAGTTTTTTGGTGAATGGTAGTTTCCTGGGTCCGCTTGCACGTGGTTCCATTAAGGTTCTGGGGGAACCATGCTGCGTAGCTGAACCTTTCCAGTGGAACGGGTGGATTGGTAACTTATTCAATTATTTCTATAGGATTTATAGGAATCCCGTGGGAACGTGATGACCTTAGTTGGGGACAATTGGAGAAGTGTAAATAACTATTTTTATTTATATTGTTTATTGACCTGGGAGGTAAGTCTTTAACGTGTTTTTGTTTTGTGGAAAAATGCAGTAAAACATTTATTTCAATATTATAAGCTAAATATCATGAGCAAGCCATTCTGAATTTGTGCCGCGTAAATATCTGTTGTAGTCGACTGCAAAAACGATAGACCTGACTATCTCACATTTCTATGTAAAAAGTATCGCAGGTAGGTAATCGTTTGTAAAACGTTATGCTTGTAAAAAAGGGTGATTATTTATATTTTGTTCAATTTATATAAATTTCTTTTTTAAGTTTTATTTTGAAATAGTCGTAACTTGCTCAGATAATACCTATACAGGGTAATAAAATGAGCTATGTGTATAAATTTATTTTGGCAATCTGAAATATAATTTGAAAATGTGTAATGGGAAATGGAAGGTCTATCCCGAATTTATTATTTATGATTTTAATGACACCACTACTTACTCATGTGCCCAGGTCTATTTGCATTCAATTTTTTTTATTATTTATTTACTGTTTATTTGATTTAATTGATTGTGTTATATAATTTCCTGTATAGATAAAAGCAGCATAAGAGAGTCACCCATATATTTTCTTAGTCAATCAATTATTCTTTTGTTTCCTTTAGGTAATAATATATATTTAATTATTGTGTTATATTGTGGTTTTATTTAGTTTGATGTATTTGTGTTTAATAGCGTAGCAGTTGTAGCATTCGATCATTTAGGTATATTCTTCTTCTTGTCGGTTCAGAAGTAATATCACTGTTGCCTAGAGGTTGTACCGTCGAGGATCCGACTGGCGCCCGTGATTTAAGGTTTTCTTTTGATCGTCTTAAGGCCCACGACCCATCCCACTGCCTGACAAGGTAATAGCTGGCCGGTCACACCCCTTGTTACCCCTTCTTGTGCCTTAGGTGAGGAGTGGGTGTAGCAGTTTAGCGCCCAACGTGGGGAGAAACAGCTTGTCGCATGTCGTTGTTAGTTTTCTTGACTCTTCTATGTATAATTGTATTTTCGTTTTAGTAGTCGAATGTAGTTTTGATACTTCACTTGGGTAATCCTTTGTATCATTATTATATATTTGTGTGTTATGGATGATTTAAGTGCTGAATGATTGGTTAAACCTTATAGACATACATTTTTACTTGATTGCCTAAGTTTTCTTATTGATTTCTTGTTGGTCATTTTCTTAGCCATGTCTAGAAAGCTCCAAGTTAAGCGATTGAGTCAGGGTGAGCTGACTTATGAATTCAAAATTCGTGGTATTGCCACTAATACGGTGGATAGTATGCGTAGTGAGCTATCCACTGCCCTTCGGCTTGAAAATAGTGGGGATAGTGTAAAATATCCTGCTTATCCGTTTAAACCTGAAGACGATGTTAAGTCTGTTCGTGATAAGTTACAAGTTTTGGGACCTTTGGTGGAAGCGTTTCGTGGCTCTGAAACTAGCAACGATTATTTGAAATATCAGTCGAAATTGTCTCATATCCTGAGTAGGATCGAGAACATTCCTGAGACTCAAGAAGAAAGGCCTGAATTTTTGGCTACGGTTTTTTGCCTGCTGGACTCTTTGCATGGTCAAGTAGAAGAAGACGAAATGTTGGCATCAGTGCCTGCTCAAGTTGTCTTCCTGGGTACTAATCAAACCTCAACAGTTTGCGGCGGCTATAGCTAAAATTTCGAGTCCTGTTACCCCCACTGCTCCTCAAACTTCTGCTACATTTGCTTTTATTAAGCCTGTTCCTCCTAGTAAATGGAATATTAAGTTTTCTGGCGATAAGAAGGGTATGAGTGCTTTTATCTCTCGAGTTGAAGAGCTGAGAGTGGCTAGGCATGTTTCGAAAGAAACCTTATTGGAATGTGGTATTGTGGTATCCATTTGTTTAGTGGACATGCTTACCAGTATTATTTAGTATTATCCTTTTCATGAACATTTTTCAGTGCGTCACAAATTATAGAAAAAAAGGTAAGTCCGTGATAATACATATTTATGACATTTATTCTAACGTGACATTTTAGTTAAATCTGACAGTTGTCAAATTTTATTTTCAATTTGGAATAACACCAAATCAATTGTGTCTATTGCATTTATAAAATGGTATTTTCTTTCATTTGTATAGTCTTATAAATTGTACAGATTATATTGATAATATTATTATTTTATTTAATAAATAATTCTTTTTTGATTATGGCGCCATCTATCGACAACTAGAATAATCACCGAACTAGAATAATTACCGAAGTATTCCCAGACGTGCCTTTTTTTCTGTCACATACAATTTAATGCGTTAGAGAGAAATCGAAAAACTGTGACGCACTGAAAGATGATCATGAGAAAAAGAATATATACGAGTCTAGAGAACAGTTGGGATGATTTTCTGGTATTGTTAAGGAAAGAGTTTCTCTCCCCTAACTATAATGAGAATTTGTTTGATGAGATTCGCCGAAGGACTCAGGGTCGTGATTAATCATTGGGAATTTATTTGGCAGTGATGTCTGGGTATTTTAATAGTCTTATTTGCCCAGTCTCTGAGGATAAGAAGTTAAATATTATTTTAAGGAACATAGCTCTTTTCGATCAAGCTCAGCTGGCCTTGGTGGAAATAAACTCCTTAGCTGAACTGCGGGAGTATGGTAGAAAGTTGGAGGTTAAGAAAAAGGCAATGGAAAGTTTCAGTTCTCCTGTTGGAAGAAGAAACACCTCTATGAATTTTATGGAGCCCGACCTCGCCTATGTTAAAGTATGCTCAACAAGTAGCGGGGATACTAGTCACACAACATCTAGTAGTAAACGTTCGAATATTCTGTCAACTCAAAAACCCATTATTTGTTTTAGATGTGATCAACCTGGCCATAGAGCTGCTGGTTGTTGTGAACCGAAGGGTAAAATGTTTTGTTATAGATGTAAAAAGAACGGGTTCACAGTGAAAACCTGTCCTGTCTGCAATAAGAAGGAAAACTAGAACCATCACACCTAAGTGATCGGATAGGGTGTGATGATGTGAGTAATTTGATCGATAAATTTATAGTGATATTGGATTATGTGTTAGAAAATATAGTAGGGGATGAAAGACCCTATTTAAGTATTGAAGTTTTGGGTAAGAAGAAACTAGGATTGATGGATTCTGGTGCTTCTAGAACTATTATGGGTACAAAGGGTTTAGCTTTTATTCAGGAGGTAGGATTGCATATGAATGCAAGCCGTACTGTCACTTGTACAGTTGCCAATTTGGAACAGTTGAGTTACCTGTGGTATTGAGAGGTAACTTTCGGTTAATTGATATATTGGTGATCCCAGATTTACCACATTTATTAATTTTAGGTACCGATTTTTGGCGTAGTATGGGTGTTGTGCCCGCTCTTCGAAGAAATGAGTGGCATTTCTTTGATGAACCAGTAATAATAAATACTTTTGAACAGATGCTCGGTAGAACTAAGTTGACATCTTTAGAGAAAGATAGTTTACAAGCTGTTATCGATCGTAATGTGAAATTAATGGGTACAGCCTTGGGTTGTACGGGCAAAACAGAACATACTATTGTTACAAATAGCCCACCTATTAAACAACGATATTATAGGGTTAATCCAGTAGTCCACGCTCAAATTGATGAGGAACTTGATGAGATGCTTAGTTTATGTGTGATAGAGTCTTCTAATAGTGCTTGGGCTTCCCCAATCCTGCTTGTTAAAAAGAAGAATGGGACTTATAGATTTGGTGTGGATTTTAGGAGGTTGAATTCTGTCACTGTTAGAGATAGCTATCCTTTACCCCAGGTCTCTGACACTCTCGATAAGCTTCGTGATGTAAGGTTTTTGTCTAGTCTTGATGTTAAATCTGCTTATTGGCAAGTGCCGGTGGCCGAATCTTCCAGGCAGTATACAGTCTTCACCAATCCCAACCGTGGACTCTTTCAGTTCAAGCGGATGCCCTTTGGACTTTATAATGCTCCTGCAACCTGGAAAAGGCTAATCAACAATGTTATAGGTCATGATTTGGAACCTTACGTTTTTATATATTTGGATGATATCGTCATTGTAAGTCAGAGTTTTGAACAGCATTTAGCTACCTTGGAAGAAATTTTTCGACGCCTTAGGGATGCTAACATTACTGTTAGCATGGATAAATGTCAATTTTGTCGTCCCGAATTGAAATATTTAGGTTATGTGGTAGATCGGAATGGTTTACATGTTGATCCTGATAAGGTAAAGGCAATGTTAGAGATTTCTGCTCCTACTAACGTGACTGAAGTTAGACGGGTTGTTGGAACCTTTTCTTGGTATAGAAGATTTGTGCCTGATTTTTCTTCTATTATTGCTCCGATTACTGCTTTACTTAAGAAAAAGGTTAAATTTGAATGGGGAGATGAGTGTGATAGATCCTTTAAACGTTTGAAAGAATGTCTGATTGCTGCCCCTGTTTTGCGATGTCCCGATTACACAAAGCCGTTTGTAGTTCAAACAGATGCTTCTGGGTACGGAATTGGTGCTGTTCTTACTGAGACGCATGAAGAGGGTGATTGTGTGATAGCTTACTTGAGTCGTTCTTTAACTCGTCAGGAACGCAATTATTCTACAACTGAGCGTGAATGGCTCGCAGTTTTATGGGCCGTTGAAAAACTGCGCCCTTATCTTGAAGGTGTGGCATTTGGTGTCATAACTGATCATTACAGTTTGTTATGGCTTCAGAATCTGAACGATTTAAATGGTCGTTTGGCACGTTGGGCTGTTCGTCTTCAACAGTTTAATTTCAAGATTATCCATCGTAAGGGTAAGGAAAATGTGGTTCCTGATATATTATCTAGGTCTGTTCCTGTTGTTGATGCTTTGGAAACTGAGGATGTTTCGGATTTTGTTGGTTTGGATTCTGATAAGAGGTATCAGAAAATATTGTTAAGGGTTCGAGATAAGCCCTTACATTTTTGTGTTGGAGGGAGTCAGATGGCAAGCTATGGAAATATGTAGCTTCGCCATATCCTTCTTTGTCTCCATCTTCGGATTGTTGGAAGCTGGTAGTACCTAAAAGAATAGGCCTCGTATTATTTCGAATTGTCATGAACCACCCACAGCAGGACATGTTGGAGTGTTCAAAACATATTTGAAGATTCCCGAACGTTTTTATTGGGCAAAAGTGAGGAGTGATGTCGCTAATTTCGTACGTCGTTGTAATATTTGTGCTGAGTATAAAGTTTCTCAAGAACGCCCTGCGGACAAAATGGTTCCCATTTTAGAGTTAATTTCTATAGATTTAGTAGGACCTTTACCGAGATAAAAGCAAGGTCATACTTTTATTTTGAATGTTACCGATTATTTGAGTAAATTTGTTCTTTTGTTTCCACTTCGAAAAGCCACTGGTGATGCAGTTGTTAAGAAATTGGAGAATGACGTATTTTTGTTGTTTGGTGTTCCTAAGGTAATAATAAGCGACACTGGGCCACAATTCTCTTGCAAACAATTTAAAAAGCTTGCCGATGCTTATGGTTGTAAGATCAAGTTTAGTGCAAATTATCATCCTAGGGTTAACCACACAGAAGGGATGAACCGCACTATGAAGACAATGTTGGCCATGTATGTCTCTGATAATCATCAAACGTGGGATGTAAATCTTCACAAAATTGCTTATGCCCTTAGGACTTCTGTGCACGAAACTACTAAATTGACTCCATATTTCATTAATTTCGGTAGAGATATGAAGTTAACTGGACAAGATTATTCTAATGTTTTGGTTCCTGAATATGATACTCAAACAAGTAATAATATAATAGACTCCCGTTTTATACCACTGTGGCTTTGGGAGTATAGCAGGGTAGTCTGCTATATCTAGGGCCTACGGTATACAAGGAAGGCAACAGGGCCAGTGCTACGCTTCAACCGCCTATTATTACCCCTGGTTTTACCCAAGGTACTCATTTTATTCAGGCTGAGTCGACCTGGAGCCTATAAACATTTTTAAAAATGTCTAGTTGTTCTTGCCGGCGGTAGGATTTGAACTCGGGACCACCGGCACGCGAGCCAAGCACACTACCACTTCGCTACGCCGGCCCTTAAGGGCAAGGTCAAACAAGTAATGCCAGTCGTAATTCTTCCTTTAAACAAATGTTCACTGGTGTTCGATATCGTCTGGAAATTGTTGGAAAGAAGGCTTGTGATAGGTATAATTTGCGACGTCGTCATGTAGAATATTTTCCCCACCAACTGGTGTGGCGGAAAAATTATGCCCTCTCGGATGCCACTACGAATTTCTCACACAAGCTGGCACCTAAGTTTTTAGGTCCGTTTTCTATAAAAAAGAAGTTGTCCCCTTGGACATATGAGCTGTGTGATGAACGTGGTCTCTTTAAGGGGGTTTGGCATGTAAAAGATCTGAAACCAGGTCCGGAATTAAAGTAATTGTAATGTTGGTTCTTCTTGTTAGCCAAATTTTAATTGTTAATTAGGGTGGTTTCTTATGGTGAGACGGGCATTAACAACTAAAAAACAATGTTTCAGAATGAAATAAGTCCAAAAGACTTACCAAGAACTGATAGAATACGGTTTGATCTTGAATTTAGGTACTTTGTAGTTTCAAAATTGATATTATGTTATACTCATGTTTATGAGCCTTAAAAATCGTCATGTTTCCCAATTTTTCCTTTTTTAATTGTTTATAACTAGAAAACGATCAACTTTGGAGAAAAATTACAAAAGACTTTTTTGTGTAGAAAGATCTAAAAAAAACTGAAATAATAACTGTCCGGGTCGAAACGGTTTTTTTAACTTATAAAAAAGTAATTTTTTAATTATTTATTAATTATAGTTACAACAAAATTAGATCGGGCAACCCTTGTTTTTTGTAATTATTAACATGCTAAATTACATACCAATATTTTTTATCAATTAAACAGATAGGTGAAGGTCGACCTTATATCGTATCTTAGACTATACACATAGTAAAATATGTATAAACATTATATTTGAATTGCAGCTTCACAGGCTCCTGTCCCATATACATTATGATTCACCAGCTTTAACAGGAGGAAACTTTTTTAAAATAACCAAAAGCTTAATATTAAATGTAAGTATATTAAAATTTTTAGGCATTTAGATTTATATATATATATATATATATATATATATATGGATTCCGACTTTAGGAAGCCAAAAACGCTATATCGCACCGGTCATACGAAGCCCGACACCTCCTTACGAAGCCCGGATTCGGGCTTCGTAATTCTTTAATGTTATTTCCCCAAAAAACGTACTTTACACCATCTCTCGATATTTTAACCAAGCTCAGAACATGTGAATACGCTTGGGCTTCATATATATTCGGACAAATTTTAGAAATGTACCATAGGTAGCTCTGAAATCATGATTAACAATACGAAGCCCGGGCTGCTTATGCCTGGAATTATTATCAAAACATACACTCGTAGTTCATGGTATCTACCACCAGTTTGCGCTGCGAAAAGAAGTATATACTCTGTAGAAGTTCAGCAGCGTTAGGAAGCCCACATTGAGCTACCGATTATAAGAAGCCCTGAAGTTTGGCAACGTTTTTGCATATTCCTCAAAGTACTATTAGCTTGTAAACATTTTTATTATTACCTGGCAATGCACATTTTTTGTATTTTTGGGTCGTTCATCGTCATTAATCTTGTCTACTAAGACTCCCGAGAACAGATTATGGTAATTCTTAGCATTACCTGTACACAGTAAGATACCGACAGAAAAAAGATTTAAAAATTGAATCGCAAAAGAATTATTTATTTTAATTGATACAATTAATACAAATTAACACTTTGTATTACTAATTTACTATTTTAGTTTGTAATAAGCCACAAAATTTGCTACCAAATAGGAAATTAATATGAGAAATTAAATTATTGTTTTTTTTTTATTTAAAAAAGGTTAATGCCTCGACAACTAATGGCCATTGGCATGGTAGGTACGGTAATTTTTAACAGTTAGGTACCTAGTGTAATGTGTAGTGTGTGTGTGTTGAGTAAGTGTCTTGTTACTTTGCAAAGTTGACGTCATTGTCTTTGCAAAGAGACGCTAACTGTATCCGAACGTCTGCGGTTCCTCCGGTGAGTACCGATCCCACAAGGACAGAAACTATTTTCATTTATTAATTTATAATAAATGAAACATTTCTGACCCTGGTGAGATTCGAACTCACAACCATTCGGATTTTTCGATCCAAAGGTAGGCGCTCTTACCACTCAGTCAAGGACGGAGTTAAAGTTATTATTATTAAATATTACTTTATAAAATTAAAAATAGTCATTCTTATGAATTATGCGTATTATTCTGATTCTGATACGATGAACACTTGTTTGATGGGTCTGAGCCACACAATTGAGGGTTAGGCCACTGTTTCATTCGTATTTTTAGTATTTGTCAAGGCAACAATACATTCTGTAGTGCCATATTGCCAAATATAGAGCTAGATTGTGTAGACCACTGTTGAACCATATATCCAATTTTTCTGCTTTTATTGATGTATTAATCTAAAAATGCTCAATTTGTGGACTGTGCCACTGTTGCTCTGAGCGCCTCATTTAATACAAATACAAAATATTTAATACAATAATGCATATAGATTTTCCCTTCGGAAAAAATCAAACAATATAGATGTTTTTTAATTTCATTAAGGGAATGGGCACGTAGTTTCTGCTGAAATGCTACTCAAATGGAATTCATTTTTTTTTTCGAATTCTGAGAAAACTAATAATTATTTTTGAAAATTTTAAACTCAGAATAAGAGATTACGTTATTAGCGAGGGCCGAAAGTCCCTGAGAACTTCTATAATGTTTATATATAATAAGTTACAAGGCTAAAAACTAAAAGAAAATTTAGTGTGACTTTTAATTTCAAAATATCTCATTCAAAATAAACTTTTTATTTATTGTAAGAGACTTTCGGCCCTCGGTAATAATTTAGTCTTTCATTTTGCGTTTAAATTTTTCAAAAATATTTATTGTTTTTTTTTCAGGATTTGAAAAAAATGAACACAATGTCCGTGGTAATATTTTCCAAATCTTTGTCAGTAGTAAATAGAATATTGCCAGCATATTGTCAGTCAGACAGTGACAATTTTAAATATTTGACCTGGCATTGGGAATATTTTCAGTTGTTGATTAAATAATATTGATAATGTGTTTAATAAATAATTGATTTAAGACGTGAACTTAATAAAAAGTTATTTATTGTTTATTATTTATGGAAGATCCAAAGCAGAGAATACACCAGGATATATTCAGTGATCCAAGTATTGTGTTGTTACAGATGTTCAAAATTGTAAGCGTTTCATAGTAACAATATATTATTAAAAAATCACTTTATCACTTTTCCTCTTTTCTCGATTGATTATTAGCTTTTGTTGTACAGTAGATAAATTATTACTGAATACATAGGTAGTGAAAAAATTATCAGTAGTAATTGCACAAGAGCTCTGAAATTATCGAATTTTTCCCGAGTGACACTTTGACAGTATTAATTTCACGACCCGAAGGGGAGTGAAATTACGTCAAGTGGCACGAGGGAAACAATTCGATAATAATTTCAGAGATCGAGCTGCAATTTGCTGCGATTATTTCATGAATAAAACTGTTTAAAACCAAAATTTTATTGTAATTTATTTATGTAAGTACAAATTAGTACAATTAAACACACAGTTGTTATAAATATTTGACGATTGAAAGTCATCACTTTTATAAGTTTTAAAACAGTAATTGTCATTAATGTCACTGAATGTATTTTTTCACAGCAACGAAGGGCATCTGACGTAATATACTTGACGATGGGATATTATCAAAAATGATCAATTTAATTTGTATTTCTGTAGCTTTCTATTGGTCGGAAATATGAAATAATCATATTAATTAACTGAATTAACAATTAAGGCAATTAATTATACTAGTAAAAGTTATCCAAGAACATTCAAAAGCCATCTTTACAGTTAATGATGAAGTTGTCAAGTAAAGTTTACATATCCATACCAGTGACAATTTTACTACACGTAATTTGCCGTGTAAAGACAGAAAGAGTGGGGATAGCCTTAAAATATTTGCGAATTATGTACCGATGGCCCTAAGAAATGTTTAATAAACAACATATTAAAAAGTTCTACTCTAGAAGTGGGCACTTAATTTTTTATTAAACAAATGAACTGCGAAATTAGATGTTTCTTTAAATAACCCCAAAAATATAAATTTTAGAAAAAAACTGACTTAACTTGAAAAATTCAGACTACTGAAAAAAACCTAAATATAAGATTAAAATTTTTATAAAATTAAATCTGTAGCTTCTATAATTTTTTATTTATAACGCTAAAGTCACCCTTCTCACAAACATTGGCGCACTGTAAACTAGCGAAGTGCACGGCTGAGTTATTTCAGTGTATTTCTCTAATTAATGGATCAAATAAAATTTTACAAATTGGACAAGAAAGAAGGAAATTAAGAGAAGGAACAAGAAAGAATAGCTTAATTGGAAAGAAGAACAATTAAGCTATCTTATGGTTATAATAAAAAGAAATAAAATGTATGGGCATAAGTACGGTGTGGGCTGAATTTTGTTTAAACGTTATTTAAAAATGTGTAACTAATAAAATTTTTCTTATAAAGCTCTCAAATTTGCACAACTTACCTTTCAAACATCTTACTAAACAATGTTTCATTCAAAAAAATGCCAAAAATTTAATTCAAATGATATGACGCAAAAATGCAATTTTTGAAAACTTTTACGTAAGTTTTAAGGAAAAACGTAGTTTACAGAATTACCAGCACTTTAAAACGGTATTACTCAAGTTTGAAAAGATTTTTTACAATTTTATAGGTGATTTTTTAAAGCATTTGATGTATTTTTAAAATTTACTCAATAATTTTATTTTAGAAATGAAACTATGAAACTATGAATGAAACTATTCCTTTTTGACAAAAATTAAGAAAGATAACAAAAATGTACCTAATACAAAAACCGAAAATTACCAACTAAAAAATTGTTTATAAAAAGTGATCAAAAATGTTTTCTCTAAAACTTACCTAAAATAAATTTAATAATAAGCTTGAACAATAATAAATTTTCAACAAAAAAATATTTTTAGCTCTTAAACATTATGTCTGCGTAACTTCGAACCTATTAATAACTTTTTTATTACCAGTTTTACGAAAAAAGTTATTCTTTATAAAATACTCTGCATCGTATATGATCTCAGATGCAACCATCAAATATCAAATTTTATTAATTTTACATACGAGGTTTTACATACGATTTTACATTTTGACATACGAGTTATGTAAAAAAATATGAATTTCACTCAAGAGTAAAGTACCTTTAGATTTCACAATATCGAAAATTGTTATGAAAAAAAGTTGGTTGGAATTACAAAATATGTTTCACTGTTTAATTACATTCTTCTAAATGAGATATTGTGAACTATAAAGGTATGGTATGTTTAACAGTAAATGGTCGAGTTCAATTAGTTACCACTATAAACATCCTGGAATAACCGATAATAGTATAAAAGGTCCGGTTTCAGGTAAAATTTAAATATGTTTTCTGGTACAATTTCTTTGTTTATTATGGGATTACCGTCTAGTCAGTGTTAATTGTCAAAAGACCAACTCTGTCTACCTCGGTTGCTTATCGCTCCGGGTGGGTCTTAACAATGGGCCAGGTCAGATAAATTTAATAATATTTACGACCGCACTAATTGAACTCAACCATTTACTGTTGAACAAACCATACTGAACTGTTAAGCAAAAGTCATATTTGTTTGATATCTGATGGTTGTTTTTTGGACTTTAGACCAGAATAGAGTATTTTATGAAGAATAACTTTTTTTCGTAAAATTAATAATAAAATAGTTGAAATAATTGAAATAAAATAATGATGATGGGTATCCGTAATTTGAGAAAACATTGAATTTTTTTTTCAATTATAATGATGTAATTATAATAAAACATAGTTTTTAATTCCCAACAACTTTTTATAATACCCATATTTTGATATTCTGGAATATAAAGGTACTTTACTCTTTAACAAAATTCGTATTTTTGACATACCTCGTATAAAATTGATAAAACTTGATATCTGATGATTGGGTTTTAGATTTTAGACTATGCAGAGCAATTTATGAAGAATAAACTTTTTTTCGTAAAATTTGCAATAAAAATGTTTCAAATATGGTTCCTTGCTACGCAGACATAGTGTAGAAGAGCTTCTTTATAAGCATTTTCAAATTGTAATACCATATTCGGATTCAGCATAATCAAAAACAAAATAGAAACAAAATTCAACGATAATTTTAAAATTATTTTAAATTATATAATTTAACATGATTGTTTGGAATTAAGAACTATATTCTGATATGCAATTTCATCCTTCTAATGAAAAAAAAAAAAATTTTGAAAATTTTTCTAATCAACATTATTTTTAGTTGTTTATTTCAATTATGATACATATAGATATTTGTATAACAAGGGAGGAAAGTGCTTCTTTTCCTCCCGAGAATGAAGTTTACTGCCCGACGCGTAGCGGAGGGCAGTAATCATTCAAGGGAGGAAAAGGCACTTTACTCCCATGTTATACATATGGTTTTTCCACCTTCCTCAAATAACAAGTCATTTTTTCATTTTTACTTAATTTATTTGTGTAACTAACCAACAAAATTTATTAGAACTAAAACTAATAAGTACGTACAATATAACTGTCAACTGTCAAATATAAGTCAAAATAAAAATGTAAACATTGTTAAATCAAAATAACAATTTACAGTTTTTTACCATTCTGTGAAATACAGAGTGTTTTATAAATAAACGTTAAAATGTATACAAACTTACGTAATAGAAAATAGATATTGTACAGGGCGTCAATAAGTTATATTTTTATGAATGAAATACCATGATGTCACTTTTACTTTTCTTCCCTAGGGAGGAAAAGTACAACTTTGCTCCCTACAATCAGGTCCGGAAAAGTATACTTTCGGTAAAGGTAGGTGGAAAACTCTTTTATTATTCATTTTACGAAAAACAGTTATTCTTTATAAAATGTTCTACAGGGTCTAAAACCTAAAATACAACCGTCTAATATCAAATTTTGTCAATTTTATACGAGGTATATAAAAAAAAATATGAATTTTCCCAAGAGTACTTAAATAATATACCCTTATTTTTCACAATATTGAAAATTGTGCTTATGTAAAGTTGTTTAGAACTAAAAACCATAATTAACCCGCCAGTGGTCGCTATATGAGATTTTCTCTCACGGTTTCAGAAAATTGCACAGAATTTTTTTTCTGGGAAATTATAAGATCTGTAGTTCCTTCTAGTCTCCTAACTATCCTCCCTCGACAATCTAATAGAATCGTCCGCTTAGATAGTGACTCAGTTGACCTAATATCACCCAATTGTTGAGTCAGAGCGCTTCAAGTGAGACATTCTCTCATCAAGCGACCACCCGCGTTACGAACTGTACATAAAAATTAATTTTATTTTGACACTTAAAACCTAAAATAATGTAAAAAAAATTGTAATTGTCATCAATCAATTTTTCCAGAACATTC
Source organism: Diabrotica virgifera virgifera (assembly GCF_917563875.1). Lineage (NCBI taxonomy): Eukaryota > Metazoa > Arthropoda > Insecta > Coleoptera > Chrysomelidae > Diabrotica > Diabrotica virgifera. The sequence continues at coordinate 181,545,273 of NC_065443.1, read as the reverse complement.
TTGTTATATTTGTGTGCTGTGCCGTAAATGATCAAGATACGGAGATTGATTAATATTGGTTTAATTCCGATTATTTCTTTTTATTTTATTATATTATTATCTATATTATGTTACATTTTTTTTTCTTATTATTAGTTAATAAAAAAAGTTTAAAAACTGTTTTAAAAACTTTATTTTGTAAAAAAAGGTAAAATTTGGATATGTGAGAGAAAATCTCACGCGCGACCACTCGCGTAACAATCTACCTAGCGACCAATGCCGGGTCGCTAGGTTGGGAATCAATCTTTGGTTGGGAAATAAGCCACAATTAAATTGAAAAAATAATTTTATTCGCGTTTGGACGCCCAAATCGGATGTCGTTGTCAAAATATAAAATATTACTAATATTTACTCGGTAATATTTTGTATTTTGACAATGACATCCGATTTGGGCGTCGAAACGTTAATAAAATTATTTTTTCAATTTAATTGTGGCTTATTTCCCAATCAAAATAATTATAAAAATGCCACAAGAAAATAGCTTCAGAACAACACTAAAAACCATCTTCCAATATTCCATCCTTCTCATTGAAATATTCTGAACTATAAAGGTACTTTATTCTTGATCGAAATTTATCTTTTTTGACATACCTCGTATAAAATTAATCAAAATTGATATAAGATGGTTGTATTTAAGGTCTTTGGCCATGCAGAACTTTTTACAAAGGATAACTTTTTTTTCGTATAATTAATAATAGACCAGTAAGGATCTGTTTTTAGATGGATGTGAGAGGTGGCATTCAGATTTTTGCGGATAAAGTTAGGTGATAACTTCGTTATTAATAATTGACTAATGCTCTGTCTCAAATATGCCCGGAACATTAATAAAAAAAAATAAAATATTTAAAAATTTCAAAAAATTTCGTTTTTTTTTTCTAATTTTTTTGCTTATAACTTTAAAACGATTCATTCTGGAACAAAGTCGTATAGGAATAAAACAAAGGTAATTAAATTTTCTATCAGATGCGATTGGTTAAAATTCTCTTAATTAATCACCCTTGCTGCAAAATAGCAATAAATATAAAATAAGGGGGCAAAACAAGCCTGTTATTATTCAATTATTTTCCATCACTTAGGTTACACTTGGAACCTTCCTAATTCGTTTAGAAAATTTTTGTAATGTGCTAAAACCGTACACCAAATTTCATTAAAATTGACTTACTAGATTTTGAATAATAATTTTGCAATCTAAACTTTTTTTAAAAAATTAAAATTTTTTAAAGTCTTGCACAACAAAAACTAGTATATACAAAGATTTGTCAATTTTTTTACATATAAAGAAGCACTCCACCTATCTAATGCACTTTACAGAATTAAAATCGGATTGTTTAAGCAGCCTCAGCAATGTTTTAAAGTTATAAACAATTTTTTGGCTTATAAACAAATTAGTCCTGTGGCCAGGAGGGGGTGCTGCGGGCTCCTTTATTTAGATGCACTTACCCAAGATTTTTATGTATTTTTTGACCCGTGGAACACGATTTTTTTGGGTAACAGTTGATCCGGATATCAATAAAATTGTTATAAACAAACAACTTGAGGAATTACATAACATCGATTTTTCGCAAAATAAAACACTTTTTTTATATTTCTTGGGTAAGTCTAAGCAAAAAATGTCCTTACAAGTTTTATCGTAGGATGCATAGTTTTCGAGATAAACGCAGTGGAACTTTCAAAAAATCGAAAAAGTGCAATTTTTGAACGCGAATAACTTTTGATTAAAAAATAAAATAGCAATTCTGCTGACAGAATTTGAAAGTATAAATCAAATTATACCGGTTTTAATTATTTGCATTGCTAAAAATTAATTTTTTATTATTAAACAAAGCTATTTGTTTATAAGCCAAAAAATTATTTATAAGTTTAAAACATTGCTGAGGCCCCTTAAATAATCCGATTTTAATTCTGTAAAGTGTATTAGATAGGTAAAGCACCTCTTTATATGTAAAAAAATTAGACAACTTCTAAATGGTCTACTTTTTGTTCAGAAAGATTTTAAAAAATTTGAACTTTTTTAAAAACATTTAAATTGCAAATTTATTATGCAAAATCTGTTAGGTCGATTTTAATGAAATTTGGTACACAGTCTAAGTATGTTACAAAGAATTTCCTAAGTGAATTACTAAGGTTCTAAGTACCACCGAAGTGGTTAAAAACATTGAATAACAACAGGCATATTTTGCCCCCTTATTTTGTATTTATTGCTATATTGCAGAAAAGGCAATAAGTTAAGACATTTTTGACCAGTCGGATATCATACAAAATTCAATTATCTTTATTTTATTTCTCTACGACTTTGTTCCAAAACGAATCGTTTTAAAGTTATAAGCAAAGAAACAAAAAAAAAATCGACGTTTTTTCGAATTTTTAAATATTTTATTTTTTTTATTAATGTTCCGGCCATATTTGAGAAGGAGCATAAGTAAATTATTATTAACGAAGTTATCATCTTACTTTATCTGCAAAAATTCGAATGCCACCTTTCACATCCAAAAATAGACGTTTTTTCACAGATCCTTACTGGTCTATAATAAAATAGTTATCATAATTGAAATAACTGAAAATAATGTTGTATATCCATAATTAAAAAAAATTCAACTTTTTTTTTAATTAGAAAGATGAAGTGGAATATTAGAATATAGTTCTTAATTCCAAACAACTTTTCATTACAACAATTTTTAATATTTTGAATAATAAAGCTACTTTACTCTTGAGTAAAATTCATATTTTTTGACATAATATCTCGTATACGGCTTAAAAAAAATGAACTGATGGTTCTATTTTTAATTTAGACCATGCACAACTTTTCACGTTGACGAACAGAACGTCTATAGTCGTCTAATTTCCATTGATGTAATGTGACACAACGTCTATATACGTTGAATTTTTCCCTATTCTACTTTGCAAAATACATATAGTGTCACAACACTTGCTTATACATTTGACGCAGTGTCCGACAACGTGTTAATTGGACACACTGTACAAAACAATTATTGTTATTGTTTAAACAAATAATAATCAATTAGCGGCAAAATCTGTGAGTAGAACTTTTTTACTTTAACATGTATATAAACTAACAAAAAAAGTTTTAGAAAAAGATAATCTTGTTTGAATTGCTCCGAAACAATGCATCTTTTCGTTCTATCTTGACTCTTCTAAAATGCTTCGTATAGATTGCTGAATAGAATTGGGCTTCTTATAACAGGCAATATGACGACTTATATACACATATAAGGATCTCGTAGAACAGTCGTATTATTTAAACGTAAATTAAAACATGGCAACATCGTCGGGCTTCGTATAATGCGTAATCCATATACACTGTGAACGCGTTTATACGAGTGGGCTTCGTAAGACTGTAGGAATAAGACAGTGCTACAATCCCCTTACCCCGTAAACCGCGGGCTTCCATTCATCGGCAGGTTGTAGCGGGCTTCCTATCATTTGTGAGCCATATATATATATATATATATATATATATATATATATATATATATATATATATATATATATATATATATATATATATATATATATATATATATATATATATATATATATATATATATATATATATATATATATAATATATATATATATATATATATATATATATATATATATATATATATATATAATTGGTTCATAACGTTCTACAACGTCTTCCGATTCCCAATCGCCATTGCTCTAGATCGTAGCACATGTCTTCGTTCAAGCCTCTTTCTATGATTTCCCTATGGATTCCTTCTATCCAGCTTTTCCTAGCTCTTCCTCTTTTCCGCCATCCTTTTGGTGCCCATCGTAGCACTTGCTTGAGTAATCTGTCATCTTCCATATGTTGTACGTGGCCAAACCATCTTAGTTGCTTTGTTTTTTTATCGTCCAGTGTTGTATGCTTTACATCCATTATCTCCAATATTCTTGTATTTCTGATTTTTTGTATTCTTGATATACCAGCAGATCTTCTTCAGAAGTCCATTTCAGTTGTTCTGAGCAGATCTTCGGATTTTCCTTTAAGTGGCCAAACTTCGCTGCTGTATGTTATAATGTTCTTTACAATGCTGTTATAGATGTTATGTTTATTTTCTTTGGAGATTTTTGGTCCCATAGGATTTTGTTCAATAATGCGATAGCTTTCCTTCATTGTGTGTGTTATGTATGGTTCTCATGTACGCATGTACTTGGCAACGTTGCACTTGGTAAACGGAACCACAAGTGACAGCTGTGACATGACAACCAGACAATTGTTGACACGAGAAGCTAATTCGCACACTTTAACCAACGTTGCCAATTGTACGGGTACCAGTCAATGCGCGGTAAATTTAAAAAAAGACGATGTATGGTGCCAGCACACAATTATATGAAATTAATGATAAATATGTAGTAATATATTATTTTAATTCTTAAAGGTAGTCAATCAATGGCGTGCGTCATACAGACTATATTTTCAAGTTTAATTTATGTCTTACATAATATAAAGCTCAAGCTAAAAGATAAGTTTATTCAAGCTTTTAAGCGATATGTACAAAAAAAAGTGAAATTTCCATACGTAAATTGTATTTTCGTAGTGATAAAAAATAGCGTTTTCCAAACTAAGCAATATCTTAAGTCTTAAGGCTTAAGGAATACAATAAAACGAACTATATAGTCATACTCATTAATTTATTTTGAAAACATGAGGTTGGTTAAGAGCAATCAAACAATTAAACAGAAAAACCTCTAATATAACTAATACAAAGTATAAAAATACTTGAATTAATGCTATACAGGCTTTTATAACAAAAAAAGTGGTCTAGAATATGATCGATAATGGCCGTTTACAATTAAAAGAAAATATGATCGATTTAAAAATTATGGCCTTCTTCGTTATCATTGGGTTTGACTTAATTGGATTTGACGTTATCAAGTGTTTTTCACTCACTAATAACCTTGTAGAGCACCGATTCAAGTTAAAGTTGTTTTTTGTTTTAGTTTTTTGTATTTGTTATTGTTTTGGTTTTTTATGACTCTTTGTAAGCTTTGTGTATAAAATTGTACAATATTCCATGACAATAAAACATATTTCTATTATAAGTTATCTATTTGTTAAACCAAAGCATTGATTATTAATACAAAATATTAATATGATCAATATTAATCTCACAATCAACCTATTTTTCTTCTTTTTAATGCGCCTATCTGTGACGAATGTTGACGATCATTATGGCAATATTCACTTTATGTGCAGCAATGCGGAAAAGATGTTGTGTTGAACCAGGTTCTGAGGTTCTTTAGCCAGGATGTTCTTCTTCCTGGACCTCGCTTTCCAAATATTTTTCCTTGCAGGATGGCTTGTAGGAGGACATAGGCTCCATTCTTCTAAGGACCTCCTCATTTATGACCTGTCAGTTCATGAGCTTTTAAGAATTCTTCAATATAGCCACATCTCAAATGCTTCCAATTTTCGGCACATATCTTTGTTCAAGGTCCATGATTCAATAATCAACCCATAGAAGTTGTCAAACAAATATAATATTTGGGAATCATTATCGATAATTTATTAACATTAAAAACGATTTATTGAGTACAGTTAATTTTTATTTAATGGAAATTAAGGTAATAATAATAATAATGTTTATTCATCACAAATATAACAATATACATAAAATAATAAATTATAAAATCTTCATGACACTAAAAACATATCAAAATGTATAATTAATATGAATATACAAATATACATATTATTCATTATTAATAATATATTATAAGCCACAAGGAAATAAATCTGCATGTAGCTATAGCCCAAAGTAATTCCTGTTGTTTATCCAAATCTTCACTAGTCAAACCCAGTTGTGTTAAGTTCCAGCAGTTTCTCCTTTTCCTACATTTAAAATATGTGGTGTTTTTTCCTAAAAACAAATGCATAATTAAAAACTCTACATTGTGTACCATAAAAAATCATACAAGAGTATTTTAATATTATTTAAGGACAGTTGCCATAATAAGACACAAAAAAAGGTATTAAGCGAAATTAGAGCTGAAACGTCTATATATAAATAAATGTAAAACAGAATATATGGAGTGTACAAAGTCGAATCAACAAGAGAATCTGAAGGTAGACAACAATACCTACGAATATGCCTGTAATTTTCCCTACCTAGGCTCAATAATAAATGCAGCAGCAATAAGTGTTTTTATGCATACAAAGACTTAATGAAAAGTAAGTTACTGAATCGTGAGTCTAAGCTTAGAATTTACAAAACGGTAATTAGACCAGTGGTCACATATGGATGTGAAACGTGGACCCTATCAACCACTGATGAAAATCAACTGAGAATACTTGAGCGCAAAATACTAAGGAAGATATTTGGTCCACTAAGGAAGATATTTGGTCCAACACATTGCAGAGATGGTTCATGGAGAATTAAAATGAACCATGAGCCGGATAACTAGTGCAAAGCACAGATACTGTTAGATTTGTAAAATCTCAAAGACTAAACTGGCTTGGTCAACTAGAAAGAATGCCGGATAATTGAGCTGTGAAAGTAATCTAAAGATGGAAGCCCCAAAGAAATAGAACAAAAGGAAGGCCTTATAAAAGATGGATAGACGACGTAGAGGGGGATCTTAAAACCATGCACATCAGACAGACAGTGGCGAGGGAGTATCTGAAGTATCCGAAAGGGTAGAATGAAAGAACGCTGTTAACACATTGACAGACAGAGCGTCAAATGTATAAGCAAGTGTTGTGCCACTATATGCATTTCGCAAAGTAGAAGAGGGAAAAATGGCGTTGTGTCACTATAAGGTTTGTTCCAACACAACGAAAAACCGTCATGAAACGATTACGAAACTGCGCAGTAAACAAAATAACCCATAGAACGTATTATTTTACTGTTTGCGCACAGTTTCGTGATCGTTTCATGATGGTTTTCGCTGTGTTGGAACAAACCTATAGACGTTCTGTCCGTCAACGTGTTAAGCAGGCCAAGACCCACAAAGGGTTGTAGCGCCATTAGAAGAAGAAGATTTGAGGACAGTTTAGGTTATATGCATTAAGGCGGTCCAAAAAATTCTGAGCTTTGCATCTAACCATATTGTAATAAATTATATCTTACTATTAGATGGTCGAGAGAGGTCTCAGCATTATTTTTTTTTACATTTATTTCTTTTATCAACTATTTCCTTGCCTTCTAGATCACCATTTCTTTTTATTGCCTGGCTTTGGTATACTTAGTTTTGGTTTGTAATCCAATCTTCATTATTTATATCCTCTAAAGTGGCTGGCTTTCCTAATAATTAAGTTTGAATTATTACATCTGTATTATTATTGTAGACATTTAAAAAACTTATTAATTGAATTTCATTTTAAACTTACCACTTATAAAATGTTCACTGCATACTCTTTCATAGTTTAATAGGCATGGCCTATATACAGGGTGGTGAATCGTCAAACGGGCCATAGGAAACTCAATGGGAAATTCTAAACTGTTGAATTCCTGCTTCCCTAAATATTTTACATCAAAAGTCATGGGAAACTATTTGTAGAGGACTGAAATCTGTATCGAACACAAATGTTAAAATTGTCCTACGAATTAAACGTACTCCAAAATTTTGCAAAAATATAATACATTTTTCAGGCTACCCCTAAAAGTCAGGCCACACGTATTGCAAGAATATATTATGACATAATGTTGCGTTTGGGCATATTGACGTTTCTGATATTTGACAATTATTTGAATTGCCAAAATATTATTTATTTTGTGATTTATTGTTTAAAAAATAAAGTTGATTCAAAAATGTACTCAGTTGAGGAGAAATTAGAAATAATAAAACTGCTATATTTAGGCAATAGTGCGCGAACTGTCAGATCTTTATTTAGTGTAAAATATCCCGATAGACCAATTCCAAGTCATTCAACAATTCAAAGGATTTTACAAAATTTTGAAAATACTGGAACCCTGATTTCTAAGTGTACCTGTATAAACAATTTTGCTGAGGTACCAAGAAATTTAGAAAATCAAAATGAAATAAATGTATTAACAGCGGTAGTAGAAAATCCTAAAATAAGTTCTCGGACTATTGCAGACCAGTTTAATATTCATAATTCCACGGCATTAAAAATTTTGAAAAAGAATAAATTCCGTTCTTATAAATTTCAACGTCATCAAGAACTAAGACAAGGAGATGCTGAGAGACGAGGGGAATTTTGTTTTGAACTTTTAGAGAAGGCTAATGCAGACAGACAATTTTTAAAAAACATTTTGTTTAGTGATGAATGTACATTTACATTGAATAATGAACCAAATGTTCAAAATTATAGGGTTTGGTCGACAAGAAAGCCTGAAAACATTATTGAAAGCCATACCCAATACCGTCGAAAAATAAATGTCTGGTTGGGAATATTTAGACACAATATTATTGGGCCATTTTTCTACGAGGAAAATTTAAATTCAGAAAAGTTCTTAGACTTGCTACAAGAAAAGATTTTACCGAGACTTGCAGAAGTAGCTCCAGATGAAGAAGAAATTTGGTTTCAAATGGATGGATGCCCTGCGCACAATAACCGTGAGGTTAAAGAATTCCTTAAAAACAGCTTTAATAATTGTTTGATTGGACCTAATTGTAACATTAAGTGGCCTCCGAGATCGGGAGATCTAGCTCCAAACGATTATTTTATCTGGGGCTATCTAAAATCAAAAATTTATTCTGATCAAAAATTTACCGATATTGAAGCATTAAAAATTAGAATTATTGAAGAGTGTGCAAAAATAACGCCACGCGTTCTAGCTAATGTTAGACGAGAATTTTACGATAGATTGGGATACTGTTTAGTACAAAATGGCGGATTGTTTGAACATTTATTATAGTTTTATGTTTAGAAATTATCATAATTTATTTTTATTCGTTCCTTAAATAATAAAAATGTATAGTTACAATTTAGGAATAAGGATCACAGTAAAATTATATTGAAATTCTTTGAATTGTTGTTTAACCTGGAATTGAATTGGAGTGTATCATTATGTTAAATAAAATCTGGCAGTGCTCGCACTATTGCCTGAATTAAACATTGCGATTTTTCGTCAACTGAGTAGGTACATTTCATTAACTTTACTTTATAAACAATAGAATTTATTATCTAAAAAATGTAATTATCTAAACAATACAATTTACTGTTTACAAAGTAATATTTATTGTTTACTAGTGTAGTAGTAGTATTTTTAATAAAATTTATTGTTTATAAATATTTAATCATAAAATAAAAATATTGACAATTCAAATTGTCACACATCGTACATCAATATCATCAAACGCAACACATCATAAACATTCATGCACTACGTGTGGCCTGACTTTTAGGGGTGGCCTGAAAAATGTATTATATTTTTGCAAAATTTTGGAGTACATTTAGTTCCTAGAACAATTTTAACACGTGTTTTCGATACAGATTTCAGTTCCCTACAAATAGTTTCCCATGACTTTTGATGTAAAATACTTAGGGAAGCAGGAATTCAACAGTTTAGAATTTTACATTGAGTTTCCTATGGCCCGTTTTCCGATTCACCACCCGGTATATGTTAATAGGCATGGCCTATAGGGATGGCATTATATGGGATAAAAAATCAGTCGTGTGATGGATGACCGAAGTTAAGTTTAACGTTTGAGTTAAAGTTAAGATAACTCTCAGGAATAACGTGCCCATAACTATACAGGGTGATTGATTAGTGTGAGGAAGCTCAGTATATCTGTTATAGTAAAAATTACAAAAAAAAGTTATTGATAAAAATTGTAGGCAGCTTTAAACTCCACATTTTAAAATTAGCTACAATCTTACAGGGTGTTCCATAAGATGGTGGCAGACCAAACTTATGTTTTTTTAAATGGAACACCCTGTATTTTATTCTAAATTTAAAATCTGCTTCACTTCTACATCATAACAATGTAAAGTTTTATTATGTTATACCGGGTATTTAAAAAGTTATAACCAATATTACCTGAAAATCGTATCAAGTTTAACTGCCTGTATAATTAAAAAAGAGCATAGGAACATTGATCTATTGCAACCATAGTTTTTTTTTAATTGTTAAAAACTATAAAACATATTCGTTTTCATAATATTGGTTAAATCAAATACAGGGTAAGTCAAAATGCAAGTACATTATTTTCTTGGTAATTTTAAATAGAACACCCTGTATTTTATATCTCTATCAAAAAGTACTACTATCGTACTTCAAATTTTATGAAGTACTCCCTATACCTAAAGTTATCAGTTTTCTAGATATTTTTATTTTTCCATCAAAGTATTAATTTGGTAGATATTTTAACGTTTACCAATAATTATTGTGAGTTGGTCATGATTGATTTGTCAGAAACTGACAGTTTGACATTATTGTTTATTAATTCAGTATTGGTGTACACCGTAAATTAGCAACAATTATTATTTAGTAATTCAGTAATTAATTCAATTTAAATTAGCAATAATGACTTTTACTACTGATGAAATGGTAGATATGATCTGGATTTTGGGTGAATGCAATAAAAATTCATTACTATCAGCTAGAATTTATCAAGAACGGTTTCCAGATAGGCGGCAACCTAGACAAGATACATTTGAAAAATTGAAAGATCGATTTAACCGCACTGGTTCAGTGGATTATGAAAAACATGAACGAACAAAACTAGTGTGACAGAGGAAAACGAAATGAGTGTGTTGATGGCAGTTACAGAAAACCCACACACAAGTATAAGGAGTATTTCCAATGAACAAGAACTTAGTTACTACTCTGTTCAAAACATTCTATCTAAAAACAAACTGTACCCTTATTATATTCAAAAGCACCAAGGATTAAATAATGATGATTTTCAGAAACGAATAGTATTTTGTGAATGGGCCTTAGAAAAAATTAATGAGCAGAGAGATTTTTTTGATTATGTCCTATTTGGTGATGAAGCTACATTCCATCGAAACGGTTCTGTTAATAGGCATAACTTTCACTACTATTTAACAAGTAATCCATACCACATAGTAACACATAGTCAAACAAGATGGTCTCTAAATGTGTGGGGAGGTATCGTCGGTAACCATGTAGTAGGACCATATTTTTTGAAGATAACTTAAATGGTGAGATTTATTTAGATTTTATCGTAAATCAGTTACCAATATTATCAGAAGAGGTTCCACTTAATATACGTGAACAAATGTGGTTTCTACATGACGGTGCTCCTGCGCACCACAACGAATTAGTACGTGGTGAACTTAATGATCAGTTTGGTGAAAGATGGATAAGAAGGGATGGACCGGTAAGGTGGCCCCCAAGGTCACCAGAGTTCAATAAAATGGACTCATTTTTTTGGGGTTACGTTAAGAACGAAGTATATAAAGTTCCTCCAAGGGATGATATGAAAAATAGAATCCGAATTGCATTTCAAAATATTTCTTTACAAATGCTTAGTAATGTAAGCAACTCTTTCAATGACCGCTTTCAAGTATGCATAGATGTCTTGGGAGGTCATTTTGAACACCTTACTTAAGTAAGATAAGTTAAAATTACTCGTTTTTTATTTTTTGTGTTGTTATTTTTTTTTAATTTTCCGTCGGTTATTTTTTATAAATTTTATTTGAAATAAATTGTTTTTTTTTCTGTGTCGTTATTTCGTTACTGAATTAATAAACAATAATGTCAAACTGTCAGTTTCTGACAAATCAATCATGGCCAACTCACAATAATTATTGGTAAACGTTAAAATATCTACCAAATTAATACTTTGATGGAAAAATAAAAATATCTAGAAAACTGATAACTTTAGGTATAGGGAGTACTTTATAAAATATGAAGTACGATATTAGTACTTTTCGATAGTGATATAAAATACAGGGTGTTCTATTTAAAATTACCAAGAAAATAATGTACTTGCATTTTGACTTACCCTGTATTTGATTCAACGAATATTATGAAAACGAATATATTTTATAATTTTTAACAATTATTAAAAACTATGGTTGCAATAGATCAATGTTCCTCTACTCATTTTTAATTATACAAGGAGTTAAACTTGATACGATTTTCAGGTAATATTGGGTATAACTTTTTAAATACCCGGTATAACATAATAAAACTTTACATTGTTGTGATGTGGAAGTGAAGCAGATTTCAAATTTAAAATAAAATACAGGGTGTTCCATTTAAAAAAACATAAGTTTGGTCTGTCACCATCTTATGAAACACCCTGTAAGATTATAACTAATTTTAAAATGTTGAGTTTAAAGCTGCCTACAGTTTTTGTCAATAACTTTTTTTTGTAATTTTTACTATAACAGATCTACTGAGCTTCCTCACACTAATCAATCACCCTGTATAGGTAAAATTTGGTGTGATGTATCGCTCGCAGTTATGAGATAGTTATATCATCAACGTTATATTAGAAAGAAGTTTTGAGGAACAAATTTTGAAGTAACAAAGAGAACCTTATGTACAAATAGTACAAGTTGGAGTGAGCGCGAGAGATTGTTCCGAACATACCCGTCGTCGGCTACCGCCGATGACCGAACAGCAAACAGCTGTTTGGGTTTGTTGGTGTTTCTAAGTTGCTTTCAAACGGTTGAGAGAAGCAGGGTTGCCAGATTGGTGTATTTTCCCAAAATTTTGGGTTAATTTGAAAGCGTCTATTAAAATTTTTCTAAGAAGAAATTGTAGTGGGATTTTTTGGGGGCGGAAAATTATGGATGATTTTAAGGGGTCATGGTAAATTAAATTTGCGAATGTACATAGAACTGTATATTATACTCCCATATAATCGAAAACGATAGGAACTATGAATTATTTCCATGGCCGTCGTTGATATTGTAGTATGAATTTTGCTTCACTGCTCTCTTCGTTTGACTAATAATTTATTAAAATGCTGCAACAATTTAAATTTGGGGACTTTGGGGTATTTGAGCTTCAATTTCAGGGATTTCAGTTTCTAAGTGGGGATTTATAAAATATCATCTGACAACTCTGGCATACTTAAAATAAAATTTCAACTTATATCGCTCGATTTGATTTTTGTATAATTTTTAAAATTGTATTACCCTTCTATTCTTACTTATTAAATTACTAGCTTCTAAATTCACTTGATTTCTGTCTAAAAACAAGTCAAAAGATGAACCTAACCTTGCATAACTACAGAGTTATCTCATAACTTGAGTATTACTGTAATATTTTGTATTTTGACAACGGCACCCGATTTGGGCGTCGAAACGTTAATAAAATTATTTTTTTCATAACTTGAGGTTTAACGTCGCGTTATAAAGTGACCAGATAACTCAAGAACTGTCAAGAAATAACGCAAATAGATAAGTTAAGTATGATACATCACACCAATTCGATGGTTATAACATAACTACAGGATAACTTTACGTTAACGATAACTTCGGTCATCCATCACAGGGCTGAATATGTGATGTGATAACTATTTATTTACAATTTACCTTACCGTCGATCATCTGTCAATTGTCAAATTGGTGTCAAAGATCGAGACTTTAGCAACTTGGCAACGTTGGTTAAAGTGTGCGAATTAGCTTCTCGTAATGTTGACAACACACTTAGGTTATGGACTCCATGTGAACAAGAGTAATAATGTTAATTTACATATCCTTATAAAGCTTAATAAAACCTATCGTAAATAGCTTTATGTTATATTATGTCCCACAGTCCTAAAGAGGCATACATTACATGGTGGCAGCGGAAAAGTGGCGATAGTACTCTGGGCTAATTAGCAAAATTCATGGAAAAGTTATTTACCAGCAATTTTATTGCTGGAATCTAATTATAAGATCCTCCATATTAATAATATAGGTATGTAAAGTCCGCAGATAGTGTGCTACTTTTTTTATAAACAAAATGGCGCCGACAAATCGTATTTTTTTCAATTATTGCTCTATAACTCCGAATATTTTAACTTTACAACAAAAACACTCAAATAAAAATTCACCGCAATTAAATTCTGCATAGAGATATGTTTTTCACGATTTGCTCCGACGAAAATTTTCCTCGGAAAATGCGGGTTTTCCTAACAAAAACTATAATTTTCAAATAAAGTTTTAGGTAAGTAATTATTAATCAATAATTAAATAACTTAGTGACACCAAAGATTTCTTGGTATAGATTGTAATTCCAGAAGCTGGTGAAAATTAAACGAATATTTTAGCAGCAATTCAATTGTTAATTAACAATTTACGATCGCAATAATAACCAAAATAATCATGATACATTGATCAAACTTATAAAGATTATAAAGATGAGATGCTTGTTTAATATTTTATCGACAAAATATAAATTTTTCTTTTTTTTGCATAATCTTTAAATTTTGAAAAAAAAAATAGTTATAAGGCGTTGGTCTAATTAGTAAAGTACAAAGAAAGGTTATTTACTAGCAATTTTATTGCTTTAATCGAATTATAAGATCCTATATATTATTAATATAGGTATGCAAAGTCCACAGATAGTGTGCTACTTTTTTTTATAAACAAAATGGCGCCAACAAATCGTATTTTTTTCAATTATTGCTCTATAACTCCGAAGATTTTAACTTTACACCAAAAATACTCAAATAAAAATTCATCCCAATTTAATTCTACATAGAGGCATGTTTTTCCCGATTTGCTCCGACGAAAATTTTCCTCGGAAAACGTGGGTTTTCCCAACAAAATCTCGAATTTTCAAATAAATTTTTTGGGCCAGTAATTATTTATCAATAATTATATAGCTTGGTGAAATAAAAGCTTTCTTGGTATAGATTATAAATTCAAAAGCCGGTTAAAATAAAACGAATAATTTAGCAACAATTCAATTGTTAATTAACAATTTACAGTCGCAATAACAACCAAAATAATCATGAGACATTGATCAAACTTAGAAAGATTATAAAGGTGTGATGCCTATTTAATATTTTGTCGACAAAATATAAATTTTTCATTTTTTTGCATAATCTTTAACTGCTTAAAAAAATTGTTATAAACAAATTAACATTTCTTAGAAATTGTTTATTATATTCTAATTTTAAAAAATATTTAAAATGCGTATTTCATAGGTCTTGAAAATGAATGCTTTAAAAAAAATTTCCAACCATTTGCAAAAAAGTTAGAAAACAGCAAAATAAATATACGATATCTCCATTGTTTATAATTTGTTTTAATTGTTTCAAAGCTTAAAAGTGAGTCTATGGTACAATCTAATTACTCACAAAGAATGTCAAAAATTAGTGCAATGGTTATATTTTAATCAAAGATTAAAAATACTTTTTTTTTGTAATTTTTAGCGCGAAAGTAGGCTTGATACAGAGCCGGAGATAAAATGTTCACTCGAAGCGACTGACAAGCTGATATATATAATCTTTAATTAAAATATAACCATTAAGCTGATAATCGATATTGTTTTATAAATAATTAGCTTGTACTTTAAACTCACTTCTACGCTTTGAAAGAATTAAAAAAAATTATTAACACCGTAGTAATCGTATGTGTACTTTGCTGTTTTTTGCATAATCTTTAAATGCTTAAAAAAATTGTTATAAACAAATTAACATTTCTTAGAAATTGTTTATTATATTCTAATTTTAAAAAATATTTAAAATGCGTATTTCATAGGTCTTGAAAATGAATGCTTTAAAAAAAATTCCAACCATTTGCAAAAAAGTTAGAAAACAGCAAAATAAATATACGATATCTCCATTGTTTATAATTTGTTTTAATTGTTTTAAAGCTTAAAAGTGAGTCTATGGTACAATCTAATTACTCACAAAGAATGTCAAAAATTAGTGCAATGGTTATATTTTAATCAAAGATTAAAAATACTTTTTTTTTGTAATTTTTAGCGCGAAAGTAGGCTTGATACAGAGCCGGAGATAAAATGTTCACTCGAAGCGACTGACACGCTTAAACTCGCGCGAGTTGTGTATGTGGGCGGGTAGCTACGGTACTGTATTATTCTACTTTCGCGCGTGTAAATTACAAAAATATATATATATATATATATATATATATATATATATATATAATCTTGTAACAAGAATTATACTTGGCAACCCTGCCGACCGAGTGACGTAGGTTCTCCCGACGGCTAACAGCTGACATGGCGGAGACTGCTTCAAGAGTGCCTGATTGTACTCCAAGCCATTGAACTATTAGTTTTAATAACGTAGTTTGTTTCTATTTCTTTCGGTGATTATACCGCTCACAGTAAAGTTTGTGCTTATTATTATTCAACCCCGATGTGCAAGGTGCTTCCCATTATTTACAGCTGAAGTTCGAGTACGAGCAAAACCCCTATAATATATCCTAACTCTCACACCCTAAACCCTCATCCCCTTATATTGGCGTCCCAACTTTGTGGCTAGGAATTATAGACATTGTTTCGTAAGTGTTAAAGTGCTTTTTAATACCAGAATTTCGCTGTAAGTAGTATTTTAAAATCAATAACCCTACTTTTTCATATCGTGGCGTGGCATGTATTTTGCGCAATGAACTGTCAATACGGATGGAATGGCCATGTCCCATTCAAATAGTGAAGCAAGATTGACACCAACATACAAGAGAGAGGTCCGAGAGGTCCTACAGAGAGACAGACAAGGTGGTGGAGAATTTGACAGGCCGTGTAATTTGAGTTGCCTATATAAATGGACCCGATTGAATCAGTATTTACAGTTCGTTGAATATTTTAACTTATTTTAACTTGGCTAAGGCCTAATGCTGATTGGCAGTACATATTTCAAAATTTAACCACTTTTTTGTAGTTAGGGGATAAGTACACAGTGCCATACTTGGTGTTTAAATACTTTTCAGAATTGTTATTTGTATTTATCAAAACAAATACCTACTTTCCTAAAGTATTTGGGAGTTAAATAGTTTTAAAACTGTTTAAATGCTAAATTAGTGTTTTATATAAAGTGAAGAAGTCCTTGATTATGTTATTGTTACTTTTTTTTCAATAATTTTACGTAGGTATATACATACAATTTATTCTATTGTAACTAAACTCCCACAATGCATAAACACTTTTAGGAAACGGTTCCAACAGGTCTATTAAGGGTAATAGCATTGTAATAGTAATTAATTTGCTGAATTAATATCAGTTTCACCACTTCAGAATAAAGAACACTTTATAATAAAGAATTAAATTCGAAAAAAGCGTTGTTGCAATGTGTGTGGCCTAACTTAACTGTGGCATATGTTAATTTAAAAACTGAATAACATTTTTTACAAAATTTTGGAATATGTTTGTAGAACAATTTTAACAGCTGTTTTTAATATAGATTTCAATCCTCTACAAATAGTCTCTCATGTCTTTTGATGTAAAATATTTATTACTACAACCTTCAACTACCGTCTACCACTATGAATTTGTTTGTTTACGAAAGGTGGCGATTATCTTCCCTCTTTCCCTGGCTATTGCTCTCATTCTGACCGCATTAAATCCCTTTATTTGTATTTAAATACGTCAGAACTCTCTTTTTCATTAAAAGAAGTACTGGTTTTAGTCTTTGCTTTTGGCATATTCTATTTTGTAGGTTTTAGAACTGCGCCATGATATATATATATATATATATATATATATATATATATATATATATATATATATATATATATATATATATATGTCAATTTATTGTGTATCACTTAATGACAATGACAAAAAGACAGATTAAAACCAGTACTTCTTTAAATGAAGAAGAGAGTTCTGACGTATTTAAATACAAAAAAGTATTTAAATTTGGAAATACTGCCCCATCAGCCCAGTTAAAAAAATATGAGGTCCATTTCCCCGATTTAAGTTGATATAGGCAACTCAAATTACACGGCCTGTCAAAGTTTCCACCACCTTGTCTGTCTCTCTCTAGGACCTCTCTCTTGTATCGTGGCTGCATTAGTTGTCTTTGTGCCTATTCCATCCGTATTGACAGTTCATTGATTTTGCGCCGATTTTCATGTTTCACCGGTGTATATATCGATTTTGCATGCACGATCTGAGTACGGGGAATCGATTTCGTATTTCGATTATTCGAATTGATGTTCGCTTACTTGTCGTTCGCAACATTTTGTTGCCAAATTTAAAATTTTACCGAATTTGCTCGGATTTTAAATTAAAATATAATTGTATAACTTTTTTCAATAAAATAACTTTATTGCATATAATTATAAAACCTTTTCAATAAAATAACTTTATTGCATATAATTATATAACTTCAATAAAATAACTTTATTGCATATAATTATATACCTTTTTCAATAAAATAACTTTATTGCATGTAATTATATTATGATTTCTCAATAAAATAACTTTTATTGCCTATACATATAACTATTTAATTTTTACAATAAAATCACTTTTATTGCCTGTGTCTGTTGCATATTTAGTAATATTTGGTTATCTGCTATACTTTGTAAAATGTCAAAAGGTAATTCAAAAAATCCTACAGCAGGGGAATGTTCTGCTCCCGCTATGGTAACAATGTCACAAGATCAATTTAATTCATTACTTTCGGTATTTGCTAATTCTAACAAACAAGTATCTGAAGATATTCTGGTACAAATCAGAGACCTTAATAGAACTCCTACACATACGTCAGGAGGAAACTTCGTTAAATGTACTGCTCGCTTTGATGGTACTGTTAACGCTGATGTTGAAGCTTTTCTCGACAATGTGATCACTTTTAAGGACTGTTCCCAAATAAGTGATGAAAATGCTCTTCGTGGTTTATCCATGCTTCTTAATGCTAGTGCTGTTACATGGTGGCAAGGTGTCAAAAATACCATTCTCACATGGGAAGACGCTGTACAAGCCTTGAGAGATGCCTATTCGAGAAAACTTCCTCCTCATTTAATATTTCGAGAATTATTCTCGCGTGAACAAAATTCTAAGGAACCTACCGAACTGTTTGTTTCTCGTATTCGAGCTTTGCTCGCACAATTACCTTATACCCTAACCGAAGAGGTTCAGTTGGATATGGTTTATGGCTTAATGGCGCGTAAAATACGAAAAAGGTTACCAAGGAATAAATTTCGAGACTTTAAGGAACTTTTAAGGGAATCTCGAGAAATCGAAGCATCCTTAAAGGAAGGTTTAGTTGCTACCGACTCTGATCGTCGACAAAAACCTCAATCGAATGAAGAAAAGGATTCTGTCAAACCAAAATCCAGACCGAAGTGTACATTTTGTAAAAATTTTGGCCATACTCAGCCGGAATGCAGAAAATTTAAGCAATCTAATTCTAATGATTCAGTTAGCACCTCTGTATCTCCTAGTCGTCCAAATACGAATCCTAGCACTTCAAATATACCTTCTCAACGTTCTTCCAGTGTGGTTTGTTACGGTTGCAATACTCCTGGTTATGTTCGCACAAATTGTCCTAACTGTAAAATTTCTGTAAATCCTATTACCACAGAAGCAGCTTCTTCTGTAGAGCTTCTTTTAGCAGAAACTAACAATTTGAATAATCGTCCCCTCTTACCAATAAATGTCTTAGGTTTGAGTGGTTGCGCATATGTTGATACTGGAGCTAAATGTACTATAGCTGGAATTAGACTTTACAATCATTTTTTAAACAAAGGTCTACACTATATTTCCAAGAAAATGAGTTTAGTGCTTGCTGACGGTATAAGCCGCACGGTAACAGCTCATATTTTTGAGTGTTTGGTTCTCCTATTAGATAGATTCATACCTACAACTTTTGTGGCATTTCCTGAACACACATCAGCTAAAACTCTTCTTGGCATAGACTTCTTAAAAAATGCTGATATTATTATTAATATCTCTCAAATGAAATTCTCATTTGCTGATTCTCCTGATATTCAACATAAACTATTACGGGAACCTAACTCCTGCAATGCTTCAATTAATCTTCTTGAACTTACTCTACGACAGGACGAAGCTTCACAGTTAAATACTTCTGAGCGTAGTACTTTACAGTGCTTGATAAATCAGTACGGTGACGTTTTTATGGAACATAATGAACCTACACCATTTGCTGAGCATTGTATTAATTTAACCAGTGATATTCCAATCGCTGTGCCCCCTTATAGGACAACACCTCAGAAAGCAGAGATACTCAAAAATGAAATCCATCATTTATTGGAAATGGAAATCATTGATGAAAGCGACTCAGCTTATGCTGCACCAACTGTGCTCGTTCCTAAAAAAGACGGTACCTTTCGCATGTGCGTTGATTACAGACGCCTCAACGAAATAACTGTACCAGATAGATATCCTCTACCGAAGATGGACGATCTGTTGCATGCCACCACACAGACACTATTTATGACAACACTAGATCTGAAAAGCGGCTACCATCAAATAAGTGTTCGTCCATCAGATCGAGCTAAAACTTCTTTTATTACCCCTTTTGGTATTTTTAGACTTAATTGTATGCCTTTTGGTCTACGAAACGCGCCTGCTACTTTTCAAAGGCTTATTGACCGTTTTCGTAGCGGATTACCAAGTATTACTATTTTGGCATATTTAGATGATATTATTATTTTATCTAGCTCATTTGAAAATCATATCAGTGATCTAGCTAGTGTGTTACAAAGATTACAAGTATTCAAACTGTGTGTAAATAGAGCAAAATGTACTTTTGTGCGCTCTTCAGTGAAGTATTTAGGGCACCTTCTTACGCCCAATGGGATCGCTCCTGATCCAGGGAAGATATCAGCAATTGCTGAAATGCGTATTCCACGCAATGCTAAACATGTTTTGTCACTTTTGAAAACTTGTAATGCACTTGGCGCATGTCTCCTCCAGGGGGAGGAAGAAAATGAAAAGACAATTGGAAGAATTGCTCTTCGTTATTACTGGCCTACCATTAGGCGAGATGTTGTAAAGCATATAAAGAAATGCATCGACTGCCAAAGGTATAAACCTTTGAATATAAAACCAGCAGGTCTAATTCAATCACTTGTGTTGGCACAACGCTTTGAATGCATTGCAATTGATTTAGTGGGTCCACTACCTGTGACTGAAAAGGGAAACAGATGGATTTTTGCAGTGGAAGATACTTCCACGAAATGGATAGAAATATTCCCGTTAAAACAAGCTACTGCAGAGGAGTGCGCAAAAGTACTAATAAGTGAAATATGTTTACGATACGGCACCCCTCGTAGAATAATAAGTTACAACGGACCCCAATTCGTTAGTAAAATAATGCAGCAGTTTACATACTGCCTAGGTATTCAACAATCACTCATTCCTGTTTATCACCCTGCCTCAAATCCGGAGGAACGTAAAAATCGAGATCTTAAGATTCAGATTTCCATTTTAGTTCAACGGGACCATACTAAATGGGATGAAGTGCTACCCAGTATACGTTTTTCTATGAATACCATACCAAATTTAGCTACCGGTTATTCCCCGGCCTCTTTGAACTTTGCGCGTGAGCTACGTACGCCCACAGATGTGCATAAAGACTTACGAGCTATTATCGCGAGTGAAACGGTTATTCCCGAGATAACACCTTACTTGCGCAGGCATACTGACATTTTATTAAGTGCGCGAGAAAATAATGAGTTACGCCAAGACTCTTCGAAATTGTATGCAGATAAACATTTTCGCGAAACCGTTGTGTTTAACAAGGGACAGAAAGTTCTAGTAAAGACTCACATCCTTAGTAAAAGTGATGCAGGACTGTCTTCTAAATTTGCGCCTCGTCGCGATGGCCCATACCTTATCCTTAACCAACTTTCTCCCACCTCGTACGAGTTAGCAACTCTAACGCACCCAGATGTATCGATCGGAAAATACCACGTGTCTGCTCTCCATCCTTTTGTGGAAGATGATTCCGATTCGGCTGTAACTCCTCTACATGAGTTGCGTAGTAGAGGTCGACCTTCAACCACGTTGCAGAAAGATGTGGCAGCCAAAAGCAGAGGGGCTATCCCTAAACGACATCCTAAGACAACGCAGCAATCTACAGGTTCTGATGTACCTGTAACCACAACCAGCGACTCCAGTAGTACCTCGTTGCCTACGCAGATTGATTGTTCCATACAGAGACCCAGACGTTCCAAGCGCCCTCCTAAGCGCTATCAAGATGCTCATGTATGATGCCCGAGGCCTGTTCCAAGCCCTCGCTAACAACCAGTTATTCCGTTTTGTATCAGCCATACTCTACGTCTGATCCAAAGGGGGAGGATGTAACAAGAATTATACTTGGCAACCCTGCCGACCGAGTGACGTAGGTTCTCCCGACGGCTGACAGCTGACATGGCGGAGACTGCTTCAAGAGTGCCTGATTGTACTCCAAGCCATTGAACTATTAGTTTTAATAATGTAGTTTGTTTCTATTTCTTTCGGTGATTATACCGCTCACAGTAAAGTTTGTGCTTATTATTATTCAACCCCGATGTGCAAGGTGCTTCCCATTATTTACAGCTGAAGTTCGAGTACGAGCAAAACCCCTATAATATATCCTAACTCTCACACCCTAAACCCTCATCCCCTTATAATCTTTAATTAAAATATAACCATTAAGCTGATAATCGATATTGTTTTATAAATAATTAGCTTGTACTTTAAACTCACTTCTACGCTTTGAAAGAATTAAAAAAAATTATTAACACCGTAGTAATCGTATGTGTACTTTGCTGTTTCATAACTTTTTTTGCAAATGGTTGCAAAAAAGTTTTAAAGCATTCATTTTCAAGATATTTGAAATGCGCATTTTAGCTATTTTTTAAATTTTAATATAATAAAAACTTTCTGAGAAACGTTAATTTGTTTATAACTATTTTTTTACACATTTAAAGATTATGTAAAAAAATAAAAAAATTATATTTTGTCGACAAAATGTTAAATAGGCATCTCATCGTTATAAGATTTCAAAGTTTGAACAGTGTATCATAATTATTTTGGTTATTATTGCGACCGTAAATTATTAATTAACAATTGAATTGTTGCTAAAATATTCGTTTAATTTTCACAAGCTTCTGCAACTGTAATCTAAACCAAGAAAGCTTTTAATTCACCAAATTATTTAATTATTGGTAAATAATTACTTATCTAAAACTTTATTTGAACATTAAAGATTTTGTTGGGAAAACCCGCATTTTGCGAGGAAAATTTTCGTCGGAGCAGATCGGGAAAAACACGTCTCTATGCATAATTTAATCACGGTGAATTTTTATTTGAGTGTTTTTGTTGTAAAGTTAAAATCTTCGGAGTTCTAGAGCAATAATTGAAAAAAACACGATTTTCGGGAGCCATTTTGTTTATAAAAAAAGTAGCACACTATCTGAGGACTTTGCATGCCTATATTATTAATATATAGGATCTTATAATTCGATTCCAGCAATAGAATTGCTGGTAAATAACTTTTCCCAAAAATTGCCTATTCTCCGATAATCAGCCCAGACTATAGGTTAAGTTGTGTTAAAAGCCGGTGCATGTGAAAAAACCTATAAAAAATATATGTAAGTAAAGGAGCTATACTGTGCTCGAATCAAGATGACAGATACTAGTAAAGGCTTAGAACCGTTTAGTTTCCAAGGAAATAGTATTTCACGCGAGTGGAAATTTTGGAAGCAAAAGTTCCAGTTATTTTTAACAGCCTCCGGCAAAAGTGAAAACCAGACCACATAAAAATCGCTATTCTCCTAAATCAGCTGGGAGATGAAGGGCTAAAGATATTCAATACCTTCGAGTACGAAAATGATGGAGATGATCAGAAGTACAACGTTGTTTTGTGTAAGTTTGATACATACTGCAGCCCTCTTAAGAATTTAATTTATGAACATTTTAAATTCTTTAGAGATCAATTACAAAATGAAAGTATCGATCAGTTTGAAACAATTAGCATCAACATGTGAGTTTAAAGAAAAGGATACTTTAATTTTGGACAGGATTGTTTTGGGTACACATGATCTACGAATTCAAGAAAAATTATTACAATGTGCTGATTTAAAACTAGCACAAGCTATAGACATCTGTAGGGCTATGGAAAATAGTGCTCTTACTCAACGTGAAATATCCAAAGAAAGTGAAAGTGTTCTGAAGAAAAGAAATGAAGAAAGCAGACCTGGATCTACAGGACAGTCAAGGTATGGTTCAAAGTATGAGAAGGAGCAGTCTACAAGCCACAAAGTTACTGACAAAAATACAGGTAACCATTATATTCAGTGTTATAAATGTGGACTTGAGCATATTAGGGGTAAGTGTCCTGCATTTTTCAGATATTGTTCTTTGTGTAACAAAAAAGGGCACTACCGTAAATTTTGTTCTGATAATAACAACAAAGTCCATGAAATCAATGATAACGATAGTAGTCGTAGTAATTCTGACACTGATTTAACTGATGAACAGATGTTAGTGTGGACCGTTAATGAAATTAATCCGAACTCTTCAGAATGGTTCCAATAAATTATTATTAATGGTAAAGAGAGTATTTTAAAAGTTGATACCGGAAGTGAAGTCAATATATTGAACAGTAGTGATTTTAAAAATTTAAATATTGATTACAATATGCTTGAAAATACTAATACAGTCGAACCCGCTTATTAGAATCCCTGTTATAAGAATATCCCGGTTTATGGAATATAAATTCAAGTTCCCGAAACATTTCCATTTACTCCTTAATAAATTTATCTGTTTATTGGAATAGGATCTAACTAGATAATACCGCTAATTAGCATATTTTGCAGGTCAAAGAATTTTTTTTTTACAATTTACTAAAAATTTAAATTATGTTTGGTATTATGGTTTATCGGCAACGGCCTGTAGTGATGGATTAGATATTATTAGGGTAATAAATATTTATTACTTTGTTATGAATACCAATTCGATCTTTAGCATGGCCGACAAATGCATGGGTCATAAAATAATTTTTATTTGTCTACACAAAGGCACTGTTGCCTGTTATAAAATTGTTAGAAGCAGTTTATTTAGAATTCACTCAGAGTACCTACTTGTTTGCAAGATGGGAATTATGGCTTTGTTAAATTCGAAAAGAACAAGAATGTAACAATCCATTTCTTGACGCCAATAAAACTTCTATTCAACCAATGGATTATGGATTAAGGATGACCACACAGATTAACAACGAAAAGCTATAATTACCAATAATTTCTCAAGAAAAAAAAAGTAATTTTGTTATAATATATGCATTTTAATAAGAAAATATTATTTACATATCTCCATATTGCATAAATTTGATATTAATTACCATACATGTAATGTAATTTGGTATTTAACACATACATAAATAAGTAGTAGTTACACTACTGTATTATTAACATAAACAGACCTAAAACCATTTACATACCCTGATTATGTACGTACATATATGATATACATATTGGCATAGTATGTAATAAAACTACATATTGGCATAGTATGTAAAACTAAACATTGGCATAGTATGTAAATAATATTATTACGTATATTCGGTAACACTTATTTCGACTAGCCACCAATGATCGGTTATTAGAATATCCCGGTTATAAGAATATTTTTGCCTTGCACAAAGGCTATTCCAATAAGCGGGTTCGACTGTAGTTCATTGTCTAGCTATACTGGACATGTTATTAATATTGTTGGTAAAATTTATATACCCTGCTCTTTTAAGAGCATATTTAAAGATTGTCTGTTCTATATTTTAAATAATGATAAACAAAAATCTCTATTAGGCCTAAAGGCAGCAAGAGACTTTAAAATTGTTTGTGATCAGCCTAGTGTTAGTATGATAGACAATGAAACAAATCATATTATAAATAGTTATAAGAGCATTTTTTTCAGGTGTAGGAAAGGTCAACAGGTATTTTAATATAACTTTATCTAGTGATACAGTGCCATTCATAAGTGGGACACGAAAAATTCCACTGGCTATAAGGAGCCAAGTTAAAGATAAACTTGATGATATGGTACGTAAAAACCTTATCGTACCAGTTAGTGAACCCACAGAATGGCAAAATCCTATTGTAGTTGTTCCGAAAAATAAGGGATCTGATATTAGAGTACATATGTCTGGATCCTGTGTATCTAAACAAATATGTTAAAAGAGAAAGGTTTCCAATTCGTACTCAAGATACTTTATTTGCTAAGCTTTCAGGGGCTAATTATTTCACATTATTAGATGCATCATCTGCTTTTCTTCAGTTGCCTTTGAATTATGAAAGTTCACTTTTATGTACTTTTACTACACCTTTTGGTCGTTATAGATATCTGAGATTACCATATGGCCTTACCTGTGCACCTGAAATTTTTCAAAAATATATGTCTGAACTTTTAGATAGTGTATCAGGAACAATAACGTATTTTGATGATATTTTAGTTTTTGGATGTTCTAAAAGTGAACATGATAATAATTTGAAATGTGTGTTAGAAAAAATTAAACAGAGTGGCTTAACTTTAAATTTAGGGAAATCTAAATTTTGTCAAACAAAAGTAAATTTTTAGGTCATTAGATTAGTAATATTGGCATTTCACCTGAACATGATAAAGCAGAAGCTATTACAAAAATGACACACTTTTTTGGGAACCATATAGTATATCTTGCAAAATTTATACCAAACCTGTCAGAACACACTAGTCCTCTAAGAAGTTTACTTTCTAGTAAAAATGAGTGGCATTGGGGACATAATGAACAGGCATGTTTTGATAAATTATAGAATCTTGTGGCATCAGCCACTACTTTGCGTTATTTTAACCCTGAAAAAAGACTATATTCTCTGTTGATGCCAACCCATATAGTTTGGGGGCCATGGTCTAGCAAGATAGGTTTCCAATTTAATTTGCATCAGTATCATTAACTCCAACCCAAAGGAGATATAACCACATTGAAAAGGAGCTCCTTGGTATAGTGTATGGATGTGAAAGATTTTCATTATATCTTTAGAATAGACAGATCACAGACCTCTGTTAGGTTTGTTAAAAAAACCTTTAGATGAAATGTCACCTAGGATCCAAAGACTGGCAATGCAATTAATGAGATATAAATTTTCACTCAAATATGTTCCTGGTAAGAATCTCAAAGTTCCTGACAATTTAAGTAGAGATCCTTTGAACAAAACCATAAATACTAATTTTATAGATGATGAAAATAATTTGAAAGTGTATTCTATTGTATCAACATCAAAAGAAAATGAAAAAAGATTACAAGATGCAATTGATACTGACCCATCTTTACAAAAAGTTAAATATTATGTTTTAAATGGGTGGCCTGAGCATAAAAGCTCTGTACCTTCTGAGGTGAAAAAATTGTGG
This sequence comes from Diabrotica virgifera virgifera, assembly GCF_917563875.1. Taxonomy (NCBI): domain Eukaryota; kingdom Metazoa; phylum Arthropoda; class Insecta; order Coleoptera; family Chrysomelidae; genus Diabrotica; species Diabrotica virgifera. The sequence continues at coordinate 181,518,028 of NC_065443.1, read as the reverse complement.
TCTGATAGACATGATATACATTTATTAAAGAATGTATTGTTTTATAAAAAAAGGTTAATTATTCCTGAAGAATTGAAGGGTGAATTTCTTGATGTTATACATCAGTCTCATCAGGGTGTAGTATCATGTAAGAAGAAGGCTCAAGAAGCAATTTATTATCCGGGATTGATGAAAGATATAGAAAACATTGTTCTGAACTGTCTGACTTGTCAAATGAGCTATAAGAGCAACAGTAGGGAGCCATTAAAATCACATGATGTACCTGAAATACCTTGGCAAAAAATTGGTATTGATTTTATGACAGTAGCCTCACAAGACTTTTTAGTTGTGGTTGATTATTTTTGTAAGTTTGCAATTGTTAATAAACTAATGAACAAAACGGCTAGCAGTGTTGTAACACAATTAAAAAATATGTTTGCTATTAATGGACTGCCTTGTGAAATATTTTCTGATAATGGTCCTCCATTCAGTTCTCATGAATTTTTAAATTTTGTCCGTATGTATAATATTAAAGTAACAACATCAAGTCCACAAAACCTCCAGAAGTGGTAGAGTCATTCGCCCTCCTGATAGATTTACTTATTGATATATTTGTGAATTATTGTTATTTATGTATCTATGATATATTATGTGAATTATTTTAAGTTTATTTTGTTTTTATTAAAGGGGACGTTTTATGTATGGTTCTCATGTACGCATATACTTGGCAACGTTGCACATGGTAAACGGAACCACAAGTGACAGCTGTGACATGACAACCAGACATTGGGTGCGTTCGGACGACCATAGCGGCTGGCTGGCAGCAGAAATCGGCTGAGTGGTTGCATCCAGCCGTGATAGGGAAAGCTTAAGTAAATCTCTCAGCGGCTGGCTTCCAGCGGTGACGTCTGACAGCTACTGCTGGCTCAGCTGTCCAGCCGCTGTGGTCGTCCGAACGCACCCAATGTTGACAACACACTTAAGTCCACTTTACATCAACAATAAGTTATTCAAGGCCAAATTTGACGTGTAAAAGCACACTTTGACGTCTAAGTTTGTTCGTTATAAACTTCACGTGAAGAAATTGACGAAAAAGAAAATTAGGCATTCCAAATCACGTGATATAATATGGCTGCTGGATGGCGAAACTGTCATCCATAGGCGTATCCAATGTTTAAACCACTTCATATTTACTTTGCTATCACAATTTCACAAATTTCGTTACACAATTAACAAAAAAACAAAACCAAACAGGATATTCTTTACAAATTTGTCAATATTCAATGTAAACATTAGATACGACATGACCACCCCCCTTAACTATGTCTATGGCCATGTCGCTTTAGCCATCCACCGACCACCACTGACAGTTCATTGGAATCCCTAATTAGGCATTCCAAATCACGTGATATAATATGGCTGCTGGATGGCGAAACTGTCATCCATAGGCGTATCCAATATTTAAACCACTTCATATTTAATTTGCTATCAAAATTTCACAAATTTCGGTACACAATTAACAAAAAAACAAAACCAAACAGGATATTCTTTACAAATTTGTCAATATTCAATGTAAACATTAGATACGCCATGACCACCCCCCTTAACTATGTCTATGGCCATGTCAGTTGAGCCATCCACCGACCACCACTGACAGTTCATTGGAATCCCTAATTGTTCTATTTTTTCATTTTATTTGGCGTGAATTCAGTGTCACAAACCTGTGTCCATTTGGCGGGAAGTGGAAGTAGAGCTTTTTGTTTATTATTATTTGTTGAGGTTGAGTCTTTCATGTTCATGACAACCTAAAAATTTTGATTGGAAAATGCATATAAGATAAGGGGTGGAAAAATGGAAATTAGTGGCTTTTTTTTTGCAGTTCTGTCTGTTAGTTTTGCGTTTTGCTCTGGCTGGGTCTCTTTTGTTTAAACAATTATGTAAGTATTATAAAAACGTTTTCAATTTTCTGTATTCTTTAGGAATACAGAAATATTGCTTTGTCTTTATGCATATTATTACCTGTAAATAGTACTACCTATTTCTTTTGATTTTTAATTGTAAAGAATAGAAAAATTACCATTCATTTTAATTTTTTAGAATCAGCTGAAAGTGGTCTACAAAAAAACCAGGAAGGAAACGTATTATAGCCTTGTTGTGGCTATGAAAGATACCTATAAAAAGTGTATTGACTAGTTGGAAGAAACTCCACATTTTTTTTTTTTTTATTTGTGACTTTAGCACTTAGCTATTTAGCCAGATACAACTTGATAATAATTAATAGAAACTCCACATTGTCGATGCATAATAAGATATTACTTTATAAACAAATATCAAGACCTAGGAATGGAACCTGGATAATATAGTCATCAAGAAGATAGCAGGAAGTCATGAGCAACAACAACTTCATAAGTATGAGAATATTGAGGAAATCCAGCTCCTCATATCTACTACTGGACAAACTAGAAGATTGAAGAGGACAAAGCCTTTTGAACTAGTTTGAGTGATAGGTGATAGTGAAAAGCAGAGCGTAGTGCTTGTGTGCCTGTGTATGTTAGAATAGTGCACGATCTTGTTAGATTAGATAAGAGACGCTATGGGGTAAGCTCTTCATTTTAAGGAACAGTAGTAATTTAGGTTAAATTAAAATTGCTCATTGATCAGTTATGACCAGATTGTAATTCTCTGATGTTTGGCAAAAAGGGCTTAAGTCAGAATTGCACATCAATAATGTTTTGATGATTTCTGGACCATAAAAAAAGTGTTGCAGACTTAAACTGTATGTACCAATAAAAAGAGCCGATTTTTCTGGTCCAGAAATCATCAAAACATTATTGATGTGCAATTCTGACTTAAGCCCTTTTTCCCAAACATCAGAGAATTGCAATGTACAATTCAATACAAATGAATCATCATCGTAGTGATGATTATGGAAAAAAATATATGACAAGATTTTGTGCAATAAAAATGTTTATATTTATCAAGGATGTATTATTTGGTATGGCCACATATACTTCTGGTATATCGTCGGTGATGTGACAATACCTCCTATCTGCTCTTTCATGAATTTTGTAGGAGACGAAAAACCATTTTTAGGGTCATCTCTGTTTTCACATGTAAATTTTGACATGTTTTGTAGTAAATAGATAATTGAATTTACTACAAAACATGTCAAAAAATATCATATGAAAACAGGAGGTGACTGTAAAAAAAGTTTTTAGTCTCTCTTACAAAATGGTTAACAGAGGTGACAGTTAATAGAGAGACAGATAATCAAGGTTCCACTGTATAGTGAAATTTGGACACCCGACACCCCATACAAATTTTATGGGGGTTTTGTTCGTTTAAACCCCCCCAAACTTTTGTGTAAGTTACAATTGAATTATTATTGTGGTACTATTAAACACAATGTTTTTAAAACTTTTTGGCCTCTTAGTACTTTTTTGAAGTCAGTTTTTATCGTGATATTTTGAATATTTGTCAAATCCACCACATATTTGTATATGGTTAAGTACGATTGTAGAGACTAATAATATGAAAATTTATTTATGATTTACATTTTTAGGTATATTTTGAACCATTTTAAAAAGAAGCCATATCTTGATAAAAAGAGCTTTATCGAAAAAATAGAAAGAGGTAAAAATGTTTTAAAAACACAGTGTTTAACTAATGGTACCGCAGAAATAATTTAATTGGAACGTACCCAAAAGTTTGGGGGGGTTAAAGGGAACAAAACCCCCATAAAATTTTTATGGGGTGCACAAATTTCACTATAATTTTTCTTTAAGATGTTACTGCAATAATATTGCTTCATGTCCATTTTCAATAAAAAATCTTTAATAGTTTTCGATATATTCGAAAAAATCAATTTTTATTTTGTATCTTCAAAGGGCTGTAACTTTTTTTGTGTACATATTTGTACTAAGGTAGGTTAGGTTCATTCAAATTATTTTTGGTCCCAGAATATGTGATTTAATTTACGACCAATCTTTTCGGGACACCCTGTATAATAAATGGGATTAGCTGGCTTAAAAATTCATAATCTACGTTCTGTAGAAAATATCCAGTTTTTGGTTTCTTTTTAACTAGATCTTAATATATAACCAAGCATTTTAAGACCTTTTTATTAATTTTTCGATGATATATTCGTGTTTTTAGTTTGTTCAAAATATTCTAGATGATTGTACACTATAATAGATAGCCAACTAAATAAACACAAAAATTTTATTTTTGTTACAGCCTGTATATAAGTTTACCTATATATACAGTGCATTACGCACCACCTTAAAAATTGGGCATTTTTGATGTCTCGAATTTCCTAAACCTGTTGTCCCATCTAAGTGATTTTTTTATAATAATATAGCCTGAGGCTATAGGTTACTGCCTTATGCTTGTCATGCACGGGGAGCTATACTGTAATATATATTATATCACATCGCTCTCTATAGTAATGAGTAATGAGTGAGACTGCACATACGGAACCATTAGTTCCCTGTCTGCAGGCTCACTCATTACTATAGAGAGCGATATGATATAATATACATATATTACAGTATAGCTCCCAGTGCATGACAAGCTTAAGGATGTAACCTATAGCCTAGGCTATATTATAAAAAAATCACTCAGATGGGACAACAGGTTTAGAAAATTCGAGACATCAAAAATGCCCTATTTTTAAGGTGGTGCGTTAATTTCTTGGAGAAGTGTATTGTAATTTAATGTAAATAATGTAATATCCAATAATTGTAATTTAATATAAGATGTAATATAAGTTCCTTAAAAATTTATTTTTTATTTCCCACCATACATTCTCCACAGGTCTAAATATCGATGCTAGACGTCCACCGGAGGTCCTCTCAGGACGTTAGATGGACGTTCGGCAGCAAGACATTGGACCAAACTGGGACGTCCTATGAAGGTCCAATTGACATTCACTGAACGTCCCCTCGGACGTTAGGTGGACGTTTGGCAACGTGGCATTTGGACCAAAATAGGACGTCCTGTTAAGGTCCAAAGTACGTCCCTTCGGACCTTAAGTGGACGTCCAACGGACATTCGGTAGCACGACATTTGGACCAAAATAGGACGTTCCTTGGACGAAAACGGACCTCCCTAAAGTCCGTGAAGGACATCCTTGTGCTATTAGGGATGTATATAGTCTCTTTATTCTATTATATTCTACTCTATTTCAAACCTATTCTATATAAGTATCTACACATTACACCTATTATCATCATCATTCTCTTTGCCTTATCCCTATGCAGTGTCGGCTTCCCTAATTGCATTTCTCCACACAATTCTATCTTGAGTCATATCAATGTTAATCCCCTTTACCAACATGTCCTGCCTTATCGTCTTCTTTGGTCTTCCTCTCCTACTCCTTCCAGGCAGGGCCCCCGTAAGGGTAACTGGCGCCTGTGTGCAAAAAAGGATTTTGGCGCCCCTTAAGGCATTTTGGATCATGTTTTTCTATTTATTTTTTGAAGGTAGGTAGGTAGGTTCTTGAAATAAAGCAAAAACCTGAACTTTAGAAGTCATACTTATAGTCCAGTCACTCACGGTAAAACATTGCAAAACCTCCGAATTTTAAAGAATTGCTTTCATTGACATGGAATTTGGCATACACATACCTAATATGTGTGCGGATGTGTGCTTTTGCCCTGGATGTGATTTTCACCCCTTCTCGGTGGTAAAAAAAACATAGAAACGTTAAAAATGGAATTGGATAAAATGACTAATTTTAAGCAACTTTTGTTCTATAGTTTTCTCAGTAAGTTCAGTAAGTATTTTATCGAACAAAATGTTCTTACCAAAAATAAAGCTTATAAGAAAGTGAAAGTGTAACATTTTTTTTGTTTTTTAAGTTTTTAACTTCAAAATTAAGTAAGTTACGCTAAAAATAATGATGGTCCCTTTTTTGATAAAAAAAATCGTGAAAATCATCCCCTAATTAGCGTCTCAAATGAAATTAATCGTTACCACTTCACTACAAGTTACTTATGTATTGTTTATATTGATCTTAAGTTTCATCGGTTCAAAGTGCTTTTTTTGAAAAAGCTGTTCTAGTTAAAAGGGCTTGAACGAGTAGTTAATCACGGGTGTATGCAAATTTTGAACAGCCATATCTTAACAAACTTTTGTTTTACAGGAAAACAAAAAATCCAAAATATTCAGAATAGAAAAACCTACATTTTTTTCTGCTTGAGATTTTTGGTATCACCAATATAATTTTTAAGCTATTTAAAAAAAAGCAATTTTTTTCAAGATAAAAAAATTTTGTCCAAAAGATTTCTTTTACCAAAATAAGGGACCAACTTTATTTTGAGCATATATAACTTACTTACTTTTGATGCTAGAGACTTTTTTAAAAAACAAATATAAAGCTTGTTTTAAACACTTCAAAGAAGTTTTAATGAGATTTCCCCGAAATTTTTTGGTTGTTTCACGTTGAAATATTCGATTTGGAATTTGAAGAATGAGAACATACTTTTCATTAGCTACAACTGTGCTTCTACTGGGTTTACAGACTTCATATGCCAGCCATTTTTTAAACTTTTTGTAAGCTATTTTTTAGATAAGAGCATTGTTTTCGATAAAATACTTACTTTTTTAGTATAAAAAGAGGGTTTTTGTTAAAAAATTAACATATTCACTCGCAAATAACTCGAAAAGTATTAACTTAGTGAAAAAATTCTATAGAAACAAAGTTCCTTAGAATTACTCCAAACATTACTCCAGTTTATCCAATTCCAGGCTTATTTTGAACGTATGTTTTTCACCCCCGAGAAGGGGTGGAACCCACCCCCAGTGCAAAAGCACACATCGGCACAATATCACTTTTTTTTCTTTGACTTATTAGCTATGCGTATTATGTGTATGCCAATGTGTATTTCATGTCATTGCAAGCGGTTCTTTAAAATTCACAGCAAAAACCGTGAGTAAGTGGACTATTATTTGTAGACTAAAATATCAAAATGAAACAAACATAATAAAATCATAACAAAATAAATTAAAATGCCTGACTTCCGACATGGTCTTGCATATAGGAATCGGCAGTAACTGGATGATATACCTACTAATAAAATTTTGTGTGTATTTATTATACCTTCGTCTTCTTTATCTAATATTTCACAACTATGAAAGTTAATTTCGACCAATCCATCTCTTTCCCTCCACTTTTTTTTGTATTATAAGGTGAAGTAGATGGAATATAGGTCCTCTAATTATTATATGACCGAAGTATTTTGTTTTTCTCATGTTTTTCTTCTATTTAAGCGTAATCCTATTTAATTTCTCAACTTTTATTTTAAAATTAATTTTTGTTTTTTTTTTGTTTTTTTTTTCAAATTTTTGCAATTTTTTACCCTGGGTTTTGGCGCCCCTAAAGGATGGCGCCCGTGTGCATTGCACACTTTGCACATATGGTAGCGGGGGCCCTGCTTCCAGGAATCTGCACTTCAGCTATTCTTCGTATTGGGTGATTAACGTCTCGATGTTGAACATGACCAAACCATCTTAACCCATGCTCTCTCATTTTGGCATCAATTGGTGCCACACCTAGACTTCCCCTAATATACTCATTTCTAATTTTATCCTTCTTTGTCACTCCACTCATCCATCTAAGCATTCTCATTTCCACCACATGCATTCGTTGTTCCGCTTTCTTTTTCACTGCCCAACATTCAGTTCCGTGCATCATAGCCGGTCTTATGGCTGTTTTATAAAATTTTCCCTTCAGCTTCATTGGAATTTTTCTGTCACACAACACACCACTCGCTTCTTTCCACTTCATCCATCCAGCCCTAATTCTACTGCATGCATATCCATCTATTTCTCCATTACTCTGTAATACCGATAGTAGGTACTTAAAACTATTGGTTTTCACAATCATTTCACCTATTATATTATATTTTACTTTATTCTATACTATATATCTATTCTAATCTATCTATATATTTCATTTAATCTGTTACATTCTACTCTATTCTGTTTTAAATCAAATACCTACTTTATTAGTAAGTATCTACATATATATTACATCTATTCTATTATATTCTACTCTATTCTATTTCAAGTTTATTCTATACTATATATCTATTCTAATCTATCTCTCTATTTTATTAATCTGTTCTATTCTATTCTGTTTCAAATCAAACACTTTACTCAAACAAAGAAACTAATGACATTCAAAAGCTTCTAATAAAAAAATCATTGCATTGGTACTACTGAAAATATTGACATTTTTACAACATTTATTCCAAGTTCCTTCAATTTTTTTGAGGACAAGAAAATTTTGCTTTCAAGAAATTCACGAATTTATTGACGTCAAGTTAATAACGAACAAATATGGATGTCAAATTGTGCTTTGAGAACACGTCAAATTTGGCCTTGAATAACTTGGTCAATTTATTGTTCAATTTATTGTTGATGTAAAGTGCACTTTAAGGGCTATTTATAAACTCGACGTTGATGTTAACGTTGCCCACGGTTATTAGACTTTATTACGGTTGTCTTATCCGACGGTGGTGGGGAGACTTATATTTTTGACTTTACGTCACAAGAGTTTACATTCCCATATTTTTAAATGATTTTCGACCATTGAATGTGTTTTATTGTGTATATATGTGTATTATTTGTGTTATTGTGAAATAATTAGACAAATAGTACACATTTTATCTTATACCGGGTGGTGAATCGTAAAAAGGACCATAGGAAACTCAATGTAAAATTCTGAATTGTTGAATTCCTGCTTCCCTAATTATTTTACATCAAAAGTCATGAGAGAATATTTGTAGAGAATTAAAATCTGTATTAAAATCAAAAGTTAAAATTGTTCTACGATTTAAATGCATTCCAAAATTTTGAAAAATATGATACATTTGCCACAATAGGTATGCGTGTAAAAGTAAGGCCACACGTTACTATTTAACTGACAGTGCTCACACCATTGACTGAATAAAAAAATCTTTATTAGGGAGTTTTTGTGCACACAAATACGTAAACGTAACGCATCTTTTTGACATATACGCTTGCGCATTAATGGTTGAACTCCCTTATCGCGATACGTATTACCTAAGGTTACGGGCTGGTACGTTAGGTTCATACGCATCCCTATCGAGCCGAAAGTCACCGAATGCACACGAGGATCTTGCCCGATTACCTACCAAATGAACATTTCATCAGCGTACTACCTGTTTATAAACATTTTAAGGTTATATTGGTTATTGGTTTAGTCTATTTGAGTAAAATTATTCTGTGTTTGTAATTGGAAATTGGAGCTTCATAATAGATTTAAAATTTTATTGTTTTTAAGTTGTCTATTAATAAAGCAAAACAAACAAATCTTGTATTAATTTAAGAAATACAGTGATCACCACAATTAATAACTAGATAAACAAATGACCTAGTTTCAGTAAAATCTTCAAATAAATATTACCACACTATTTACATTATACCTACCTACTGGAATTCTGATGTAGGTATACAATAATTTACAACTAAAAAGTAGGTATAAACAAAAATAAAACAATTTTAACCTAAGGAAAAATAATATTTTTATATTTAAATAGAAGTAATTAAAACCATACAATTTCATCATTCATTTATCTTTTTTTACATTTGTATATTAATTGTATATTGTGTGAACATTGTTTTATTTTTTTTTAAATGTCAACGGAATTTAAAAATGACTTTACGATTTGCTTTACGTTACGTTAAGGCAGTTACAAAAACTACCTATTTTAACATTCATCCTCTACGACACGTTAGTTGCTTTACGTATACGGAGATGCGTACGTTACGTAGCAACAAAAACTCCCTATTATTAATCCTTTCTCCGCAACTGAGGGTATCTTATCAACTGTATTGTTTTTAAACAATAGATGATAAAATAAAAATATTGACAGTTAAAAAATGTGAACATTATTGCATTGTGTGTGGCCTAAGTTTGGGCTGAAAACTAAAATGTATTACATTTTTACAAAATTTTGGAAATATGTTTAATTACGTAGACCAATTTTAACAGTTATTTCCAATACAGATTTCAATCCTCTACAAATAGTTTCTAATGTCTTTTGATGTACAATAATTATTAGGGAAGCTGGAATTCAACAGTTCAGAATTTTATATCGAGTTAATGCAAAATTTTGACGTATGTCAAAATTCTCAATGTGTTTTAATTGTATTCATTTTTTTCGAATCTTGAGAAAACTAATAAATATTTTTGAAAAATTTAAACTCAGAATGAAAGACTACATTATTACCGAGGGCTGAAAGTCCCTGAAAACTTCTATAATGTTTATTTTAATAAGTTACAGGGCTGAAAACAAAAGAGAAGTGTGATATTTAATTTCAAATATTTCATTCAATAGAATCTGCTTGTTTATTCTAAGGGGCTTTCCGCCCTGGGTAATAATGTAATCTTGCATCCTGCGTTTAAATTTTTCTAAAATACTTGGTTTTCTCAGGATTCGAAAAAAATCATATTACGATTCAAATGACAGTAAACTCTCGTGACGTAATCTTACCCTTAATGTTCATTGGTTAGTCGATTTAGGCAACCGTAGTAATGTCTAAGAACCGTGAACGTTGCCGTTCGACGGTGACCTTGACGGTCGACGTTCTGGGGTGCATTTATAAACTTTTCGTTGACGGTGCCGTAGCAGTTAGGCGTAATGTCATGGCACATTTCTTATTTCTCTCTAACCTTACATTTTTTATTTTTTGGAATTTGAAACATAGAGGTATATATTAACATAGAGGGAGCCTACCTTCCGCGCTTCCTGACGACAAGATCTCATGGACTGGTTTGCTGCATCTCTTTCTAACACATTATATCGAAAATATATGATGACATTCAGTGTGAATATAGGCACGGAAGAGGAGGACAATTGTAGCAGCTTTACTATGCGTAAGAGTGAAACAGTACTAATCCAAATAAAAAAGATGGTGTCGTCACTTCACTCTGAATGACACTCTCTCTATGCTAATATATAACTCTATGATTTGAAATGGTTTTAGCATTGGCAGTTTTAGACACGAAGCGTTAAATACCGCTATGAATTCCAAGATGTCATTGGTTAGAACTACCCACGTGATATCTGTGTTCGTATTGGTCAAATGATTAAGAATGGCAGAGCGGGATATTTAAATACCAATATTGTATGCAGTGTTGTTTCAAGAAAACAAGTCAGCTGACTGAGAATGATATATAAATATTAATTTCTTGTTTATCTTACAATTGACAATTTTTATGATAGAAATAAAAGTGTGGTAGAAAATCAATATGTATTGAAAAACGGTATTGATTAAAAAACACTATTTATTCGTTTCTACTAATATTCTTTCTAGACTGTACCTAGTCTCATAAAATATTTCTTTTTATCTAATAAAAAATATAAATAATTATTGTATAGTTATAATATTCTTTTAATTTATTTCAGTTCAATACAAACACGGCAGCACTAGAATAGATGATCTTATAAATTAAATTATAAATGCATGAAAATTAAAAAGAGATAATTTACATAAAAGTTAATATACTGGATATGGGGAAAAGTAATTTAGGGGAAATTATATGTTATATAATAATTATGATTTTCTTCGGCATTTTGTGAAGTATAGGGCATGTTGTGTCGTGTGTCCTTTTAAAAGTCTGAAATTTCATTTACATTTGGACTTTTAAACGTATCACTTATTAATATGTTGCTACGATTTATGTTCCTTTGTGGAGAAAAACCGTTTCTGTGGTTCAATGTTTTTACATATTGAAACCTTTAAAACACTTCAATTTTTTTATGCAAATTTTTATTAAATTTTTTGTTGCATGTAGGTTTATTTGACAAAACAATCTAAACATTGCTGTCACTTAAATTATCTAAATCGGGTGTATGTATTTACAAGCATCGTCAAATCTTCATGATCTTTTTTATTGCAAATTAAATTGATGTTACTTAAATCCCTTAAAGTCGTGGTTTCACTATCAAATAATTTGATCAAACAGTTTGAGCAAACTCAGGAAGTGATGTCACAACTGCAGTTTGTTCAAATTATAAAAATCTAGTGGTCGCACTATCAGTTTAGTTTGATCAAAGTTTGTATTGAGAGTTGTGGTAGTAGGTACATATATCAAAACCCACAAGCATTCCAACACTTTAGCGAATAATAAGCCCCAAACTCTCTATTGTAGAAGGGAGTTAGTAACAAACCAAAAAGAAATCAAGTCCTGATTAGGAAAAATCTAGAAAACAAACAAGAGTAACTATTGGCTACAAAAGCTGCTGTACAAAAATCAGTGTGCATGCTGAAGAAAGCAACGCAGGGAATGATAACGAAACAATTTTAATGTGTAGCTAGGCCATGACTGATAAACATATACAGGGGCTCACAGCTTAAATGATGCAGTCACTACTCAATAAAGCTAGCTTGTGTCAGTCGCTAAATATTTATTAGAAAAAACTTACATACTGAAAGTAGGTAAGTTAGTATGAGTCTTCTAAAATGGCATAAGCTATGTTTTGGGTTTCAAATATGCAATAATTAACACCCTCAGCGCCAGTGTATCCTTTTAGATATACACTGTCCTCAACACTGTGTACCGAAAAAGATACACATGGCTCGTTGTGTTCGATCTATTGTGTCACCTAAAAGGACATACTTTCCTAAGTTTTTATATGTAGAGAATAATGCTATGGCCTGAGCCAATTTCCTGGTATAACTGGGTTTGGCCTTATGACATAAAAAGATAGATTGTATGTAACTAGAAATTCGTATGAAAAATCTTGCCATGTATGGGCCAAAACAACTTGCTCCAACTCATTATGCAGGGAAAGATTCAAGGAAAAAGAAGCATAGGGAGATGCAGAATATCTTGGCTGCGCAACCTGAGAGAATGGTACGGATGAACATCAAACGAACTTTTCAGAGCAGTCGTTTGCAAAGTCTTAATAGCTAAGATGTATTGTCAGAGAAATAGCAAATAATCCCAAAAAAGTGCACCAAAATTGAGAGATGAGGTGGAAATATAGTTTGGAAAAAGATGTAACCCTAAAACAATTAGACGGATATTACAAAAGAATAATCTACATAGCTGAACTGCAAGAAATAAATTTTCTATCAGCCAAAGAAATAAGCAACAAGAAGTTTTGTTTTCTTTATTAATATTCTCCTTTAAAAGTTTACATCATTTTAGCTGATATCAAAATCGTACACGAAATAATTAAAGAACTATTGTTATTTAAGTATGGTATATTTGAAACCCAAAACATAGCTTATGCTATTTTAGAGGACTTATAGTTAGTAACTTACTTTCAGTATGTAATTTTTTTTCTAATATTGGGTCACTGACACAAGCTAATTTTATTGAGTAACGACTGTATCATTTCAGAATTGAGGCTGTGAGTCACTGTAGGTGCAGTACAATAATTTTGCTTATACAAATTATCAGTAATAATATTTATTTACATCAAAATAAAAATTCCATCACATATTGATGTCTAACAGCTGATTGTCATTTGTCTTTATTTTTATTGCTTAATTCTCTGACCAATACGAACACAGATATCACGTGGGTAGTTCTAACCAATAAAATCGTGGAATTCATAGCGGTTATTAACGGCTCGTGTTTTAGACACAGGCAGAACCCCAGTGGGGGTGTGCTGTGGTTTTAGAAACTTGGAAGTGTTGAATGTAGAATGTTGATAACTGCAAATGAATATGAAAACATGTACTGTTCCTGTTCAGCTTAACCAAATGGAGAAAAGAAATTATTAGAAATTAGAAATATTATTAGAAATTTTTGAAGTTTATTAGAAATAGTTGGAGGAATATTGTTGCAAAAAGGGTCCTATATTCTGTTAGAGATAGTTTATGTGATTTTTTTTATTTGACAAGAATCATATACCTACAGAGAATATTTTTAAAATAAATATCAACAATATTGTGATGAAATTAGTAGTGTACATAATTTTTGTATGCATGAAATTGAAAATATGTATGGTATGTACTGTTCAGATCAACCAAATGGATTTATGGAGAATTAATAGACCATGGATCAACAGAATCATTTATACATTACATCATAGTATAATCATACTGTAACAAAAGAGAAATCTTGGCCGACCGCCGTATAACAGTAAACACCTCGAGAATGACGTCATCGAATGATCTAGGCCTCGGCGGAAAGGAGGAGGAACTTCTCGAACGTACGACTCGTAGGCGGAACACGCCGATAGCTAGAGATGGGCGTCGATTCTTCCAGAATAACAACTGGGTATAAATACGGGCATATTTGTAAATAGTTTTTAGTCTTAAGCTAAAGTTTGTAAAGTAAACTTGTATAAATAAATAATAAAGTCGTAAATAAATACCCGAACGCTCGTTTTTGTTACAGTTGGTGTCGGTGTTCGGTAAAGTTAGTGCGATATAAATAAGTGAATTACAGAGAGACTTTAAAAGACTTTTGAACTTTATTCGTCGGGAATAACCGGAGTGCGTTAATTGTTCGGTATTCGGAAAGACTTTTAAAAGACATTTTGGAAAGTACGTGTGTGTCCACCAAAGATGTTGCTACAAGAACTTACAGTAAAACAGCTCCGTGAACAGCTAGAGGAACGGGATCTGGACAGCAGTGGGCTGAAGATAGTCCTACAAGCACGACTCGAGGATGTCCTCACGAAGAACGGAGAAGACCCAAAGACGTTCCACTTCCAGTCAGCAGAACAAGCAATCTTATCGAAATTAAAAACTGTTTCTGAAACGATCGATGATACTTCTAAGATAAATAATGAGAAATTCGAAACCATTTCTCAAAAGATCGACGAGACTTCTCAAGTAATTAAAGAAGTTTGTAGACAGAGCAACGAGAAATTTGAAAGTGTTTCTCAAGTAATTAAAGACGTTTGTAGACAGAACGACGAGAAATTTGAAGAGGTTTCTAGAACATTCGATAAGATACAAAAAAGCGTAGACGACAGTAAAGAAATGTTAGAAGAGAAGATCAAACAACTAGAGACTATGGTAACCAATACGAAAGTCCTACCTTCAGTTAATGCAGTAGTTTTGGCCGTAGAAGAGAAGATCAAAGAATTAGAGAGCATGATAACCGATACAAAAGTGCAACCGTCAGTTCATGCAGTATGTTTAGATCCTGTAGTGAAAGATGAACTACCGAGAGACGAAATGTCGCATAATATGAGATTCAAATTACCACCATTTGATGGAAAATCCTCTTGGTCCATATACCTTAGACAATTCGAAGCTATGGCGACCGCCAATCATTGGACCGAACAAGAAAAGGCTGTTTCATTGACTGCTGCTTTACGAGGTGATGCTGTAGATATCTTAAGGTCAATTCCGAAGGGTCAAGAAAAATGTTAACAGACCTTGTTCACTCGTCTAGAAAAACGCTATGGAGATGCTCATCTACAACAAGTATACAAAGCACAACTGCGAAGTAGAAGTCAACGAACAAGTGAGAATCTGCAAGAATTTGAAGCAGATGTTGCTCGTGTGGTGCGGTTGGCTTATCCGGAGGCGCCAGACAGTATTTTAGAAGAAATTGCCGTAGATACCTTCATCAATGGGTTGAAAGAGAGTGAACTACAGAAAGCCTTACGACTAGCAAGACCGAAAGTTTTAGATGAAGCACTTGCTATTGCATTGGAGCACGAAACGGCTAGTCAAACTTCACGAAGCCATAGAGTAAGAACCATTGAAGAAAGTGACGAACACAACGATGAACCTCTGGAGGAAATGATACGGAGAGTAGTTCGTACCGAGATGCCAAAGAGACGCGAGCCTAGATGTTGGAATTGCGGCGACGTAGGCCACATTCGTCGTAATTGCAAGAAGATCGTACAGCCGTCGGAAAACTAGAGCGGGTCGACACCAAGGGGCAACTGCCGACCTCGAGAACTAAAGCCCCCATAGTAACTGTCAACCTTACGTCCTCCGGTGCAATCCACAACCTATACATCGAAGGTCGTATCAATAATAGATGTAGATCGTTTTTGGTGGATACAGGTGCAACGAGAACTATCGCACGTCCAGACGTAGTACGAGGCCACCATAAGTTATCACCTGCAACAGTAAAGCTTAGAACGGCGACTGGTGAGCTAATTAATACATATGGCGAGGCTAATATGTCAATATCCATTGGCCAGACCACAGCTGAACATCAAGTATTAATTGCCCAGATCTCCGACGAGTTCATATTGGGGATGGACGTACTAAGAAAAGTGGGGGCAATATTGGATGTTCAAAATGGAGTTCTCAGGATCAATGGTGAAGAGTTGCCCTTTCACGACGACAAAGAAGATGCCATCCGCTTACTAACTACATGCGACGTAACCATACCCGGTAATAGTGAGAAAATTCTGATGACCATGCTTGATGGACACTGCCGAGAGGGAAGTTTAAGGATGGTCGAAGATGTGGATAATGTCGGGTTCCTAACGGCGAAAACTTTGGTAAAAGTTCGAGATGTCATCCTTGTAAGAGTTATGAATTTAAGGGAAACTGCTATCAAGTTAAGTAGAGGAGCTTTGATCGGACAGTGTGTCCCCGTGGCTTCAATTTGCTCTATGAATACCAATAAGAAATCATCGAAGTCAAAGTATCCAAAAGACCTTGTTGAGATGATCATTGAAAGATGCCAAGATCTTGATCATAAACGAACGGAAAAAGTGAGGTCTATGCTGATAGAGTATCAAGATGTTTTTGTTATTGATAAGAAGGATAAAGGCAAAACAAGCATAGTAACGCATAAAATAAATACTGGAGACGCTCAGCCAATCAGACAACGGCCTAGACGACTTCCATTTGCGAAAAGAGATGAAGCCGAAGAGATTATCAAGGATATGGACAAACAAGGGGTAATTGAACCATCGAACAGTCCATGGACATCACCAGTAGTTCTGGTAAAGAAGAAAGATGGTTCAACACGTTTTTGTATCGACTACCGCCAGCTCAATGCGGTAACAAAAAAAGATAGTTATCCTTTGCCCAGAATAGACGATACATTGGATACTCTCTCCGGTTCTCGTTGGTTTTCCACACTCGATTTAAAAAGTGGATATTGGCAAGTAGACATGGAGCCAGCCGATCGGGAGAAAACCGCATTTTCGATAGGATCAGGGCTTTGGCAGTTTACGGCTATGCCGTTTGGTTTATGTAATGCCCGTGCCACATTTGAAAGATTAATGGAGGCAGTTTTAAGAGGTCTAACATGGAAAACATGCCTGGTTTACTTAGATGATGTAATCGTGGTTGGAAGGTCCTTTGATGAACATACCAAGAATCTAATAGAAGTCTTTCAACGATTGAGGGCAGCGAACTTGAAGTTAAGTCCGAAGAAATGTCACATGTTTCGACGAGAAGTTAAGTACCTAGGACATATTGTATCGAGTAATGGTGTAACAGCTGATCCTGAAAAGATTGAAGCAATTAAAGATTGGCCAGTACCAAAAGATAAACATGAAATTAGAAGTTTCCTTGGTTTATGTACATATTACCGACGATTTGTCAAAGGATTTGCCAATATCTCCAAGCCCCTAACAAAGTTGACGGAGGAGGGCAAAGAATATACATGGAGTGAAGAGTGCCAAAAATCTTTCGAACAACTACAAATGGCTCTGATCAGTGCACCGATATTAAGCTACCCGGGACAGGCAGGAAAATTTGTTTTGGATACCGATGCTAGCAACAGTGCTATAGGAGCTGTTCTCTCCCAAATCCAGGATGGACAGGAAAAAGTCATCGCTTATTTTAGCAAAGTCCTGTCGAAACCAGAAAGAAACTATTGCGTTACCAGAAGAGAACTGCTGGGTGTAGTGAAGGCTTGCGAACATTTCCATAAATGGCAGAAAGTTCCTTCTTCGCACCGATCACGCTGCTCTAAAATGGCTCATACAATTCTGTAATCCAGAGGGCCAGATGGCAAGATGGTTAGAACGATTACAAGAATATGATTACGATATAGAAAACAGGGCCGGAAGAGTTCATTCAAATGCTGATGCCCTTTCGAGACGACCATGCAATGCAAATTGTAATCACTGTGCCAAATTAGAGGAACGATTTTGCCCCGTGAGACGAACCACCGTAATTAATGAGCAGTGGCAGCCCCAACAGTTACAAGACGCCCAGGAGGATGATCCATGTATAAAAAGAGTATTGGATTGGATGATAGAGACCCAGTTGGCAGAACATTAGTGCATATAGTCCAGAAGTCAAGGCCTACTGGAGCCAATGGAATTGCCTGGTACTAAAAGGTGATCTTCTGTACAGAACCTTTGAGAACGATGATGGTACAGAATCGAAGCTTCAGTTGATTGTACCTAAAAGTAAAGTGTCAGAAGTATTGCGTCAGTTGCATCACGGTACATCAGGTGGACACTTTGGTATTACGAAGACTCTGCAAAAGGTTCGAGAACGGTTCTATTGGGTGAACTGTAAAGATGATGTAAGAAGATGGTGCCAGAAATGTGAACTGTGCATCCGGTAATGGTCCAGTTGGTAAAAAGAGAGCACCCATGAGACAGTATAATGTTGGCAGTCCTATGGAAAGAGTAGCAATCGACATTGCAGGTCCATTTCCAGAAACTGATGCTGTAAATAAATACATCCTGGTAGCCATGGATTATTTTACGAAATGGACCGAGGCCTATGCATTACCAAATCAAGAAGCTGCTACCGTTGCAGAGGTACTTGTTAAAGAATTCTTCAGCCGATTTGGTGTTCCCTTGGAGATCCACTCCGACCAAGGGCGAAACTTTGAGTCAGCTCTTTTCCAAAACGTTTGTAAATTGATTGGTGTCAATAAGACCAGAACAACACCCCTGCATCCTCAATCAGATGGGATGGTCGAGAGGATGAACCGAACGATGGGTAAACACTTGTCCAAAGTTGTATCTGAAAATCAGCGAGATTGGGACCAACACATTCATTTATTCCTGATGGCCTACCGCTCGGCCGTAAATGAAACTACAGGTCAAACACCAACCTGCCTGATGTTGGGTCGTGAAGTTCGTTTGCCCTGCGACCTAGAGTTTGGCTGCAGACCTTCCGAGGAACATGTTGCAGGCGAAGAATACGTCGACCGCCTGAAGTTACGAATGAACAACATTCATGAATTTGCCCGACAACACATCCAGATAGCCAGTGACAGAATGAAAGATCAATATGATTCTCGATGCAAGAATGAAAGCTTCGAAGTAGGTGATCTTGTCTGGCTTTATAATCCACAACGTCGTCGCGGCTTGTGTCCTAAACTGCAAAGACAATGGGAAGGTCCGTATGAAGTTAAGAAGAAAATAAATGACGTAATATACAGAATTAAGAAGTTGCCAAACGGTAAACCAAAAGTTATTCACATAAATCGTCTTGCACCATATGCTGGCTCAAATGAAACAGAAGAAGCCCGAGTCCTCCAACAGGAGATGAAAGACGCCGCACAGCCAAGTTTTAATCAATTTATGTCAAATTACGCAGCGAGAAAGAGTGCTAGATTCGGCGTGACCACAGAAGTTCAGCAAGATCTGTTTGGTGTTCCAGAAAACGTCTCTCTAGCCCACTGTGTTGCCCAAGACCTCGAGATGACTAAAGGAATCTCGTTCGTATTCAATAGAAAGTTCGGCCGCCTGGACGAGTTAAGACATCAGCACCCTAAAATTGGAAGAGTATTGCGATTGGAAGATGGTCCTCGATCTTTGCTGTATATGGTGACCAGGAATTCTTACACGGACACGCCAAGCTACGAGAACATATGGCGTGCTCTAACTAATTTGAAGAACACCGTGTGTAATTATGACATCAAAGATTTGGCTATACCAAAAATAGGCCATGCAGTAGAAAATCTGGATTGGAAGATTGTGAGAAGCATGCTTGAAGTGATCTTCAGAGAAACGGGCGTACGAATTACTGTGTGTTGCATGAACCCGAAGATGTCATACCCTTCAAAGACAGTAGACTGCTATTTCTTCTTGAAGGGTGTATGCAGAGCTGGAGAGTCGTGTAGATTCCGCCATCCTGGGCCTTCATCTAGAGTTGCTGATCGGGACGCTCAGATCTTAAGAGGGGAGCAGTGTAACAAAAGAGAAATCTTGGCCG
The DNA here is from genome assembly GCF_917563875.1 of Diabrotica virgifera virgifera. Taxonomy (NCBI): domain Eukaryota; kingdom Metazoa; phylum Arthropoda; class Insecta; order Coleoptera; family Chrysomelidae; genus Diabrotica; species Diabrotica virgifera. Next base: position 181,497,949 of record NC_065443.1, on the reverse strand, counting down.
ACCGCCGTATAACAGTAAAAACCTCGAGAATGACGTCATCGAATGATCTAGGCCTCGGCGAAAAGGAGGAGGAACTTCTCGAACGTACGACCCGTAGGCGGAACACGCTGATAGCTAGAGATGGGCGTCGATTCTTCCAGAATAACAACTGGGTATAAGTACGGGCATATTTTTAAATAGTTTTTAGTCTTAAGCTAAAGTTTGTAAAGTAAACTTGTATAAATAAATAATAAAGTCGTAAATAAATACCCGAACGCTCGTTTTTGTTACAATACATTATATATTTTTCTTCTTCTGGCAATGCTGTACACAGATTATTTAAAAAATAAATATATCAAATAAATTTTAGGTAGTTTCTTATTGCTACTTTCAATATTAATAATATAATGTATATGCCCTTGTAAGAGAAAATTGTGATAAAATGTGAGTTCCTTTATATCATAACACTTTGGCTTTCTGTTCCTCAGGTAAGACTGGGTTAGTAGTCACCCTGAGAAGCAAGGTCTTCTGACATTGTTATCACAAATGGTAACATTGCTCCAGTAGTGATCCTTTCTTGAGTTAAATTGCTTTTTTGGTAATTTGCTACATTAGTAAGGCTACGTGGCTATGCTCTGAAATGTGCACAGTATATTTTTGGCTACTTTTTATTTACTTCACATAATTTTCCTATTCTATATTTATAGTTATACTCGATAGTAACAAAGAGTTTCTCTTATCCTGCCCATAGAGTTATATATTAGCATAGAGAGAGTGTCATTCAGAGCGAAGTGACGACACCATCTTTTTTATTTGCATTAGTGCTGTTTCACTCTTACGCATAGTAAAGCTGCGACAGTTGTCCTCCCCTTCCGTACCTATACTCACACTTAATGTCATCTTAGTCTCTCGATACAATGTGTTAGAAAGAGATACCACAAACCAGTCCATGAGATCTTGTCGTTAGGAAGTGCGGAAGGTAGGCTCACTCTATGTTAATATTATATACCTCTATGATCTTGCCCCTTACAAATAAATGACTGTAACCTCAATAAAAAACTAGAGTCTATTAAATCAACGGTTAAATACTGAAACCTCAAAATCTACAACTTTTCAGGATAGTGAAATAACTTCGTTGTTTAGTACATGTTTTTATCTCTTCTGTTAAAAAGTATGTTTTGGTATTTTTTTTTCAAAGTATTAAATAATAAATAATGAGAAAGAAAAAGCCTGTACTAAACAGAGAAGTTTTTCACTCTACTGAAAAGTTGTAGATTGTAACTTATGAGGTTTCAGTATTTAACTGTCGATATATACCTATATGAATGGTCCAGAAGAATGGCAATAGTTCATTTGAATTTATTTGGAGAAAATTTAAATTTAAGATTTATTAAGTTATTATAAAGTCAAATTTAAAGAATAATAATAATTACTTTGACTTTATAAGTTAAATCTTAATTTTCAATTTGTTCGAAATTAATCCAAATGGACTATTGCCATTCTTTGTCTATACCCTTCATATATTATTTATAAATATTAAAAAAATTTATTGGTTAAAATATTATTTTCAATCATTTTGTAAACTTTCCTGTTGTGATCTTTTATTATTACATAAGTAAAGAAATAAAAAGACAGCAGTACAATGCATTGTTTTATTTATTATCAATAAACAAACTAAGTAATCTATAAAACATTAAAACAACAAACTAAATTAATAACAATGTAAGAAAAAACGCGAACATATCTGCTTCCTTGCCTCAAGGGCCGTTCAAGTATTACGTATCAAGTATTATGCGGGGGGTCAGAAATCTTCAAAAATTGGGTTACGTAATAGTTAAACACCCATTACAGTGCTTTACATAGGGTGGGTCTAAAATCGCGTTACGTAATACTTGAACGCTCCCTCAGCAGCACCTTCAGGATTCAATGCCTTCAAGCATGCACGAACATATTGAGAAAATGTATTATTTAAGATAGTTTTTTCTGCTTGAGAAACAAGACTACTTACCATTTTTTATGAAGCAGTGATTAAATTTGAGTGTAATGCCCTAATTGATACTGTAAGAAATGAAAACTCACTTTTAAGTACTGAACATAAAAGAAAATGACTACCAGACTAGGTTTTTCTGGAGTTAAATGTGTGCACATCTTGTGATGTGTCTGGTATAGGTTCGTCCTCAAATATAATTTCAATAGGTGCATAAGAGACGGTGGAAGATGTTCTGCTGCCTTCATTTTTTAAATTTCCTTTGTAGCCTTAAATGTGCCTTATAAAACAATTATAAGAATTAATAAACCACAAATATATAGACTGACACTAAACTTGGAAGAATGTTGTAAAAAGGTCCTTATATCCAGGGTGCTCAGTAAAAAAGTGTCTGTTGATTGCAGGAAGGTCAGTCACTTTCTGAATGCCTCAATTCTAGCATGAAACTCATTTTTTCCTTTTCTAAAACGATCAGGATCACATCCACTAAAATCAATGAAAAAATTGAAATTTTACCAAAACGTTTTTTGTATTGTTACTACCACTAACTGTTTCTTTTGGTAATTTCCTCTCATGGTGCATCTTTGTTTCCTTGCGTTTTTGTAATCTTTATGGACTTTATGATATAGACTAGACTATAAAGGAACTCGCAATTTTGCATAAGCTCTATGCCCTAATGTTTTCAATAGATATCTATTCCCTGAAATAATAGAAATTAATAAAATATAGGACAATCTTTTTTAAATTATTTCTTACCATAAATATAATTGACTGTACTTCAATATCATATTAAATATTATAGGTATTTTAAAACTTGAGAATGTTTTCTGTATTTACAAACATAAACAAATAATTATTAAGTTTGTTTTGATTTTGACAAACCTTGTCAGTTTTTATTTTTTATGACGCTACGCTACAGCTTATTGTTCATGTCCTGTGATCGTGCCGTTAACGGCCAAAAAAGATGAATCTTCCCACCGTCAACGTCAACGGCGAACGAAGTTTATAAATGGAAGCATGAGTTTCCCATAAGACCATCTTTTGACGTTAACGGTGCTGTTGCCGTTCGACGTTGACGTTGAGTTTATAAATAGCCCTTTAGGTTATAGACTCCATGTGAACAAGAGTAATAATGTTAATTTACATTATCTTTATAAAGCTTAGTAAAACCTATCGTAAATAGCTTTATGTTATATTATGTCCCACAGTCCTAAAGAGGCATACATTACAGTGTGTACCATTCTTGGATATTCTTGTCTAATGTTCCATCTTGTGTAATTTTAAGACCCAAGTATTTATATTCCTGACAGTGATTAATAGTTATTTCATTTTCCAACGCTAGATCCTGCTGTATACCTCCAACGCACATATATTCCGTTTTCTTGGTATTCACTTCTAAACCCCAGTTCCGGTACTCTTCTATGATTTTTCGGGTCATATATTCAATATCGTGATAATCCTGGGCCATAAGAATCTGATCATCCGCAAAACATAGAGCGTATAACATGTTATCATTTAGCGGTATACGCTGTGAGCTCGTACGTAGAGGGGATATTTACAAATTCGCGAGCGCCAGTAGTGGCAAGTCTGTAAACGTTTACCGGAAATTTGACATAAATGTCAAAGTGATTAATTTAAAATTAAAATTAAAAACATTAATTATAAAAAATATTAGTTGGTCAAAGCTGTGGTATATATTTTTACGTTAAATATACTTACGTTTTAAATGCTGAATTTAAGTTTTTTTATTCTTCCGTAATATGTAATTATAAATTAATCTGCGCCATCTACACGATAATTGTGAAAGTATCCGAAGTAAGAAATTCATATTTTATCAATAGAACGTCAAAATGATTAGCAAAATCTTTAAAAAATCGATTACAATTTAATTACTTTTTTGCGTTGTAAATATTAAGCGATAACAATTAAATAATAAATTTAAAAATTACCAGTGAAAGTTGAATTAGTAATCCGCCAGGAGCGACACCAGCGAAGCTCAGAGCGTATACCCATATTCTTACATTTCCTTTTCCAGGATTTCAAAACTTACTCTAAATATATTTTAAATAGTGTCGGCGATAGACGGCAGCCCTGTTTAAGACCCTTATTCACTTCAAATCCTGACGAGATTTCCTTGCCTAGCTTAACTTTTGCTATATTATGGTGGTATAGATTTTTTACAGCTTTAATGAAGTTCAGACTGATGTTAGTTTTTTCGAGGGTTTCCCAAAGTTTACTTTGTGGTACAGTATCGTATGCTTTTTTTAAGTCTATGTTCACTAAATGCAGTTCTTGATTGTAGGCTATTTGTTTGTCTATTAACTGTGTTACGCAATATAGGTGGTCAGTGGTGGATCTGCCAGCGCGGAAACCAGCTTGATCTTCGGCCTCTAAGTCCTTGTATTCTTCTTCTATTTTATTTTTAATAATTTTTCCGTAAACTCTGCTGATGGTGCTTGTGACAGATATTCCCCGGTAATTATCACATATATGTGGTTAAAGCAACCTGTCTAAGAGAAGGAACTCTGAAATCAAACCCTGGTCCTCCAAGGTGGAGCTTAAGGCATCGGGCTAACTCCTCGGTACTTGTAAAAATATGACTGAAGTGGGGTAGAGAGGACTCCTTAGCTGTGGAGAAAGCAACCTCTCTAAGAGAAGGAACTCTGAAATCAAACCCTGGTCCTCCAAGTTGGGGGTTAATGCATCGGGCTAACTCCTCGGTACTTGTAAAAAGAAGCAAATGTTAAACGACCCAATAATCTTTGACAATATACTTCAGGTAATTTCCAGTTGGAATAACCTGATCCTGAATCACACGTATGAAGCCTTCCGTCTCGGGAAACATCTTTCCTGACGTCAACCAATAGTTCGACGCTGAATTGTCGACATGTTCTTGGTTAATCTCATTCAGATGCCACCCATGCAGAGGCTTACCCATCCAGGTGCGCATTTTTTCTTGCTTATATTGGTGGTTTATGCGCATTTCTTGTTCCCTTAGTTTAAGCGGTGTTGTGTCATCTACTGTACATATTGAGCGATGTAAAATAGATCTTTCAGCCTGCGCCTAAAAATAAGTTCTTAGATTAGTAACTTGTTTATCCAGTTGCTGACCTATGTTCATGAGTCCTCTTCCCCCTAGATATCTTGGTAATGTTGTTCTCTTTACTGCACTGCGTGGATGATGTTTTTGTGCCTTTGTTAGAAGTGTTCCTGCTTTTCACTGAATATTCTTAATATCCCTTTTTGACCACTTTGTAATACCAAATGAGCAGCTAATCGCGGAAAAGGCGTACGTATTCAATGCCTTAAACAAATTTTTACTATTAAGATATGACCGATTTAGCTGTCTCACTCTTCGTACGAACTTGGAAGTTAGTTCGGTTTTCATTTGTTTATGATCAATTTTCCGTACTGGCTTTACTCTGAGATATTTGTTAATGTCATTTTCACCCATGGCCTCGATGTTTTGGCCATCTTGCATATCGAAACCTCCGGGCTGAACCTTTCCCCTGACTATATTTAGAATACGGCACTTGTCTAATCCAAAGTGCATACTGATGTAATTTGAAAAAGTTTCTACAGTTTTCAGCATCTGATCCAGGTGGTTTCGACTGGAAGCCATTAGGAAGCCAAATGATTAAGCTTCACCACAACAGTATTGTTATTTTTAATGCTAAAACCTGAGTCACTGGAGTTCAGTAGCTGATATAGTGGGTTCATCGCTAGACAGAACCAAAGTGGACTCAATGAGTCCCCCTGGAAAAGCCCCGGTTAATTGGGATATCTTTAGTTTCGATATTGTTTTCACCAGGTGTTTGAAGGTGAATTTTAGTTTTCCACTTCAACATAATATGCTTTAAAAAGGTCACTATATTATCATCTACTTTATATATTTTCAGTATATCTATAAGCCATTCATGGGGCACTGAATTATTATCCTTATTGTTTATGTTATTAATATTTTAATAATTAGTAGCAGAATTATTATGATTCAAAATATTGTAATTTTAATTTATACTAGTCTCTTTTAAAAATATGTATAATAATTTAGAGCTCGGGAATATGCAAAATGCATATTAAGCGCATATTTACATATTTTGGATAAATTGTATAAATGCATATGCATTGCATATGCATTTATTATTAAAAGTGCATATTTTCAGATATATCACAATATTGACAAATATCTGAGGACATAAGTAATGCAATGTAGCGAGGTATCTGTGTAAACTCTAGATGGGTAACATGGTCAAATTCTGTAAATTTCATAACCGATAATTTTGAGAGAATTGTGCTCTAAAAAAATGTGCGGATATTTAAAAAAAAACGTTATTAAAAAGTATTTTGGCACATATCCAAACCATTTTGGTAAATATTGCTGAATCAATTACTAAATTAGAAAAGCGAAAAATTTCATTAGACCAAAGTATTCAAATTACCTATTCATTAGATGAAAAGCCTAAATACCTTGGGGAAACCAACAAAGGATACCTATCAAAAATTCTGCTCGGTCTTAAAGAAAAATGAGGAATATCAAAAAATAATTCAAATAAAAATATTATTAAGGGCAAAGGTGCAAAATGTCGCCTGTCAAAATTTTCAATGTGTTTTAAATGTATTAATTTTTTTTGAAACCTGAGAAAACTAATAAGTATTTTTGGAAAATTGAAACGCAGAATGGAAGATTACCTTATTATCGAAGGACGAAAGTTCCTCAAAATAAATAAAAAGTTTCATTTGAAAGAAATTTTTGCAACTACAAATCACACTAAATTTTCTTTTATTTTCACCCCTGTAACTTATTTAAAGTAAACATTATAAAGGTATTCAGGAACTTTCTGGCTTTAGTAATAATGTAATCTTTCATTCTACGTTTAAAATTTTTAAAAATATTTATGAGTCTTCTCAGGATTCAAAAAAAAATGAATTCATTTAAAACACATTAAACATTTTGACAGGCGACATTTTGCGCCTAAGTCCTTAAAATAGGGAATTGTGAAGATTATTTCATTAATAGGAGATTCTGACCAATAGAAAGCTACAGAAATAAAAATTAACCTGATTATTTTTTAATGATGTTAAATTCCAATCGTATAGTACGATATTTGATCACGTGTTTAATTCTGTCCAATCAGATTAAAATTATACTGAGAATTATCTACTGTAGAAAATTACCGATAGAATTTTTTTAAGTGGATTGTTTCTGTTTAATGGCAACCAGTTTCCTAGTTTTGACAACTGTCACATTTAAGAAAATATCCATAATATACGTAGGTATTAAAAAATAATCTTACGAATATCACACGACAGTAAGAATAAATAAGAAAATAATGCTTCATTTTTACTCAAATTTGTTGTCATTGGGCAATAGCCAGACAATAAATTTTCGAAAAACTGTCGCATTATTTTCAGTTTATTATCACTCTCTTGTGATATTATACCCGATAATTTTTGATAATTTCCCGTCGTCAAGTATATTACATCAGATGCCATTCGTTGCTATGAAAAAATACATTCAGTGACATTAATGACAATTAATGTTTTAAAAATTATAAAAGTGATGACTTTCAACCGTCAAATATTTATAACAACTGTGTGTTTAATTGTACTAATTTGTACTTACATAAATCAATTACAATAAAATTTTGGTTTTGAAGAATTTTATTCATGAAATAATCCCAACAAATTGAACTCGATCTCTAAAATTAATATAGAATTTTAGAGCTCTTGTGCAATTACTACTGATAATTTAATTTTTCAGGTAGAACCTCCAATTATACAATATTTTATGTTTGCTCCTTTAACGTCATTTGAAGTAGAAAGTTTTTCCACATATAAAAAATTATTATCTGAAAGACGGCACAATTTTTCCCTAGAAAATTTAGAAAAACGTTTAATAATATAATAATTTTAACTGTAGTAGATAATAATATAATAAAGGCCGATGATGATGATGAATATAAAAAATAAATGAATATAATGATGTATGAAGTAGGTAATAGAAATTTCAAGAAACCTCTTTTGTGACTTTAGTATATAATAAATACCTTAAATATAAGGATTACTGGTGCGTTTTTATTTATATGCATTAAATTCATAAAAGCATATTTTAGTGCATATTTCAACTGTTTTGGTGCATATTTTATGGTTTTTTAAGTGCGTATTTCCCGATATATAATAATTATATTCAACGTATATAAGTTTTTGATATTTTACTTCCTGAGACGGTTAGCAGAATTCATTGTTTGATGCCCTACAGTAATACAGCCTCAGGCCAGTTGGTTTATTACAAAGTGTACTAAAGATAGAGTCATTTTAATAAACCAATGTTACAAAACATAAATATATTGTTAAGTAACCAAACAAAATCAGACTGCTTCACACTTCAGAAAATCAGAAAATACGTTCGTACAATGCTCGACATCAAATTAATATTTCACAAGTTTTTTAATTTAATTGTCCATCGCCTACACTTTATAGTTGCATTATGTTTTATATATTAATATATTTTATATTTTAGATTGCAGCGTCGATAATAACGTACGAATTGGTTCTTATACAATTTAATCAAAGTTCTTTGAAGCAACGTCTAAACGTAAATGCAGTCTACTTTATGAATACGACCACAAATTTTTAAGGCTCAAGAAAGAGTGTATTTTATATTTTAAATATTTGGCAAACTAAATTCTTGTTTTCATATATTTCTTCTTGGTGCTCTTTGAAGTTGTGCTTATTGTAAGTAATTTAATAAATCTTTTATTAATTAATCCTTGTTTAGAAATAATAAATAATATACACTAAAATCTTTAACTTTTTTTTTGTCTAATTTTTTGTTTGTTATCTTGTCGTGAAATATGAATAATTTACATAAAAGATTATTATCTCCATTTGGAATGAAGATGGAACTTAATTCCAAATTTTACTTTACGATCAAGTACATCAAATAACAGAATATAAAAAATAATATTAAAAGACAAGGAAACTAGAGTCTACATAGCAAAGCAGGATGATGGTAGAAACCAGAGTTACAAAGATCAAAGAAGAATAATGAGAATGGTATGTAGACGAAACAAAAGAGAACATAACGAAAAAATAATACAAGAATAGAGAAAAAACTTCAGAAAAAATAAATACGATCGTTTTATCAATAAGTTAAAAAAAAGAAAAGGCATAGCAGAATTAAAATTCATACGTAAAAAAAGAAGATGGAACTGTGGGGGACTGCTTGAAAGCTACCCGCCGTTAACATGTACCCCCGAGGTTCGAAAATTAAATAAAAGTTTTTTTTTTATTTTAAAACTTCTCTTTTTTAATTCAGTTTTGAATCAAAGCTTAGAAAGGTTGCACTTTAAAATAATAGCTAAAAACAGTAGATGTCTAAATGGATCTAAACAACGCAAATAATTAAAATAATTGTACCGCAATACGGAATGTCAAAAAGTTGATTACGGCATCTGATTGACTTCTCAATTAACTGTCTATTACAACACTGCCGGTCAAATTCCCGGCACATCAACGGTTAAAATCTGTGTTCGCAGCGCGTCGTAGCTTCTGTTTACGCTGCAAAACACTTAATCGGATGACACAATTTTCCGAATTAATTAGTATTCCAAAACAAAACAGATCTGTCTGTGAGTGGAAGCATGTGTTTACCTAATACTTTGAACCTCTCAATGAATTAACGGTTTCTGAATACAGGCTGGAGCCTCAAACCGACAGCTAAAATCAATACAATATTTAAATGGCTCGAACATTTAATCTGGGGGGATTTTAAAGATTGATCGGTCTGGCGCATTCCCATTCTTTTCTGGTTCATTGAGCTATAAAACCGTAGCTACTCAAGTAGATTAGTTTTATTAAAATTACCTTACAGTTTTTCGCACATATCCCGAAATGAAAGTAAATGCGTCTGTACCGGGGCGTTTAAAGTACCAAAGTGCCAAAATTATAAATCATTTAAAAAAGTCGCCTGATGTGATGACACTTAGTGGATTTAGAAACATAGTAAACAGTGAAGACAACTTAAACTCTAGTATGTCTAGTATCGAAGTGATCGAGGGTGATTTTAGTTCTCACGACCCCATAGAATACAAAGTGTTTGAACAAGAAGTTATGGCGTCTTTCACACCTATAACTCAGTCAAAATATGATGATGTTTCATCATCAGAAGATGAAGAAGAAGTCAATAATGCCTCTATTAATGTATCAAATGTAATTTACAGTGAAGATTTCGATGAGACCATGGAAGAAGAAAATGCTGATGAAGAAAAAGAAGAAGAGGACCTAAATTCAACCACAAATTATGATAGCATAGATGAAACTGTGTGAAAACATATGTCACACCAGTTATATTAAAAAACGTCGGTTTTTAAAAAAAGCACCATTTACATATCGTCACCTCAAAGCAACAGTAGGATATGTAAGAAAATGACTTTTGTGATATCCATGCCAAATGATTCGAAATAAACCCTTCTGTTGAGTGTAACACTAAGATAAATAAAAAGTGAAATACTTTTTCATAATACTACATATCCTTGTGTAGCTTAATTCCTCTTAACCCAAATTCTATAATGCAACACTAAGACAACATACATATGACGCTGTTATATTTTGTCGTTTACCCATTTTGCTCACAAATATTAATGCAACACTAAGTTATCTGCTACTAAGATATCCTAGCTGGATTACAGGAATTCAGATGGGGAGGACAAGGCAAAATAGAAAAAAGTGATTATACAATATGGTATGCAGGAAAGGATGTACAAGGGCAAGGAGGGACAGCATTTTACATCAGAGGAAAATTAAGAAAGGAAGTCTTAGAATTTAAAGCAGTCGATGACAGAATATCATATGTAAGGATAGATTATAAGCCGCAAAAACTATCTATAATTAACGTTTATGCACCCACCGAAGACTTTTACGATAAATTGAAAGAGACAGGTGATCAAGTGCCAAAACAGGATATATTAATTATCCTAGGGGATTTTAATGCACAGGTTGGAAGAGAAAGTTATAATCAAGAAGTGGCAGGCACACATACATTACATGACAAAACCAATGACAACGGGGATAGATTATGTGGCATAGCAGCAGCATTAGAAATGGAAATAAATAGCACCAAATATCAGCATAAAGATGTACACAAAATAACATTGTTAAGACCTGGAACTAATACCGGAAACCAAATCGATCACATTCTGATCAAAAAAAAAAACAAGCTAAGTCAATAAATGATGTACGATCATATCGAGGAGCGAACATAGACTCCGACCACTTCCTGTTATTGCAAAATGCAAAATTAAGGCAAAACCAAAAGAAACAAGAGTAGCGAAAAAGAAATGGAACATACAAAAACTGGAGGAGGATGAAATAAAAGATAGATACAAAGAAGAACTTAAAAGAGGAATACAATACAAAGAACAAGAAATAGAAGAACAATGGAAACGAATTAAACAAGCCATAGAAAAGGCAGCGGATACAGAAATTGGCACAATAAGAAACATCAGAAGAAATGAATGGTTTGACCAGGAATGTAGAGAACAAATAGAAAGAAATAATAAAGCCAGAGTGAAATGGATAAACTCAGGAATAGCAGAAGATATGGAAACATATAGGAGAGCAAGGACAATAGCAAAGCAAACATGTAAAATGAAAAAGAAAAGAAAATTAAAAGAAATAATGATGGACATCTAAAGAGAAATCATGAGAAATAATTCTAAACCACTACATAATTACTTAAAATTAGGAAAAAAAACAAATCCGATGGTAGCCATAGAAGAAGACATTTGGATAAGACATTTCGAGGAATTATATAAAGCAACAGGTGAGATGACACAGGAAGGGGACATAATAAGAATAAGACAGGACGAGGAGGAATACAAGGAACCTACATACGAAGAAGTAGCAGAAAGTATCAAGAATATCAAGAACAGAAAAGCAGCGGGTTATGACAACATAAACGGAGAACTCATCAAATATGGTGGAGAAGCTCTAACTAGAAAAATACATGAACTAATTGTAACAATTTGGAAAGAGGAAAGAATGCCAGAAGACTGGAAAACGGGAATAGTTATAACGATACCCAAAAATGAAGACAAAAAATATGCAAAAACTATAGAGTAATCACCTTGCTAAATGTGACATATAAGGTCATGACGGGAATAATAAAGAATAGACTAGCAGAGCATACCGAAAAAATCAGGAAATAACCAATATGGATTCAGAAAAGAAAAATCGACGATAGACGCTATTCACATAATAAGACAAATCATGGAAAAAGCATATGAACACAACATGAAACTGCATATGCTTTTTGTGGATTTTAAACAGGTCTTCGATAAACTAAAAAGAGGAGAACTAATAGAAGATCTAACACGCATGAAAATACCAGGCAAATTAATACAGTTAATAAAAATGACAATGAAAGAGGCACAAGCAGTAATATATTTAGGTCAAAAGACAACAGAGAAGATTAGGTCCAAAACGGAGTCAGACAAGGGGATGCCCTGTCAACTGAGTTATTCATTATAGCTCTAGATTTTGCAATAAAAGAAGCAACAAATAACGGAATAATTAACAAAAATGCAGTACAAATAGAAGGTTATGAAAATGATATCGTTATAATAGCCCGGGACAAAAGATTAATTAACGCATTCTCTGAAATAGATAAAGGGGCAAAAAGAAGAGGACTAGACATAAATATGGAAAAAACAAAGTACGTGAACGCAAGCAGATTCAAGAAAACAAGACTAACACAAATGGTAATAGATAATTACAGATTTGAGGAAGTAGATACATTCAAATACTTGGGAACGATGATTAGTAGAGATAATGGAAGAATAGACCTGAAACATAAACTAAAAGCAGGAAATAGAGCTTACCACAAAAATAAAAAAATAATAAAAGATAAAAAATTAAGCAGAAATACAAAGATGCAAATATATAAGACTACCATAAAGCCTGTGGTAATGTATGCCATAGACACCAACACCCTAACGTTAAAAGAAGAAGAACAGCTGAAAGTATTTGAAAGAAAAATATTGCGCAATATTCTGGGACCAAAAGTAATAAATGAAAACGAAAGAAGATCCTGGATGAACCAAGAAATAGAACAATGGATGGAAGGAAAAAACATAGTGAAAGAAGCAAAAGCACGAAGAATAAGGCGGTATGGTCATATAAGTAGAAAAAGTGAAGATGATCCCATTAAAATTATTACCAACTGGATACCCCCTGAGACAAGAGCACGAGGCAGACCAAAAGCAAGATGGAAACAGCAAGTCGAAAACGACTTAAAAGTTATGGAAATTCGAACCTGGAAAAAAAAGACTGAGAACCGAAATGAGTGGAGAAAAGTAGTGACGGAAACGAAGACACACCAGAAGCTTTAAGGAGACAGATTAGAAGAAAAGTGGACTGATCGCCCATGTCTTAACGGATCATTAAAGTGAAAAACAGCTATAACTTCCACGGGAGTGTACAGCTTATATATGTTACAGTTCAAGTTGATTCTCAGTTAGAGTTGACTTTTCCTAGTTCGAGTCAACTCCAACTGAAACGAGCAGTAAAAGTTGATTTGAAAAATTTAAATCAATTTTACTAGTTGAAGTTGACTCTTCCTAACTCTTGTTAGTAAAAGTAGATTATACAATTTATACGAGTATAATCTCACGTGCATTTTTGATGAGTGCGCGTCTCTTTGTTTTGACCGTTTTAACTACTTATTAGTCCAGGCTGTAACGTCGCCCCCGTTAGGTAAATTATTCTGATTCGATTTTTTTGCACAAACGTACTCAAACAAATACATCCTTATAACAAATACACAGTGGCAGGCGGTACCGCGGTCGAAAAATTGTTTAACCAATTTTTGTTAACCAAATTCACAAAAATAATTTTTATCTATTCTACCTCATAGTATGTATAAGTTTTTATTATTAGCCCAGTAAATGAAAGGGAAATTCGGCGATACCGTGTAATTTTCAGGGGCAACTCCGAATTGCATGAAAATTTGGATTTAGGTTCTACTTACCCTCCACTTCAAAGTTGAAATTGTGCTGATGCTTGCTTTTACTTGGGGGGTGACAGTCACCCCTTCTCGGGGGTGAAGAAACATACGTTTAAGATAAGAACGGAAATGGATAAATTGACTGATTTTAAGAAACTTTTGGTCTATAGAGTTTTTTACGTAAGTCAATACTTTTCGAGTTATTTGCCATTGAAAATGTTGATTTTTCGACAAAAAAACTACGTTTTCAGACGGTTTTTGGCAAATAACTCAAAAAGTAAATATTACGTCGAAAAACATATCCTTAGCAAAAGTGTAGCTTATAAAAAACCCAAAAAAGAATGGTGTATCAGTAAAGTCTATCAATCAAATAAAAACAAAGTTGTAGCTCATGAAAAATACGTTCTTATTTATCTAATTCCAAATCGAATATTTCAAGGTGAAATCACCGAAAAATTAAGCACTTTTCGGGAAAAACCCATTTAAACTTTTTTAAAGTGTTTATAAAAAGCTTTGTTTTAATTGTTAACAAAAGTTTTAGCATTAAAAATAAGCGAGTTACGCTCAAAATAAAGTTGGCCGTCTTTTTTTTTGTAAAAACTCGTGAAAATCTCGCCGTGTTTAGCTCCCCAAATGAAATTAACGCTACCGCTTTACAAACAATTTACTTACCTATCTATTTTTTTATATGATCTGTCAGTCTCATCGGTTTAAATTGTTTATTTTTGAAAGGGTTATAATTGAGAAAGCTTGAATGGGTCACTAATCAGGAGTGTATGTAAATTTTGAACAGCCATATCTTAACCAATTTTTGTATTACGGAGAAACAAAATGAAACTAGCATATTTATAATAACAAAACCTACATTTTTTTACTCTTTGAGATTCTTCTTATCACTAATACTTTTTAAGTTATTTTGAAAAAATGAAATTTTTCAAAAATTTTTAGAAATTTTTTTTTTACTATAAAACCAAATGTTTTCAAAAATAAGCACTTCAAACCAATCAAACTTACAGATCATACAAACAATACACATACAGTTAAAATAGATGGTAAAGCCAAACGATTAATTTCATTTAGGGTGCTAAATAGAGGGAGGTTTTCACGATTGTTTTTACCAAAAAAAGGGGGCCAACTTTTTTTTTTCAGTGTAACTCGTTAATTTTTGATGCTGTAAACTTTTGTAAGAAACAAATATAAGCTTTTTTCGATACATTAAAAATGTTAATAAGGTTTTCCCGAAAAACGCTTCTTTCTTCAGTGATTTCGCGTTGAATTATTCGATTTGGAATTAGACGAATAAGAACGTATTTTTCATGAGCTACAACTTTGTTTCTACTCAATTTGTAGACTTTACTGGTACACCATTTTTTTCGTTTTTTATAGGCTACACTTTTGCTAAAAATATTTTTTTCGATAAAATATTTACTTTTTGAGTTATTTGGGAAAAACGGTCTGAAAACGTAGTTTTTTTGTCGAAAAATCAACTTTTTAAATAGCGAATAACTCGAAAAGTATTGACTTACGTAAAAAACTTTATAGAACAAAAGGTGCTTAAAATAAGTCAATTTATCCATTTCCGGCCTTATTTAAAACACGCGTTTTTCACCCCCCGAGAAGGGGTAAATGTCACCCCCCAAGTAAAAGCAACCAACGGCACAAATTCAACTTTGAAGTGGAGGGTAAGTAGAACCTAAATCCAAATTTTCATGCAATTCGGAGTGGCCCCTGGAAATTACACTCCAAAACGGTCATTTATTGGGCTATATGTGAAAATTGTAAATATAGATAGCAGTACATGAAGGGTTTAAAGTGTGCCTGAAGTAATAATGTATTTTAAATAGGATTTATTTTTCGCACTGTTTTTTAGCACACTTTCATATAATCAAATATCCTTAACTTTCGCCTTGTCATGGTGATGACATGTGAGCAATAAATTACAAAAAAAGTTTTGACAGTTTTGTGGTTTGACAGAAGTTTGAATTTTTAAATGTCAAAGTTCTAAAAAATTGTAAAATAGGAATGTATTCCAGTGACGAAGAGTTGCAGTTTTTTAATTTGTTTTTTGGTAGATAAAATATTGTATGAAACTGTGCGTGAAGTACTTTTTGCGCACTTAGGCGATGTATAGCACTCGGTCCGCTTGTGCTCTAAACATTGCGTGCGTGCGCAAAATACATACTTCACGAACTGTTTTATAAATAACTAAATATTTCACTCCGGATAAATTTTTTTAGATTATTTTGGTCATTCGGAGCAAAAAAGGCCTCCTGTGATTTTTCTCAAAATTGATAGTTTTCGAGTTATAAGCGATTTAAAAGTTGAAAAATGCAAAATGACCATTTTTAAGGTTTAATAACTCGATTAAAAACTATTATTATGAAAGTCAGAAAGTCACCTAATCAAAGTTTAAAGCCCCCCCTACAAGATCCTGAAGAAATTTTTGTCATTATTTTATTACTAAGCTGTTATTTTTAATTATCAACAATGAGCGCTAAAAGCGTATTGAGGCGACCGTCAATGTGAGTGCGAGTAAGATCCTCCATTCCGACCGTCCAATGGTGCATCTCAGTCGCACTCACATTGACAGCCGCCTCAATACGCTTCTAGCGCTCATTGTTAATAATTAAAAATAACAGCTTAGTAATAGAATAATGACAAATATTTATTCAGTACCTTGTAGGGGGGTCGTTAAATTTTGATTTGGTGACTTTCTGACTTTCATAATAATAATTTTTAATTGAGTTATTAAGCCTTGAAAATGGTCATTTTCGCATTTTTCAAATTTTTAATCGCGTATAACTCGAGAACAATAAATTTTACAGAAAAATCACAAAAGACCTCTTTTGCTCCGAATGACCCAAATTAATGATGTAAAAAAAATGTCCGAAGTAATTTTTTTTGTGAATTTGTTTAAAAAAAATAACGATTACGGTACCACCTGACACCCTGTGGATTCGTTATAAGAACCTCTTTTTGAGTAAGTTTGTGCAAAAAAATCGAACTGGAATAATTTACCTAACGGGGGCGACGATACAGTCTGGACTATAAATATCACGATTTGAACATAATATACAGTAACATTTAATTTCTAGAATCGGTTGTTTGTGTGAATCAACTTTTACTAAATGGCATTGGGAAGAGTATACTTTAACTAGTTGGAATCTACTTTTACTAGTAAATGTTGAATATAAATCTTTATTTTATATTTGTAATCAACTTTTACTAAAACCAGCCGTTTGAGTCGACTCGAACTAGGAAAAGTCAACTCCAACTGGATAATCAACTTGAACTGTAACATATACATATACAAGTTATCTTACGCACGTATCCTACTGTTGCCATGTAGTTCTTGCTGAATTGCGAATATGTCTTTGTTTATATTATCCGGCTTGCGTTCACAATATTATTTTCAGTCATCTTAAACAATATACCTACTATCAATTACAATTATACAGGGTGTAACAAAAATACAGGTCATAAATTAAATCACATATTCTGGGACCAAAAATAGTTCGAATGAACCTAACTTTCCTTAGTACAAATATGCACATAAAAGAAGTTATAGCCCTTTGAAGTTACAAAATGAAAATCGATTTTTTCGAATATATCGAAAACTATAAGAGATTTTTTATTAAAAATGGATATGTGGCATTCTTATGGCAGGAGCATCTTAAAGAAAAATTATAGTGAAATTTGTGCACCCCATAAAATTTTTATGGGGGTTTTGTTCCCTTAAACCTCCCCAAACTTTTGTGTACGTCTCAATTAAATTATAATTGTGGTACCATTAGTTAAATTTAATATTCTTAAAACTTTTTTGCCTCTTAGTAATTTTTCGATAAGACAGTTTTTATCGAGTTGAGGCTTATTTTTTAATATGTTTACATAAAAATTTTATGGGGGTATTGTTCTTTTAAACCCTCCAAATGTTTGTGTACGTTCCAATTAAAATATTGCTGCGGTACCATTAGTTATACACAGTGTTTTTAAAACTTTTTTGCCTCTTTGTATTTTTTCGAGAAGGCACCTTTTATCGAGATATGGCTTCTTTTTAATACGGTTCAAAATATACCTAAAAATGTAAATCATACATAAATTTTCATATTATTACCAAGTCTCCATAATCGTACTTACCATATACAAATATAATGTAGTGGATTTGACAAATATTCAAAATATCTCGATAAAAACTGACTTTTCGAAAAAGTACTAAGAGCCAAAAAAGTTTTAAAAACAATGTGTTTATGTAATGGTACTACAATAATAATTTAATTGGAACGTACACAAAAGTTTGGGGGGGTTTAAAAGAACTAAACCCCCATAAAATTTTTATAGGGTGTCCAAATTTCACTATAATTTTTTTTTATAGGATGCTACTGTCATAAACATGCCATATGTCCATTTTCAATAAAAAATCTTTAATAGTTTTCGATATATTGCAAAAAATCGATTTTCATTTTGTAATTTCAAAGGGTTGTAACTTTTTTTATATGCACATTTGGACTAAGGTAAGTTAGGTTCAATCAAACTATTTTTGGTCCCAGAATATGTGATTAAATTTATGACCTGTATTTTCGTTACACCCTGTATTAAAACGTGTATGTTAAAACTAAAAATAAATAAATCAGCCAATCTAAATTGTAAAAACTCTGAGGTATCTAGAAGAAGTCAGTATTAATTTAGTGCATTTAGCTATCTTTAGCATTTAGCATTTTTAGCTGATTTGCTATCTGGAATTCATCAAGCACAGGATGAGAAGCTCGAAACAAATGACAATCGATGAAAAGTCCTATTCATTCATTTCCATCGTTGATATATTTCACAAACAGAAAACAGCTGATCGGCATGTATTCGTGAATCCATGTCGTCAATGACATTTGATATTGTGGAAAAATCAAATTCCCCTAGACTTGCATGAAAACTTGCAGAAAAAATGGCACCAAACCGATTATCGCGCAATTGCAAGAAGTTGCAAGCAATAATCAACAGTTGATTATTGCACGCAGTATGTCATCAGTTACTGACGACATACTGCGCATGCCTTTAGGCAACTGTCTTGCGTCTTGCAGGTAGAATTGCAAGCTGTTAAAGCGCCCATAACACTTTTCTACACCTACCTCCGAGACGGTGGTGGATATTTACACTCATCCTGCGCAGTATCATCCAACCGGAGCCAGCTGTTTAGCTGTCAAATGTGTTTGTTTACAAAAAAGATATATTTCTTTTTAGTTTAATTTAAACTAGATTTATAAATTGAAAAAACTAAAGTAGTTACAAGTTTTAATTTAATTTTGCTTAACGCTTAACCTCCGAGTGGCACTTTCCTGTAATTTTAAAATTATCACTTTTCAGTGATTTTTTTAATATGATTTTATGTACTTATGTTCAACAAAGCATTTCCTTTAATTACAATTAAGCCAAAACATCGCAAAACCTGGGCCCTGGACTACTAAAGGTATCCGGTATCCGCATATCAGCCATGAATATGCGTTCACTACTCTACATCAAGAAATTTACTTTCCAATGGCTCTGTCACTGAATATATCACCAAGTACAGGACAACCTATTTAAAACTTATAAAATCAGCTAAAAAATCGTACTATCAAAATCGTCTGAGAAGCTCTAAAAGTGTTGCAAAAGAAACTTAGACAATAATAAACGATCTTCGAAATCACAACATTTTTCCTTTCAGACCCTGGAAATCTAAATGAATACTTTGTTAATGTGAGTAAAAATATAACATCAACTATTTTGTCACAAGATCCGGTTTCCTATCTCATTAATTCATTCTTTATAAGGCCATCTGAGCTGATCCAAACAATCAATAGTATCAAAAACAAATCTTCCTATAGTACTGATAAAAATTTTCTGAGCTGATCCAAACAATCAATAGTATCAAAAACAAATCTTCCTATAGTACCTACTGATAAAAATTTTCTTACATCTCCCAGGACATGTGTTGGGAGTCTTCATCTCGCTAATTAATGATTCTTTTGAGAAAGGTAAATTTCCAGGGTACCTAAAGACAGCTATCATTATTCCTCTTCATAAGGGTGGTGAAAAATCTAATTCCTGCAAGTATATACCTATTGCATTACTACCGGTACTCCAAAATTATTGAGAGACTCATAAAAGCATGACTTATGTCCTTTCTTGTTGAAAACAACATTTTATTACAAAATCAGTTCGGCTTTTTAAATAATAAATGTACTGCTGATGCCATGTTTTCTGTACTACATGAGGTTTATCAAGCACTGAGCAATAATCTTCACACTGCCACTGTTTTTTGTGACTATGCCAAAGCTTTTGATTGTGTAAATCATGAAATTTTGATAAAAAAAACTAAATTTCTATGGAATTCGAAGTATTTCTTTGAATTGGTTTCAATCTTACTTGGATAGTTGGAAACAACTGGTTAGAGCAAATAATACAGACTCCAGTCTCAAAAATATTGTATGTGGGGTCCTCTACAAACCACAAGGTTCAGTATCAGGTCCTCTACTTTTCCTTACGTTTATTAATGACATCCCTAGTTTAAAAATTGATGGAAAAATTTTTTTTTTGCTAATGATACCAGTATTACTTGGAGCAACTCAAATATTGCTACTATACCTTCTGATCTACTCACGATAAAAACCTGGTCCGATTCTAATTTACTTTTTTTTAACATAAAACAGTAGCATTATCCTATACAGGAGCTCGTCAATCTTTACCTCTTAACACATTCACAGACACAACTGCATATGAAGCCACTTACTCCATAAGATGTGTCTACATCTAAAGTGTGTCTGTGAATGTGTTAATAAAAGCTAGATCAGTATCCTTGATTCTGTAAAGTTTCTTGGTATTTTTTTTAGATAGCAATCTTAAATGGTCCCTTCATATCGATGTGTGAAGTAAAAAACTATCCTCAGCTTGCTATGCAATAAGATCTGTTTTAGAGGAAATCAATTTAGCCACATCTAAAGTAACATATTTTTCTTTTTTTGAGTTGAATCTACGACATGGTCTTCGTTTTTGGGGTTCTGGTTCAGCTGCCCAATTGCCCCAATCTGATGTTATTTTTAAATTACAAAAAATGGCAATAAGATAATACAGTAAAACCTCGATACAACGGACTTCGGATATAACGGACAAAAAATCCGATCAAATGTAAAAAAAATTAATGCAAAAAAATATGAAAAATCGAATTCTGAAAGAAATATCAGCAGTGACAGGATCTCGGCACTGCTTTATGCTAACCCCTATATACGCTGTGAGCTCGTACGTAGAGGGGATATTTATAAATTCGTGAGCGCCAGTAGTGACAAGTCTTTAAAAGTTTACCGGAAATTTGACATAAATGTCAAAGTGATTAATTTTAGATTAAAATTAAAAACATTAATTATAAAAAAATATTTTTTTTTTTTTTTATTTAGCTAATGCCTCGACAACTAATGGCCATTGGCATGGTAGGTACGGTAATTTTGAACAGTTAGGTACCTAGTGTCATATGTAGTGTGTGTGTGTGTGTTGAGTAAGTGTCTTGTTACTTTGCAAAGTCGACGTCATTGTCTTTGCAAAGAGACGCTAATTGTATCCGAACTTCTGCGGTCCCTCCGGTGAGTACCGATCCCACAAGGACAGAAACTAAATTCATTTATTAATTTATAATAAATGAAAAATTTCTGACCCTGGTGAGATTCGAGGGTCAGAAATTTTTCATTTATTATAAATTAATAAATGAATTTAGTTTCTGAATAAAAAAATATTAGTTGATCAAAGCTGTGGTATATATTTTTACCTTAAATATACTTACGTTTTAAATACTGAATTTGCGTTTTTTAATGTTCTGTAATATGTAATTATAAATTAATCTTGGCGCCATCTACATGATAATTGTGAAAGTATCCGAAGTAAGAAATTAATATTTCATCAATAGAACGTCAAAATGATTAGCAAAATCTTAAAAAAATCTATTACAATTTAATTACTTTTTAGCGTTGTAAATATTAAGCGATAAAAATTAAATAATAAATTTAAAAATTACCGGTGAAAGTTGAATTAGTAACCGCTAGGAGCGACACCAGCGAAGCTCAGAGCGTATTGGCTCTGAGCTTCGCTGGTGTCGCTCCTAGCGGTTACTAATTCAACTTTTACCGGTAATTTTTAAATTTATTATTTAATTGTTATCGCTTAATATTTACAACGCAAAAAAGTAATTAAATTGTAATCGATTTTTTAAAGATTTTTCTAATCATTTTGACGTTCTATTGATAAAATATCAATTTCTTACTTCGGATACTTTGCCAATAATCGTGTAGATGGCGCTAAGATTATAATAGATTATTTATAATTAGATATTACGAAACATTAAAAAAACTTAAATTCAGTATTTAAAACGTAAGTATATTTAAGGTAAAAATATATACCACAGCTTTGACCAACTAATATTGTTTATAATTAATGTTTTTAATTTTAATTTTAAATTAATCACTTTGACATTTATGTCAAATTTCCAGTAAACGTTTACAAACTTGTCACTACTGACTGGCGTTCGCGAATTTGTAAATATCCCCTCTACGTACGAGCTCACAGCGTATACGCTGTGAGCTTCGCTGGTGTCGCTCCTGGCGGACTACTATTCAACTTTCACCGGTAATTTTTAAATTTATTATTTAATTGTTATCGTTTAATATTTACAACGCAAAAAAGTAATTAAATTGTAATGGATTTTTTTAAGATTTTGCTAATCATTTTGATGTTCTATTGACAAAATATGAATTTCTTACTTCGGATACTTTCACAATTATCGTGTAGATGGCGCTAAGATTAATGGATTAATTGATTAATAGAACATTAAAAAACTTAAATTCAGTATTTAAAACGTAAGCATATTTAAGGTAAAAATATATACCACAGCTTTGACCAACTAAAGTTTTTTATAATTAATGTTTTTAATTTTAATTTTAAATTAATCACTTTGACATTTATGTCAAATTTCCGGTAAAGGTTTACAGACTTGTCACTACTGGCGTTCGCGAATTTGTAAATATCCCCTCTACGTACGAGCTCACAGCGTATAGATCGCATGGATTGACTGCTATACGCTCTGAGCTTCGCTGGTGTCGCTCCTGGCGGATTACTAATTCAACTTTCACTGGTAATTTTTAAATTTATTATTTAATTGTTATCGCTTAATATTTACAACGCAAAAAAGTAATTAAATTGTAATCGATTTTTTAAAGATTTTGCTAATCATTTTGACGTTCTATTGATAAAATATGAATTTCTTACTTCGGATACTTTCACAATTATCGTGTAGATGGCGCAGATTAATTTATAATTACATATTACGGAAGAATAAAAAAACTTAAATTCAGCATTTAAAACGTAAGTATATTTAACGTAAAAATATATACCACAGCTTTGACCAACTAATATTTTTTATAATTAATGTTTTTAATTTTAATTTTAAATTAATCACTTTGACATTTATGTCAAATTTCCGGTAAACGTTTACAGACTTGCCACTACTGGCGCTCGCGAATTTGTAAATATCCCCTCTACGTACGAGCTCACAGCGTATAATTGTTGACAAATCTCGTAAACCTAGAGTTGTCAAAGATATATTGCATCATCTGCCCGTTTCATATTAGGTCATTAGGTATAGCTCTAATAAGGCATGGTTCACCACAGATATTTTCAAAAATTGGATTTTAAAGAATTTGTACCTGCAGTGAGAAAATTTCAAGGGAAGAAACTGGAAATACCACCGAAAGAGGTGAAATGTTTATTCATTTTAGACCACATTTCTGCTTATCCCCCTGAAAATATTCGTCATTCAGAAGATGGCAACTTTAATTGTATAATTCTGCCAAAAATACATTGCTTATTCAACCCATCAGTGATCAGTGAACAATTTTGGCAACCAAACTAGTATATTGCAGAAAGTTTTTAGATGAGGTAGAAAAGTAAAAAAGTAGCAAATTAAACTAGATTCCTTTTTTAACGTACATATTTGTACACTGTATCTAGATACAGTACCTACACATTTTCAAAAAAAATCATTGATTTTAAACCTATTTTTATATAACGGACTTTCGGCTTTAACGGATATTCTGTCCCCCCTATTAGCCGTTATATCGAGGTTTTACTGTATATGTTTGACCTCAAAAGAACAACAGATTCCAGAAGCTACTTTAAAGATTACAGAATTTTAACACTTGCTTCTTTATATATTTTAGGAACTGTTTGCTTAATTCATAAACATATACAGTAGAACCCCGCAAATCCGAACCCCGATAATCCGAACAAACAGAAAGCGAAAAAAATGTAAAAAATTAAGACAAATACTAAAAACATGTTTATTATACAGAGTAAAACCACTAAATTGAACAATGTAGCAATTAATAGGACTTTTACACTGAAAATGTATACCTACGCACTTTATATGTAGTGCTTATAAAGGTTAAATATCAAGTTACTTCGGTTCTCTTGCAGTCAACTTGAGTCCAAAAATATTGTCCACACTCTTGCGAGAACATTTTGCGACTCTAAATCAAACAATGATATCTTTGAATTATTAAAAAAGGCTAATTTTCGGATAATCCGAACAGGCTGTCCCCCCAATTAGTTCGGATTTGTGGGGTTCTACTGTATATGTCTTTCCAGCAAGACCTAATCATTACTATTCCACCAGAAATTCTACCTTTGACATCTATTTACCAATCTCATCCACTGAGTTAGTAAAGAAATCTATATTATATTCTGCAAAAAAACAACTTTCTCCAAATTACGTAAAATGACAAAAGTCCATTTACATGAAAGACCATATGATTCAGTAGTAGAGTTTCTTAATCAATAACTAAGAAATTACAGTACCCTTATGTATAAGTATCTATATTTGGGTGTCATATGAAGCAGCTTAACTTAACTAATTTAAATTAAACTTATTAAGGTAGATTATACAATTTTTTTTAATGTAGTAATATATTCCTATTGTTTTTTGTTTTACTTTTTGTGTTGGTTTGCGTAACTTAACTAATGTAAATTACTTATTAAGGTAGATATTTTTTTTAATTTAACAATTGCTATTGCTATTGTTTTTTTGTTTTACTTTTTTGTGTTGGTTATTGTTGTTTTTTTTTACTCTTTGTAAGCTTTGTCTATAAAATTGTACAATTTTTTTTATGACAATAAAGCATATTTCTATTCTGTTGTCTATTTGTTAAACCAAAGCATAAACTATTACAAAATATTAATATGATCAATTAAATATTATAGTTATTAGGGTACCAGGGGTATTATAAGGATAATAATGCTTGAGGTCAATGGTGTATATACTGAGGGCTTTTGGCCCAAAGGGATAAACGTTGACTGAAAGCGATATTATCTTTAATACCTGTGGTGCCTTCAACATTTAGTGTCCGACTAAATTATTCTTTATAGGCAAAAAAATTGAAGGAATTTTGAATTAATTAGTTTTCAAATAAGTACATTTACCAGCAACAGTCGTAACGTAATTGTGTCAACTCGACAGTATTTAACTAGTTATTTGAATTTAATACCCTAGCTAATATAACTGACTTCGAATTCATGTAATAATATTAATGTCCGACTGGTATATTATTTGACAAATAATGACATGATTTTGAAGTCAGTTTGATAAATAATGACATGATTTCGAAATCAGTTAAGTATGATATAATGCCCTAGGCCCTAGGGCATTATTTTGAAAATTACGCCCTAGGGTATTAAATTTAAATAACTAGTTAAATACTGTCAAGTTGACAAATAACAACCCAAGTAAAACTATGGTTACCACAATTACGTTACGACTATTGCTGGTAAATGTACTTATTTGAAAACTAATTAATTCAAAATTCCTTCAATTTTTTGCCTATAGAGAATAATTTAGTCGGACATTAAATGTTGAAGGCACCACAGGTATTAAAGATAATATCGCTTTCAGTCAACTTATGTTCCTCAGGCCAAAGGCCCTCGGTATATATGTTACAGTTCAAGTTGATTCTCAGTTAGAGTCGACTCCAACTAGTTGGAGTCAACTCCAACTGAAACGAGCAGTAAAAGTTGATTTTAAAAATTTAAATCAACTTGTACTAGTTGGAGTTGACTCTTCCTGGATCGATTCAGTAAATGTTGATTATACGAGAATCTCAAGTGCATTTTTGACGAGTGTGCGTTTCTTTGTCTTGACCGTTTTAACTACTTATTAGTAGAGTCTGTAAGGTCGTACCCGTTAGATTAATTATTCTGATTCGATTTTTTGCACAAACTTACTCAAAGAAATACATCCTTATAACAAATACACAGGGTGTCACGCGGTACCGCGGTCGAAAAATTGTTTAACCAATTTTTGTTAAATTCAAAAAAATAATTTTATCTACTTTATCTCATATTATGTAAGTAAAGGTTTTATTGTGTGAAAATTGTAAATATAGATAGCAGTACATGAAGGGCTTAAAGTGTGTCTGAAGTAACAATGTATTTTAAATGGCTTTTAATTTTTCGCACTGTTTTTTAGCACACTTTCATATAATTAAACATCCTTAACTTTCGCCTTCGGGAGGAAATCAGACTCGCCCTTGCAACGGCAACTGAAATGCTCACAAAACAGCGACCACGGAAGCAAAGATGGATGACAGAGGAAATATTGGATTTAATGGATAAAAGAAGAAAATTCAAACAGCACAAAGCAATGTACAAAGCATTAAATAGAACCATTAAACAAAAAATAAAAATTGCAAAAGAAAAATGGATAACAGAACAATGTGAAGAAATCGAAAACTTATATAAAAAAACATGATGACTTCCATCTGTATAAGAAACTTAGGAATTCACAAGCACGACATATTCACAAGGACTAAATAATCTAATCAACGCAGAAGGCAAACTGATTTCAAGCCCAGAAGAACAAATAAACATGTGGGAAGACTAACGACGAAGCTCTTCCAATACTGAAGTTCGAACTGGAATATGCTCTACGTCAACTAAAAAACAACAAATCTGTAGGAAAAGATGAAAAACCAGCTGAGCTGTTGAAGATAATCAACGAGAAAACTTAGACCTTCTTCTTGGACTATTTAATAAAGTTTACAATACAGGGACTATCCCTAAAATATGGCTTGAATCTGTCTTCATACCACTACCTAAAAAGAAGAATGCCAAATTATGCCAGGACTTCCGCCTTATAAGTCTATTAAATAACATTCTAAAGCTTTTCTTGCGTATCATACAGAATAGAATATACAGTAGAGTCTCGGTTATCCGCCCTTCATTTATCCGCCGTTCCGTTTTATCCGCCGCTCCATTTAAGTAATAATTTTTTTTTCAAATTTTTATAACTTTGAAAATATTAAAGAACGAGTAAAAATTTTTTAAGATGAGATAAAATAAGCCGAGCATTCCGAGCAACAAGAAGAAAGAGCTGTCGATATTATGATGCTACAAGATGGCGAGTATTGGCAGCAACAAATCGAGATAAATCAGCAAGGCAGATGAAAATCGCTAGTTTTTTTCGTTCATCCTAAATCATTCTATCTACAATGTCCAATGTCAGTCAAAATTAAACTGATTCTCTTCTTCTTCTTCTTGTGCCACTCCTATCGGAGACTGGAAATCATCAAGGGCTCAACTTGTGTTTCATTTAACGCTCCCTATTATCCGCCATTTTTGCTTATTCGCCCTTCCGTCGGCCTGTTTATGGCGGATAACCGAGATTCTACTGTATTATAAAAAATGTGATGAGGTCACCGGTCAAGAACAATTTGGCTTCAGGAAAGGTATGGGTACACGAGAAGCAATATTCTGTCTTCAAACTCTGGCACAAAGATAAGCAAGCAGACCTTTTTATCTGTTTCATAGATTTTGAAAAAGCGTTCGATAGGGTGACGCACAAGACCTTGATAGAAAGATTGAACAACATCGGAGTCGACAAAAGAGATTCTAAAATTATAGAGGCTATTTATTGGAATCAGGCAGCAATCGTAAAGACCAATGGTAATACGTCAAGGCCAATTGAAATACAACGAGGTGTTAGACAGGGTTGTGTGCTATCACCCATACTTTTAACGTCTACTCTTAGGTAATATTTGAGAACTCTTTATCGCACTCTTCAGAAAGAATCAGGATCAACGGTCAGAGAGTAAATAACATCCGCTATGCAGATGACACAGTATTAATGACTGATTCGGACCATAGTCTGCAGATACTGTTGGATAGGGATACTGAGAGTTGTGAAAAAATGGGGATGAAGATCAATACTGCGAAAACCAAAGTTATAAAAATATCAAGGAACAAAAATTTACCTCTTCCAATAAATATGTGAAACACCAACAGCTTGAATACGTAAGCCAGTACAAATATCTTGATTGCTGGTTCAACAATCAACTTGATTATAAACAAGAAGTCAAGAGCGAAAATATAGGTAGCCCGACAGGGGTTTATCAAAATGAAAAGCTTATTTTGTAACAGTAGCATTAATATCAACCTTAGATGTCGTTTTCTGCATTACTATGTGTGGTCAATACTTTTGTATGGAACGGAGGCCTGGACACAACACAATACTGATGAACAAGTTGGACGCCTTTGAACTCTGGCTTTATAGAAGTGATTTGAAAATACCTTGGACAACCCACACCACCAACGAATATGTTCTGAGGAGAATAGGTACAGGTAGGGAACTGCTAAAAATCATTAAAGTAAGAAAAGTTAGCTACCTGGGACACATAATGAGAAACGAAAAGTACCGCCTCACGCAACTGATCATCCAGGGTAAAATTGAAGGAAAACGGGGTCCCGGTAGGCGCCAGATATCATGGCTTAGAAATATCAGAGACTGGACCGGCCTTGATTCAACATCTTTGTTTAGAGCCGCATTGTGCTGCAGTGTAGTCGCTAACCTCCACTAAAGGAGAAAGCACCACAAGAAGAAGAACTTTCGCCTTGTCATGGTGATGACATATGAGCAATAAATTACAAAAAAAGTGTTTTTGTGGTTTGACAGAAGTTTGAATTTTTAAATGTCAAAATGGTGCAATGGTGCATCTCACTCGCACTTACATTGGTAGCTGCGTCAATATGCTCCTAGCGCTCATTGTTAATAATTAAAAATAACCCCTTAGTTTAGTAATAAAATAATAACAAAAATTTCTTCAGTATCTTGTAGGGGGGTCGTTAAAATTTTATTTGGTGACTTTCGGTCTTTCTCGTGACTTTCGGTGACTTTCTCGTCACTTTCGGTGACTAATATAATTTTTAACTGAGTTATTAAGCCTTGAAAATGGTCATTTTCGTATTTTGAAATAAATATAACAATAAACAAGTATGAACAATAAATTTTACAGAAACATCACAAAAGACCTCTTTTGACCTTGCTCCGAATGACCCAAATGATGTAAAGAAAATTGTCCTAAATGAATTTTTTTTGTGAGTTTGTTTAAAAAAGTTGTTTAAACAATTTTTCGACCACAGTACCATCTGACACCCTGTGGATTCGTTATAAGGACCTCTTTTTGAGTAAGTTTGTGCAAAAAAATCGAACTGGAATAATTTAGCTGTCGGAGGCGAGGATACAGCCTAGAATATAAATATCACAATTTGAACATAATTATTTCCAGTAACATTTAATTTCTAGAATGATGACGTCATCTACGCTTTTTTAAATGAGAATAGGGGTCATGTGATAGCTCATTTGAAAGGTAATTCAATTTTCTATTCAGTAATATAAACATTAACATTATTATTTATACAGGGTGTCCAAAAAATATTTTTTTTGAATTAAATTTTTTGACAAAAAGAAGAATGTGTGTAATTTATTTAACTCATAATACATTTTACTCCTATCAGAAAACAGGAAATAATGTGTATTTGACAAATAAAAATATTGTTTTTTGCTTAAATTCAGTATTAAAGCAGCCACCCACCTTCCTCTTGCAACCTTTGCCACTTCATAACAGCCAGATCAGTACCGTTGATTCTGTAAAATTTCTTGGTATTTTTTTAGACAGCAACCTCAAATGGTCCCTTCATATCGATTCGTTAAGTAAGAAACTCGCCTCAGCTTGCTATGCAATACGATCTGTCTCAAGGGAACTCAATTTAGCATCTTCTAAAATAACATATTTTTCGTTGTTCGAGTCTCATCTTCGATATGGTCTTCCTTTTTGGGGTTCTAGTACAGCTGCTCAATTTGATGTCATTTTTAGATTGCAAAAAAGAGCAATAAGATATTTGTTAGGCCTCAGAAGATCTACACATTGCAGAAGTTACTTCAGAGATCACGAAATTTTAACACTTCCATCTTTATATATTCTAGAAACGGTTTGTTTAATTCGTAAACACCTTCATGTCTTTCCATCAAGGCCCAATCATCTTTACTCCACCAGAAATTCAATCTTTGATATTTATTTACCGATTTCATCCACTGAGTTAGTAAAGAAATCTATATTATATTCCGCAAAGAAACTGTACAATCATCTTCCGTTACAACTTAAATCTGCAACATCTTTCCCTAAGTTCCGAAAAATGACAAAAGCCTATCTATCCAAAAGACCATATTATTCAATAGAAGAATTTCTTAATGAATAACTAAGAAAATTGGGTTCCATGCGCAGTAGCATAAACTTGTCAGTTCCTTATGTTGTACCTATTTTATTTTATTTGTTGTATGTTCAATTTGCAATTTATATATATTTTGCAATAAATTGTTTTTGTCTTGGCTTTTATATCTTATACTGTACATTATTGACGATTTATCTAATTTTAGTAAATTGTAGTTGTTATTTGTTATTTATATTATGTTTTTCTTTTGACTGTATGTAAGCTTTGTCCATAAAATTGTAAAAATTTTCAGTGGCAATAAAGTATATATTCCTTTCTTGACAGTTTGAACATTTAATTTAAGCTAAAAGCAATGATTATTTTTCAAATAAACATTTTATTCTGTTTTATGAGAGCAGTAAAATGTATTTTGAATTAGATAAATTACTTGCATTCTTCTTTTTATGTCAGTAAATTTAATAAAAAAAATAAAAAAATTTGGGCACCCTGTATAAAAAATTATGTTATTAGTTATATTATTGAATAGAGAATTGAATTACCTTTCAAATGAGCTATCACAAGACCCCTATTCCCATTTAAAAATATCATCGATGACGTCATCACGCCCAGATGGGTGACGTCACTACTATGGTATATATGCCAAAAAGTCGTAATTTAAAAATAAAAATTGACCTGTTTCGGGATTTCTTTCTAAAATCGTCCGTTCTCGAGAAAATGAATTTATTCCAACCTTTACGTGCTCACTGTATATTATGAAAGTCAGAAACTAAAAAAAATCAAAGATTAAAGCTACCTCTATAAGATCCTGAAGAAATTTTTGTCATTATTTCATTAATAAGATATTATTTCTAATTATCAACAATGAGCGCTAAGCGCGTATTGAGACGGCCGTCAATGTGAGTGCGAGTGAGATTCATCATTGGACGGCCCAAATGGTGCATCTCTTTAGCACTCACCATTGACGGCCGCCTAATACGTACTTAGCGCTCATTGTTAATAATTAAAAATAAAGCTTAGTAATAAAATAGTGACAAAAATTTCTGCTGGATCTTGTACAGGGGGCTATAAACTTTGATTTGGTCACTTTCTGACTTTCATAATAATGGATTTTAACTGAGTTATTAAGCCTTGAAAATGGCTATTTTTGCATTTTTCAAATTTTAAATCGCGTATAACTCGACAACAATCAATTTTAGAGAAAAATCACAAAATACCTTTTTTTGCTCAGAATAACTCAAATGATCTAAAAAAATTGTTCGAAGTGAAAAAATTATTTTTGTGAATTTGTCTAAAAAAAATTGTTTAAACAATTTATCGATCAAGGTACTGCCTGGCACCCAGTAGATTTGTTATAAGGACCTCTTTTTGAGTAAGTTTGTGCAAAAAATTCGAATCGGAGCAATTTCACTAACGGGGACGACGATAGAGCCTGGACTAATTTGAACATATTCAGTAACATTAATTTAATTTCTAGAATCGGCTGTTTGTGTGAATCAGAATCAACTTTTACTAAATGGCATTGGGAAGAGTATACTTTTCCTAGTTGGAGTCTACTTTTACTAGTAAATGTTGAATATAAATCTTCATTTTATATTTATAATCAACTTTTACTGAAACCGGCCGTTAGAGTCGACTCCAACTAGTTGGAGTCAACTCCAACTGGATAATCAACTTGAACTGTAACATATACACCATTGACCTCAAGTGTTATTATCCTTATAATACCCTTGGTACCTTAATAACTATAATCTCACAATCAGCCCATAGAAGGGTCAAACAAATAAAATATTTGGGAATCATACTTGATAATTTATTAACATTTAAACGATTACTTTATTGATTACAGTTAATTTAGTTAATGGAAATTAAGGTAATAATAATAATAATGTTTATTCAAAAATAATCAAATATAAAATCTTCCTGAGACTAAAAACATATTTAAGTGTATAATTAATAAGAATTAACATAGGAAGCCACAAGGAAATAAATCTGCACGTAGCTATAACCCAAAGTAACTCCTGTTATTTATCCAAATCTTTACTAGTCAAACACATTTGTTTTGAAGTTCCAGCAGTTTCTTCTTTTTATACCTTTTAAATATCTGGTGGTTGTTCCTAAAACAAAGACATAAATAAAAATTCTACATTGTGTACCATAAAAAAATCATACAAATGTGGAAAGTATCACAAAAATAAAGAAAAGTCCCAGATATAAAATTCACTATTAAAATAAAAATAGTAAATAATTATTTAAATCTGATACTTTTCTTATTGAAACTTCTTTCTGGTAACATCCTTAATCTCTGACTTTTACAATTTATAAGACAAGAGATGATGAATAAAGAAAGGGAAAAGGACTCTGCAATATACAGTTACATTCTGCTTTCATTAATCTAGAAAAAAGATCAGAAAGATAATTCAAAGTCCGAAATCGTAAAAGTCAAAAAGAGATTAAAGATGTTACCAGAAAGGGGTTCCAATAAGAAAAGTTTCAGATTTAAATAATTATTTACTATTTTAATAGTGAATTTTGTATCTGGGACTTTTCTCTTTTCTTTAAGAGATATCGCTGAAGCATCCTAATGGTAGATAACTATTTTTGAAATTCCACTTAAATACAGTTTGATTTCGTTTTGATTCAGAGGTGTGCAGGCAGCTCCACTGGGGACGCCGTAAGGCAGAAACAGCTGTCTGGAGATTGTGTATCGCCTCTGGATCGAAAGGAAACATAAACTGTCTCTTCACTATCACAAGAGTATTTTAATATTTTTATTGAATAAAAGTATTCAAAAAAAAGGACTAGTTGGTGGAGCGAAGAGATAAAAAAGCTGTGAAAGAAAAGAAAGTACCATGGAGAGCTTATCTAGAAAATAACAGTTAATAAACAAGGAAGCTTGTGAAAGAAAAAGTTAAAAAAGCTAAATTGGAACAGATTTGGAGAAAAGATGGAGCAAGACAGTAGTAGGACAAACCAAAAATTGTTCTATAAAGGTCTGAAAAAATGAGAGGTAAATCAGGTAGTACTGTCGTGCATATAAAAAAAATAAAAATGGAGAAACACTTACCCAACCACAAGATATAGTTAATAGATGGAGTAAATATTTCAAAGAGTTAAGTAATGAAATAACATTGGAAGAATTAACGGAAGCCATTGCAAAAATGAAAAATGGTAAAGTGGCAGGAATAGATAATATCAAAACAGAATTGTTGAAATATATGGGGGAATCTGCATTACACTACTTACACAAATTACTGATAGCAATTTGGAAACAGAAACGCATCCCAGAAGATTGGGCAACAGCAGTAATGGCTCTTCTGTTAAAGAAGGGAGGTAAAAAAGTAATGTTCAAATTATCGAGGTATTTTCATGCTAAGTGTACTGGCTAAGATTTATGAATGAACACTGGAGATGAGACTGAGAAAGAAAGTGGAACATCAACTAGACGATGCACAAAAAGGTTTCTGACCAGGCACAGTGTCCAAGATGGCACTTTACTATAAGACACTTTATCAAAATTCCTTAATTTTGATAAAGATGTGTGTTTCATAGACATGGAAAAAGCCTTTGACAAGGTACCCGGACATCACATTTGGAAAGGGCTTGAACTGTTCGATGTTGGAGGAGAACTAATTGATGCAAGTAAAATTTATGTACTGGAACATTGTGCGAGCATTAAACTGTGAATCAAACAAATTTGCTAATACACAAGGAGTAAGGCAAGGTGGAGTTTTAAGCTCACTGCTATTCAATATATATATATATATATATATATATATATATATATATATATATATATATATATATATATATATATATATATATATATATATATATGATTGAACCAATAAAAAAATGCAGTAGAGTCCCGAAAATTAGATTTAGGTTACTTACCATTGATTAAAAAGTATAACTCTGAGTGAATGTGTATTTGCAGATGACATTGCATTGATAGCAAGTTCAGAGAAATCTTTACAAAGCAACCTAAATTTATAGACGAGAGAACTTGCAGACAAAGGAATGAAAATAAATTTAGCAAAGACCAAAACTTTACTTATTTCCAAAACACCGAGAGAAATCCATATAAACCTAGACGGAAATTTAGTAGAACATATGGACGATTTTGAATATTTATAAACTATAATAGACAAAAAATGCAAAAAGAGTTGAACAACAGAATTGCTAAAACATCACGATTATATCACTCCCTCACTACAAGTTTCATTAGCGGAAGAGAAATTAGTGAGAAGACAAAAGCTACAGTATACAGGGTGTTTCATTAATAATTGTCCATATAGTAACTGGAGAAACCTTAGCACAAAATACGAAGATTTAACCTAAAACACTTAAATAAAATGTGGTTTTTTACTGAGTTACAGGGTGTTTTATCTAAAAATTTAAAAATTATTTTTGCTCAGCATTTAAAAACTATTCGACGTATCCTTTTCATACTTAGCAGGAAGTATAAGTACTGTACAAACTACTGAATTATGATAAACAAACGTTTCTGCCTGTTACCAGAGGCGTACGACGGGGGAAGGTGAATGGTTAACCCTTTCCAAATTCTACGCCACTGGCGGAATTGCTATTTTAGTTCAATTTTTGGATTCTCCAATACTTTCTATGAAAATAATATACTCTTCATTCGTAACGATAAAGTCATTAGCTTTCGACATCTTTGAAGTTAAAAATGAAACGACACGGCTATTTTGATTAATGTATTGTGTCGCTTCATTTTTAATTTCAAATATCTCGAAACCTAATAATTGTATCGCTACGAATGAAGAGTATATTATTTACATAAAAAGTATTGAAAAATAAAAAAATTACACTAAAATAGCAATTTCGTCAGTGGCGTAGAATTTGGGAAGGGTCAACCAGCCACTATCCCCTATCGTACGCCTCTGATAGTAGCTAGAAACGTTTATTTATCTTAATTTAGTAGGGTGTAGAGTACTTATACTTTCTGCCAGGTATGATAAGGATACGCCAAATAGTTTTAAAGAATTGGGTACAAATAATTTTTAAATTTTAATCATATGAATCATATCATAAATTAATCAAAATAACTGTGCTGTTTCATATTTAACTTCAAATATCTCGAAAACTAATGACTTTATCGTTACCAATAAGGAGTATGTTATTTACGTAGAAAGTATTGGAGAATCTAAAAATGGAACTAAAATAGTAATTCGTCCAGTGGCGTAGAACTTTAGAAGGGTCAACCATTTACTATCCCCTGTCGTACGCCTCTGGTAGTAGCTAGAAACGTTTGTTTATCACAGTTTAGTAAGATGTATAGTAGACGCACTTTGTGTTAAGTATGAAAATAATTCGTCGAATAGTTTTAAAATGCTGAGCAAAAATAATTTTTAAATTTTTAGATTAAACACCCTGTAACTCAGTAAGGAACCACATTTTATTTAAGTGTTTTAGGTTAAATCTTCGTATTTTGTGCTAAGGTTTCTCCAGTTACTATATGGACAATTATTAATGAAACACCCTGTATTATATACCTCCCTTCTCTGCTTTATGGAAGTGAAACATGGCTGGCTTTCCTAATAATTAAGCTTGAATTATCACATCTTTATTATTATTGTAGGCATTTAAAAACCTTATTAATTGAATTACATTAAACTTACCACTTATGAAATGTTTACTTTTCATATTTTAATTTTAGTTCCGTTAGATCTGTTCTTCTTGTGGCTTTTATCCATTGTCCCCGTCTTTGTTTGGATAATTCATATTGCATGGGGAGCCTTGGGAACAGTACAAAATAAGACTTTTCGCTGTCTGCCCCAGGGTTACCAGACCTAGGGAATTTTCCCTAAACCTAGGGAATTTTGAGCCAGCTTAGGGAAAAAGGGAATTTTATTCAATTCTATGACAAATCTAGGGAATTCTTAATATTCGTAAGATGATTTTAAAAAAATTGTTGGATTTGATAAACTTTACAAAATTGTATATATTTTGATCTACATGGAAATCGTATTCTTCGGAAATTCGGGGAATCACAGCGATACGTCAAAATTTAGAAGTGAAGAGAATATTACAGATTACGATAATTGCGATTCGGGAATTCGGGGAATCACAGCGATGCGTCAAAGTTTAGAAGTGGAGACAAGAATATGACAGATTGAGATATCGATTGAATATGAGATATCGATTCAGATCAATTTTTACGATTATTCCCCATTTGTTATTAAAGGCAAACAAACATCAATAAGGTTATGTTATAAATCCATAATTTATCAGGGTTACTCGTTTCTCGGTTGTAGGATGAAATTATTATTATTGTCCATATATAAAATCCATGAAGAAATTTATCTGGGATTGGGTTCTACCATTAGTATGGTATAAACAATGATGTT
Organism: Diabrotica virgifera virgifera; assembly: GCF_917563875.1. NCBI lineage: Eukaryota > Metazoa > Arthropoda > Insecta > Coleoptera > Chrysomelidae > Diabrotica > Diabrotica virgifera. The sequence goes on along the minus strand of NC_065443.1, from coordinate 181,461,045 downwards.
ATCATAAAACTTCGAGATGCTGGAATCAATTTCTATAGTTGGACTATTATTATTTATAATTTAGTTGGACACAACATTTTATCACATTTGAGTCGAAAAAGAACAACTCTAATAAATAAATAGAAAATATAAAAATATTAGATAACCATAAATGTTCGATTTTTGATTTGTTGTGTCGCTTGTCAATAATAATCGATTTGAATCGATCAGCGTTTCGATCATTTTTAATTTTGACCATTTCGATTATTGTACGGTTTGGAAGTACAATGCTAGAACTGTACAATATTTTCCGTACAATGCCAGGATTGCCCAATTTCGGGGGTTTGCTCGTAACATATATACAAAAATACTGGGTCTATTCGCAGAGCACATCCTAAACTTACCCAGAGGGAGCACGCCTGCGCATTTGCTGTTCACAGGGAAGAATTCGACCTATCCAACGCCCAGTTTTGTAATGCGCATGCGTAGGATGTGCTCCGCGAATAGACCTATTGAAAATATATAGGGAATTCTAGGGTAAAAATGGTCGTCAAGTTGTTAGGGAAATCTAGGGAAATTTTGGCAAAAATTCTAGGGAAATTTTGGCAAAAATTCTAGGGAATTAAAAAAAAATCATCTGGCAACCCTGGTCTGCCCTACTCCCGAGTACTCCCACAATTCACAACAATACAATTTACATGTATAATAAGCTTCTCATGAAAGCCCTTGCTTTGCTACTTGCAAACTGATAACTGCTATGGACTAATTCAGTTCTGTAGGCGATAAACTACTTTGTATTTGATTTGCTATCACAATTTCGCTGCACAATCGACAATAAAAAATAAAAACAAACAGGATATTCTTTACATGTAAAGGATTAGGTTATGTTATGTGCCCCCAGTACCAGTTAGGCCCATAGATATATAATACTCTAGATTGCGCCCTGCGATCTTAAAATGGGTGACGGTTGCGACAGAGATAAATGAGCCTATTTGGTCGGTAGTCTCTTTTTAATTTAAGGGGAATATCGACGAAGTGAATATCCCACTTTATCGAGTAATATGTGTTGACAGTTGGAGCGGGTGGTGACGGGAAATGGTCTTTGGTCTTCGGACGTGGATAATCGTGGTTCGAATCCCATACCCAACTTTACTTTTTTTATTTTTATTTAATCAATATTGCGTTAATTAGATATTTTTACATCTGAAAAATGGACCTAAGAGTAAATCTAGCAGATAATAAATGTATGTATAGTAAGTTAATATTGGAATACATAATTTGTGAACTGCATAGTAAAATAAAAGTCATTCGTTATTAATAGATATAAATTCGTCATTATTCGAAGGATGTGAATGTTTGTTTTGCTTCTACTTTTTTAAAAAATTGTAACAATAGTTTCATAAATAAAAATAATGTCTAATTACTTATAATTGAATCGGTCATTTCAAAAAAGTCCACAATTTTCAGAAACTAACTTTTTGAGAGGAATAGACTCCTTTAAGATAAATGTTGTGTGCAAAAACGACACCAGTCCAGTAAAAACATTAGGAACAAAACTACAATATAACTCTGAATTTTGATGTCATTCATTTCATCCATCTTTCGACTATATAGTTAGTTTTCTTTGCTCTTCTGTAAAATTAGGAATATGTGACTCATGTTGTTTTTGAAATGACCGATTCAATTAATAAATCGATGGTACATTATGTTGATATTAATTATTGGTAATTTTTTACGAATATTTTTAACAATTACTTTATACTATTCTACAATTAACTTATTAAAAAAATAACATTGGCTTTTATATTTTTAAAAATCTATAGGTATCTACACAGTTTTTCTTATTTGTTATATATTTCTTTGCATAGATTTACTTTAGAGATGTAATAATATCTAATAAACGCAATATTGATTAAATAAAAAATAAAAAAAGTAAAGATTGGTATGGGATTCGAACCAGGATTATCCACGTCCGAAGACAAACGACCAGTTCTCGTCGCCATCCGGTCGAACTGTCAAACCATCTAAAATACTCGACGACAGAGTAGGATAGTGACGTCGTCGATACTCTCCTTGAATTAGAAAGAGACTACCGACCAAATAGGCTCATTTATCTCTGTCGCAACCGTCACCCATTTTAAGATCGTAAGGCGCAATCTAGAGTATTATATATCTATGGTTAGGCCATATTCGGAAGGTACGATTAATTACAGGGACCCGATCCGTCAAATGTCCGTAAACTGCGCATGTGGGAGGCGAAGGAGTTTGAATGTGTCAAACCCTGGTCAAACCACAGTATCATAGATAAGGGATAACAAATTTTACAGAATACATCACCCAATGTATTCTGTGTTAATACTGTGGTTCAACACTTCAACTGAAATTTTTAATTAATTAAGGTGCATTTAAGGGGAATCTTGTCTTGTAGTCGAAGGTTTATTATTGTACTTTAATCTTTGATATTGTTATGTGTTTGTATGTCTTTAAAAATCACAATATAGTAGTTTATTAATAAAAAATTTAAAATATGTAGTGTGATTATTTACAAATTTAACTACAAAGATATTTTATTCATATAGGTACCCCTAATTAAAAAAAGTATTGTGATTATTCACTAATATAACTACCAGGATATTTCATTCATCTACCATTAATTCCACTCTGCTATTAGAGGGTACTGCAAATTTGTAAGTGCTGCACAAACTTGAAAAATAAAGCGAAGTTAGAATATTATCACAGCATAATAAACGAAACCAGCAAGGACACTCCCTGATGCCGCCTTTGAAGTTGAAAAGTACAGGGTCGCCATTTTTCGCGTAGTACATCTCAGCGGTGATGTGATGTGTTGGTTCATCAGTGTTGCCGATGTCACCAACTTTATTACCCGTAAGAGATTCTTTTTGAATAATTTCTGGAATTTATGCAAAAGATTAACAATACAATCGCCATTCATCGTCAATATTTTGTGTTATGTCCAAATTATTGACATAATTCCCACAGGCATACGTATAAAATTATGTTAAAAAATATGAATGTCATAAAAGTTGAGTAAATCTGATAATTATGTACAAATCGGCAACATTGTCGATTTTCTACTGGTAGTATTTTGTCTGGTACTACGCACAAAATGGCCGACGATCTGCGCAGTAATAGTGCGCGAACTTTTCCCGCCTACTAGTGTGTCACTGCTGTTGCGTTTTCTATGCTGTGATATTATCATGAATTGAAAAACATTTAATTCTTCTGATTGCTTGTTCTACATGAATTCTTCCTCTGGTCACTGCCCTAATACAAGAAGTTACTTGTTCTTTAGTAAACTGTGGTATGGTTTTAGAAATGAAGTGATGAAAACTAACAGCTGGTAGTACATAATACGTTAGCTAAAAAAAATCCCTTATCAGCAAGAATTAAATCATCAGGTCTCATTTGATGTGTCAGTAAATAAGGCTATTGTAGAGCTACTCGATCCACCCTACACCTTTTATACTGCTCTGTAACTGGACCTGCGGATCACGCATAAAATCCAGTTACTTTTTCTGTTCTTCTGATCGAACAATGTATCGTAGACTGCTGCAGACTGGTACAAGAGAGGTATATTTGGCTAGTTCTAACAAGAACTAAGCCAAAACTCTCTGTTTCTTACATTTTAATGAATTCAGTTTCTTACATTCTGAATATTCGTTTTCTTACACTCTGAAAGAAGGTTTCTTACATTTCGTAGATCAGTTTCTTACATTCTGAAACGAAGGTTTCTTCTAGGTGTAGAAATAAAACACTGGTTAGAACTCAAACCAACCCCAGAGTCTCGTACTGGGGCAGAGCCCCAGTTCTGGAGCACCTAAGCTCGCCAGAGCCAGGCAGGAACTGAGAGAGAACCTCACTCACACTCGCCGATCATCCCACCCCCTAGGAACATGTGTGTACCGCTGCTAGTCAACGGGACCCACATGTCCGAAAATCAGACCGGTCACGCTCCAAAAGAGCAAGTCATTTTGGATCGGTACCTATCTGACCCCCAGGTTTTTCCTCCACCCCTCCCCAACGTGTGACATACGCGGGGAGGCTATGATCTTTGCGTCGGGTGATTTGGGAAAGAGAAACACCCTTCGCTTTAGCATGGTTGTGGTTAGGCCACCTCACTGTAGGGGTAGCTGTATAGCTTTTCTCCCTATTTACTTTACTGATTCTACTTTGGTTTTGACATGAATTTGGACTGAAGTCCCTAAGAGTGTGTTTCCTCGCGGAGGGACATCAACCTAGATTGATGTCACTCCGCGGGGAAACCGTGTAGTGAGCTCGGTCACTCAGCCGCCGATTTGGCAAAATAAATTTTGTTCTCCTCGGCAGCTGGGCACCCGATGAGTCTGGTCATCGAGCCCATGGTTATCGCCCATGGTCTCGATGCTCAGAGTTTCGCGACGGTTAGGTCTCTCATTCGACCTGCCTTAAGGGCCTGAAGCCTAAGTGGCTTGTACAAGGTGACCTGATGGGTCCCTTGTACCCTTAATGTTGAGTATGAGCGAGTGGGTACGGTCTGTGTTCACTAATCTTCAAAGTATACTTAATATTAACGTGGTTGCAACAATAAAGGGTCTTTTGTTAGTTTTATGTATTTTTTTGTGGGTTAGTATATTTTATGTATTTTTTTGGTGAGCACGATCTGGCGTCCAATCATCTAACATCGATTGGGCCCCAGAGCATGATCTTTTTTTTTTTCTACCTTTATTGCGCGGTGTGGTTTGACTACTCTGTAACTATCTCAGACATCACGTTCTTCTGCTGGGACCAGTCTATATCCCAATAGTTGCTGCTTAGGCCGTCTATGTACCGTTCTAACGTTTTCGTCATAATCCGTTAATTCCCTTAGCCACCTGTTGGGGTGATTTCTCACATTGGTGAAGATGTCATACGCTTTTTCGTCCATGGTCCTTAGGATTTTTTTCTGATCTGTGTCCCGGTATATATACCGCAGTGGTACATATCTGGGCACGTTTAGGGCTTCTCTGATTATGTAGTTTTGGCTGACTTGTAATTTCTTCCTGTTGGACTTGCACGTGTGTCCCCAGGCTGCTGATGCGTATGTTGGGGTTGGCAGAATTATGCTATTGGCTGTTCTGAGTTTTGTCTTGATGTTTAATTTGCTTTTCCTCCCTATTATTGGGGCTAATTGCTTCCTTAGTGCTTTTGCTTTATTTACCGTTAGCTTTATGTGTTGTGTGAATGTTAATTTTCTATCTAGCGTTACGCCTAGGTATTTAGCTTCGTTTTCCCATTCTATTTGGTTATTATCCAAGCTTAATTCTGTGTTCGGTGTTCCCCATCTTTTACGGAACATGACGGCCTGAGTTTTATCTGGATTTAGTGCAATCTTCCATTTTATGCACCATCCTAATAGTCGGTTTAGTTCTCCTTGTACATGTCTTGCTGCCAGGTCTGGGTCTCTGCTGCATGCTGCTATAGCAGTGTCATCTGCGTATAGGCTTAGGATCGTTCTGTTGCTTTTAGGTGTGTCTGCGGTGTATATGGTGTACAGGTAAGGCGACAGCACGGCTCCCTGCGGCACACCCGCCTCCAGGGTCCCGACCCCGGACAGGGTTTCCCCTATCCGAACTCTGAACCTCCTGTTGGCCAAGTATGAAGCCAGAAGACATGTCATCGCCCCACTGTATCCATAATCGTTCATTTTGTAGATTAGGCCCTCGTGCCAGACTCTGTCAAATGCCTTACTGACATCGAGAAATGCAACTGCTGTGTACATTTTCTCGTTGAAGCCTTTCGTGATGTATTCTGTCAGTCTTAGTACTTGGAGTTCGCAAGAATGTTCTGATCTAAATCCGAATTGCGCTTCGGGGAATATTCCTAGCCTTTCGGTTTCCTCTTGGAGTCTTTTGAGTATTACTCTTTCAGCTATTTTGCTTATCGATGATAGCAGGCTTATTGGCCTGTAGTTTTGAGGAAAGCTCCCGTTTTTCCCCGGTTTTCCGATCATTATTACGTGAGCTTCTTTCCATCTATCTGGAAAGTATCTTAGTCTCAGTACTGCGTTGATGATATTTGTGATGTACACTATTAATTTGGTCGGTAAGTTTTTAATTGCCCTATTTGTGATGTTGTCTGGGCCTGGTGCTTTTTTCGCCTTAGCCCTTTTGATTATATTTCTTATTTCTTCTGGGGTGGTGTGTTCAAGGCCTATTCTGCCTTTTCTTCTTTTTATTCTTCTTGCACTATTTTCGACTTCTGCGGTGAAGGCTAGGTCTTCCCTTTGATGGAAATTTTTCTCACAATTCTTTTCTAGTGTATCTTTCATGGCTTCTGCTTTGTCTTCGTCTGTATATACGATTCCTGTTTCTCCGTGTAGAGGTGGAATCGGTTTTCTATCGTTTCTAAGTACTGCTGATACTTTCCAGAATGCAGATTTATTCGGATTTAAGCTTTGGATGTATTGGTCCCAGCATTCGCTTCGGTGCTCTTGTAACTGTTTTTTGACCTCCCTATCTAATTCATTTGCAATTCTTTTATCTTCTCTGTTTCGAGTTCGTTGTGCTCTTCTTCTTCTTCTGTTCTTTTCTCTTATCAATTCTTTTAATTCGATTGATATTTCTCTGAATCTTCCTCTTTGTGTAGCTATGTTTTCGGTTCTGGTGCTGACTTCCATTGCATTTTGTATTGTTTGTTCTAGTTTTATTATGCTTTCTTCCAGTTCATTTATGTTATTTATTGTTGGTATTGCACCAATGTTCTCACTCATCACTCTTCTAAAGTTTTGCCAGTTTATTGTCTTCTTTTTACGTGGTTCTACTTGGTTCAAATCTATTGCCCCAAGTGTCATAACTATTACGTTATGTGTGGAGTCTCCCTCGTTTGCCGTTATTATCTCGTGTTGTAATCCCACCTGGTGAAGAATTGCAATGTCTATGAATGTTGGGATATTATCTCCCTGAAAGAATGTTGGGTCTGTAGGTCCAGTTACAATAGTGTTATGTTTGTTTTCGAGATAGTTACAGAGCCGTCTGCCATTACAGTTAGTTAATCTGTCGAACCAGTTGGGCGACCTCGCGTTTAAGTCACCGATAATCACAGTGGGCTCGTCTGAGTCCAGGATGAGATCAAGATCCTCTCCCAGTACTGGATCCAGCGGCCTCACATACACCGAAGCAATTTTCAGTGTATGGTTGGCCGCAGTGATCCGCACCAAGGTAGCCTCCATGGTGACCAGGCCATCTGGTGTTGGAATATGTTGGTGTTGTATTCCTTTTTTCACCATAATGGCCGTGCCACCAGATCTCCCTGTCCGGTCAGTTATATAGATGTCATAGCCCGGGAACTTGGTTTTCACTTTTTCGGTGAGTTTAGTTTCTTGCAGTGCCATGATATCTATATCGAGTCTGTTGGAAAACTCGTCTAGTGTGTTTAGTTTCGAACGAAGCCCGCCCGAGTTCCATGACCCAATTTTAAGTTCGTCCAACTGGTTGTTCAACATTACACGGTGTTGTTAAATTATTTCATCACATCGAAAGCTGCAACCATTTTTTGCATCATGTTGGCGAAGTTCTGCATAGCTGCATTCATTTCACACAACATTGCATTTTGGTCTAGGGGAGCGCTTGTGCTGGGAACGTTACCTTTTGCCGCATTGGCATAGCTAACGTTAGGTCTAGTAGGTGCACTAAGTGCACCTCTGCTCTTTGGTGGTGTTGGAGCTTTGGACCTTTTTTGGGGTGCTTTTTTGCATCCCCTGTAGCTTGCTGTGTGAGCTTCGCCACAGTTAGCGCATTTCGCTGCGGTTTCCCGGTCTTTCTCGCAATCAGATGTTTTATGATTTTCACCACATTTCACACAACGCGCTTCGCAATGACATGCCCTAGAGCCGTGATAGAAGTTCTGGCAATTAAAGCATTGCAGAACGTCTTTCTTAATTCTGAACTCGTCTTCTATTGTTACCTTCATGTAGGAGAGGTTACTGATTTGGGCCATTTTCTTTTCGTCTTCTTCACCGATGGTTACGATGTATAGAGGTAGCTCTTTTTTGTCCGGTTTCTTTGAAATCATCCGTTCAATTTTTCGAACTTCGATTCCTTCTTTTTCGATCTCTGCACCTAAAGCTTTCAGGTTTAATCCTGTGTTTAGGCCTCTGATGATCTTTCTCTTTGCCCTGTTTGTTTCAGCGTCGATCGGGTATGCGATGAATTCCACTTTTGGTGTGTGGTCTTCAAGGAGTTCTAACATCCCGAGGTAACCTTCTCTGTCATTTGTTTGGATAACTATAGACCTGTCTGACTTCGCGAATTTATTCACGGAGCCAATGCCATTCGTCGCTGCTTTACCTAAAATCCGTTGGCTTTCACCAACAGATTTTAAGATAATGGCTGGTGGTTTTGTTTTTCTTGTGGAGGTCTTAGTCTCTGCCACTGCATTACTTGTTGAAGCCTTGCTGGCTTCTACTGCTGTTTTCTTTTTGTTCTTTCTCTTTTGTCTTTCTTCTAGATTATCCTTTGCTTTTTGTTCTTCATCATCAGAGAGTTGATGGATAATCACTTGAGCTACTTCAGCAGGCTTGGTGTTTTTAACAGTGGCAGGCTGAGTTCGTCGTTTTTTGTTGTTTGACTCATCCTTTTCAGCATCGCTTGCCTCTGAAAGGATCTCGGACATGTCATTGTTACGCGCGTTCTGCGAGATTTGGCTGGTTGTCTTTTTGTTTTTCCTCTTACGATACTTAGGAAACTCATAGACACCGTCGTTTCCAGATTCAGTACCTTCTTCCGTTTCCATGACAACTTCTATGGGTACTTCATCTGAGAGAGTTGGGGTTTAGCCTTGCTTTTCAGTAGTTAGTCTCATCAGCTGATCGACTAACTCCTGGTTTCTTTGATCTTTTAGTTCGATGGTGGCCCTCAGCTGTTTTAGCTCGGCCATCATCTCGGCTGTTTCTCTACCATGTCTCTCTCTTTCCCTCTGTCTTATGGCTTCCGAGTTCTGGAGATTCATGATGAGCTCCTCGATCTTCGCATTCGTAGATGCTATATCGTGAGTGGATTCAGGGGAAGCTTTTGGTCCTTGCGTAAGACTCATTAACCTTGAGACTAGCCCTCGGTTTTCCTCGTCTTTTTGAGCGTTAATGGCATTGAGCTTTTGTAGCTCTGCCATTAATCGGTCAATCTGCTGGCCGTAGGCTTGTTGGTCTTGCTTTCTGGCAATTTCGGACTGATGCAGTCGAGTGATCATTTCGTCGATCGATCGTTGCATCGCATCTATATCCTTGGCTTTTCTCAGCTCAAGATTTTGGGTAGGGCTTGAGGGGTTACGAGGCCTTTTATTTGCCTGTTTTTCCTCGGGGCGTCGGTTGCAGCTATTCGAAGTGTCGAATTCTACACGGGCTTGGGGTTTTTCTGAGACCTGAGGGGTTTCAGATTCGCGGGTTTCATTTTCTGAAGAAACCTGAGGGGTTTCTTCGAGGTCTTCGTATGCTACTCTGACCTCTTCATCGGAGAACTTATTTTCTGACATTAGTTCGTCTTCAGAACTAGAGTACTCTTCCTCCATCTCCGACTTGGAGGAAGAGGCTCTAGGGGCGGATTCGTCGCCAGAAGCATCGTCGTCAGACGACTCATGCTCTGACTTCGAGAGGGATTCGGGTTGGGTGGGTTCATCAACATTTTGAGCGGAATTGCTCGGTGAAAGCTCTGTGCTTTCAGAAGACGACATTGTTTTACTTAAACGACTCTGTTTTTTTCGGTTGGATGAACCGCTGTTCATCCAATTTCTGGGTGCCGTCCCAGGGACCTGCGCGGCTGTTCACGCCCTAACTTGCCCTAGGGAGTGTTCCACTTGCGTTTTCTCAGCTATCAGGCCCAGGTGTCCGGGTCTGTCCGATGTGAAATTCAAAATTTCCACACCTTACATTGTCCTTCCTACGGAGGCACAGATAGCTCCCGACAGGCACAAGGCCCGCTCGCTTCTTCACTGGCTAGTCCTGGATTGTGACCTCCCAGAGAACTCAATGAAAGATGAAATTCCCTCGGTTAATCACATCCAAAGATGTCGCTTTTGCTGATCTTTTCAGATCACCGTGAGTAAGACACGGTAAGCGGGAAGAGAAATCCACGCGCTTAGGCAAAAACCGAGAGGCAAAAGCGACATCTTTGGATGTGATTGACCGAGGGAATTTCATCTTTCATTGAGTTCTCTGGGAGGTCACAATCCAGGACTAGCCAGTGAAGAAGCGAGCGGGCCTTGTGCCTGTCGGAAGCTATCTGTGCCTCCGTAGGAAGGACAATGTAAGGTGTGGATATTTTGTATTTCACATCGGACAGACCCGGACACCTGGGCCTGATAGCTGAGAAAACACAAGTGGAACCCTCCCTAGCGCAAGTTAGGGCGTGAATAGCCGCGTAGGTCCCTGGGACGGCACCCAGAAATTGGATGAACAGCGGTTCATCCAACCGAAAAAAACAGAGTCGTTCAAGTAAAATAATGTCGTCTTCTGAAAGCACAGAGCTTTCACCGAGCAATTCCGCTCAAAATGTTGATGAACCCACCCAACCCGAATTCCTCTCGAAGTCAGAGCATGAGTCGTCTGACGACGATGCTTCTGGCGACGAATCCGCCCCTAGAGCCTCTTCCCCCAAGTCGGAGATGGAGGAAGAGTACTCTAGTTCTGATGATGAAGTAATGCCCGAAAATAAGTTCTCCGATGAAGAGGTCAGAGTAGCATACGAAGACCTCGAAGAAACCCCTCAGGTTTCTTCAGAAAATGAAACCCGCGACTCTGAAACCCCTCAGGTCTCAGAAAAACCCCAAGCCCGTGTAGAATTCGACACTTCGAATAGCTGCAACCGACGCCCCGAGGCAAAACGCAAATAAAAGGCCTCGTAACCCCTCAAGCCCTACCCAAAATCTTGAGCTGAAAAAAGCCAAGGATTTAGATGCGATGCAACGATCGATCGACGAAATGATCGCTCGACTGCATCAGTCCGAAATTGCCAGAAAGCAAGATCAACAAGCCTACGGCCAGCAGATTGACCGATTAATGGCAGACCTACAAAAGCTCAACGCCATTAACGCTCAAAAAGACGAGGAAAACCAAGGGCTAGTCTCGAGGTTAATGAGTCTTACGCAAGGACCAAAAGCTTCCCTGGAACCCACTCACGATATAGCATCTACGAATGCGAAGATCGAGGAGCTCATCATGAATCTCCAGAACTCGGAAGCCATAAGACAGAGGGAAAGAGAGAGACATGGTAGAGAAACAGCCGAGATGATGGCCGAGCTAAAACAGCTGAGGGCCACCATCGAGCTAAAAGATCAAAGAAACCAGGAGTTAGTCGATCAGCTGATGAGACTAACTACTGAAAAGCAAGGCTAAACCCCAACTCTCTCAGATGAAGTACCCATAGAAGTTGTCATGGAAACGGAAGAAGGTACTGAATCTGGAAACGACGGTGTCTATGAGTTTCCTAAGTATCGTAAGAGGAAAAACAAAAAGACAACCAGCCAAATCTCGCAGAACGCGCGTAACAATGACATGTCCGAGATCCTTTCAGAGGCAAGCGATGCTGAAAAGGATGAGTCAAACAACAAAAAACGACGAACTCAGCCTGCCACTGTTAAAAACACCAAGCCTGCTGAAGTAGCTCAAGTGATTATCCATCAACTCTCTGATGATGAAGAACAAAAAGCAAAGGATAATCTAGAAGAAAGACAAAAGAGAAAGGACAAAAAGAAAACAGCAGTAGAAGCCAGCAAGGCTTCAACAAGTAATGCAGTGGCAGAGACTAAGACCTCCACAAGAAAAACAAAACCACCAGCCTTTATCTTAAAATCTGTTGGTGAAAGCCAACGGATTTTAGGTAAAGCAGCGACGAATGGCATTGGCTCCGTGAATAAATTCGCGAAGTCAGGCAGGTCTATAGTTATCCAAACAAATGACAGAGAAGGTTACCTCGGGATGTTAAAACTCCTTGAAGACCACACACCAAAAGTGGAATTCATCGCATACCCGATCGACGCTGAAACAAACAGGGCAAAGAGAAAGATCATCAGAGGCCTAAACACAGGATTAAACCTGAAAGCTTTAGGTGCAGAGATCGAAAAAGAAGGAATCGAAGTTCGAAAAATCGAAGGGATGATTTCAAAGAAACCGGATAAAAAAGAGCTACCTCTATACATCGTAACCATCGGTGAAGAAGACGAAAAGAAAATGGCCCAAATCAGTAACCTCTCCTACATGAAGGTAACAATAGAAGACGAGTTCAGAATTAAGAAAGACGTTCTGCAATGCTTTAATTGCCAGAACTTCTATCATGGCTCTAGGGCATGTCATTGCGAAGCGCGTTGTGTGAAATGTGGTGAAAATCATAAAACATCTGATTGCGAGAAAGACCGGGAAACCGCAGCGAAATGCGCTAACTGTGGCGAAGCTCACACAGCAAGCTGCAGGGGATGCAAAAAAGCACCCCAAGAAAGGTCCAAAGCTCCAACACCACCAAAGAGCAGAGGTGCACCTAGTGCACCTACTAGACCTAACGTTAGCTATACCAATGCGGCAAAAGGTAACGTTCCCAGCACAAGCGCTCCCCTAGACCAAAATGCAATGTTGTGCGAAATGAATGCAGCTATGCAGAACTTCGCCAACATGATGCAAAAAATGGTTGCAGCTTTCGATGTGATGAAACAATTTAACAACACCGTGTAATGTTGAACAACCAGTTGGACGAACTTAAAATTGGGTCATGGAACTCGGGCGGGCTTCGTTCGAAACTAAACACACTAGACGAGTTTTCCAACAGACTCGATATAGATGTCATGGCACTGCAAGAAACTAAACTCACCGAAAAAGTGAAAACCAAGTTCCCGGGCTATGACATCTATAGAACTGACCGGACAGGGAGATCCGGTGGCACGGCCATTATGGTGAAAAAGGAATACAACACCAACATATTCCAACACCAGATGGCCTGGTCACCATGGAGGCTACCTTGGTGCGGATCACTGCGGCCAACCATACACTGAAAATTGCTTCGGTGTATGTGAGGCCGCTGGATCCAGTACTGGGAGAGGATCTTGATCTCATCCTGGACTCAGACGAGCCCACTGTGATTATCGGTGACTTAAACGCGAGGTCGCCCAACTGGTTCGACAGATTAACTAACTGTAATGGCAGACGTCTCTGTAACTATCTCGAAAACAAACATAACACTATTGTAACTGGACCTACAGACCCAACATGCTTTCAGGGAGATAATATCCCAACACTCATAGACATTGCAATTCTTCACCAGGTGGGATTACAACACGAGATAATAACGGCAAACGAGGGAGACTCCACACATAACGTAATAGTTATGACACTTGGGGCAATAGATTTGAACCAAGTAGAACCACGTAAAAAGAAGACAATAAACTGGCAAAACTTCAGAAGAGTGATGAGTGAGAACATTGGTGCAATACCAACAATAAATAGCATAAATGAATTGGAAGAAAGCATAATAAAACTAGAACAAACTACAAAATGCAATGGAAGTCAGCACCAGAACCGAAAACATAGTTACACAAAGAGGAAAATTCAGAGAAATATCAATCGAATTACAAGAATTGATAAGAGAAAAGAACAAAAGAAGAAGAAGAGCACAACGAACTCGAAACAGAGAAGATAAAAGAATTGCAAATGAATTAGACAGGGAGGTCAAAAAACAGTTACAAGAGCACCGAAGCGAATGCTGGGACCAATATATCCAAAGCTTAAATCCGAATAAATCTGTATTCTGGAATGTATCAGCAGTACTTAGAAACGATAGAAAACCGATTCCACCTCTACACGGAGAAACAGGAATCGTATATACAGACGAAGACAAAGCAGAAGCCATGAAAGATACACTAGAAAAGAATTGTGAGAAAAATTTCCATCAAAGGGAAGACCTAGACTTCACCGCAGAAGTCGAAAATAGTGCAAGAAGAATAAAAAGAAGAAAAGGCAGAATAGGCCTTGAACACACCACCCCAGAAGAAATAAGAAATATAATCAAAAGGGCTAAGGCGAAAAAAGCACCAGGCGCAGACAACATCACAAATAGGGCAATTAAAAACTTACCGACCAAATTAATAGTGTACATCACAAATATCATCAACGCAGTACTGAGACTAAGATACTTTCCAGATAGATGGAAAGAAGCTCACGTAATAATGATCGGAAAACAGGGGAAAAACGGGAGCTTTCCTCAAAACTACAGGCCAATAAGCCTGCTATCATCGATAAGCAAAATAGCTGAAAGAGTAATACTCAAAAGACTCCAAGAGGAAACCGAAAGGCTAGGAATACTCCCCGAAGCGCAATTCAGATTTAGATCAGAACATTCTTGCGAACTCCAAGTACTAAGACTGACAGAGTACATCACGAAAGGCTTTAACGAGAAAATGTACACAGCAGTTGCATTTCTCGATGTCAGTAAGGCATTTGACAGAGTCTGGCACGAGGGCCTAATCTACAAAATGAACGATTATGGATACAGTGGGGCGATGACATGTCTTCTGGCTTCATACTTGGCCAACAGGAGGTTCAGAGTTCGGATAGGGGAAACCCTGTCCGGGGTCGGGACCCTGGAGGCGGGTGTGCCGCAGGGAGCCGTGCTGTCGCCTTACCTGTACACCATATACACCGCGGATACACCTAAAAGCAACAGAACGATCCTAAGCCTATACGCAGATGACACTGCTATAGCAGCATGCAGCAGAGACCCAGACCTGGCAGCAAGACATGTACAAGGAGAACTAAACCGACTATTACGATGGTGCATAAAATGGAAGATTGCACTAAATCCAGATAAAACTCAGGCCGTCATGTTCCGTAAAAGATGGGGAACACCGAACACAGAATTAAGTTTGGATAATAACCAAATAGAATGGGAAAACGAAGCTAAATACCTAGGCGTAACGCTAGATAGAAAATTAACATTCACACAACACATAAAGCTAACGGTAAATAAAGCAAAAGCACTAAGGAGCAATTAGCCCCAATAATAGGGAGGAGAAGCAAATTAAACATCAAGACAAAACTCAGAACAGCCAATAGCATAATTCTGCAGTATTCTGCTAATAATGAGTCTTACGCAAGGACCAAAAGCTTCCCCTGAACCCACTCACGATATAGCATCTACACCGAGAGAACAATTTCTTTTCTCCTAAAACACCGATTTCTTTGAGCAATATTTCTTAAAAGTTAACATGGCGGAATACAGCACACACGTTGAAAATGCTGCATTAAATAAAATGTGTCTAAAGTGCTCAAAAAAAGTTGTAAGTGCTTTAACTTGTATAAAATGCAATAGTTTTTATCATCCTGGTTGTGCAAAAGCTCTAAATCATGTGAAATACATAAATAAAAGTGACATTGTTTGCTGTGAACTAGAGGATATGTCTAACCTTAAATTGGACGATGATTTCCTAAATGCTATTCAGCAGGTATCGATTGACAATAAGGTAGATATAAAAATATTTAATTATATTATTAAACAAAAAGACCTTATAATCAAAGGTCTGCATCAACAAATAAAGGTATTAACAGACCAAATCAACTTTTTATATCCCAATAAAAAAGGAAATCTCATGTTTATCAATGAAGATAAAAAAGCCGAGGATAAACAAGTATTTGCCCAAAGCAACAAATTACAAAATATTCATTCAGAAAACCATAACAGCGTTGCCAAAGGTTCTCAAAAATCTCAAATTACTATAAAACAAACTTCCAGTGCTATTTTAGAAGCTGAAACTGCTGCAAAATGTAACAAGTATATTAGTTTAAACCAAGATATAATACCTGAGTCGGAAGAAAGTCATTGGCAAACTGTTTCTTTCTCGGAAAAAGTCCAGAAGAAAAGTCACGATTGGAAATAATGAAGATATAAAAATAAATGGTGTACAATTTAAAGGTGTTCCTAAATATACGGACTTGCATGTTTATAGGCTAGACCCATCAATGTCTAATGAAAATTTATTGAAACTAATACATAACCATTTTCCCGAGGCTATGAGTAGCCCTCTGAAGTCAAAGTTTCCAGACCAGTATTCATCCTTTAAAGTGAGTATTTATAACCAACATTTTGAGAAAGCTATGGACCCTAGCATATGGCCCCAAGGTGCATACGTGCGGCGTTTTTTAGTGAAGAAGATGCCTTTACCTCAAATAGGATAAATCAATCTCAAAAGTTGACGGTTTGTCACTTAAATTTTAGAAGTTTGAGGTACAAAATTCAATATTTGGAGGAATTGACGGTGTCTCTAAATTACCCAGAAGTATTTTGTGTTAGTGAAGTGTGGTGTGATAAACATGAAATTTTAAATTTGTTCTTGGACTCTTATGTATTAAGCGATTTCTTCCATCGTTCTGACTCAGGTGGGGGAGGGGTCGCAATATTTGTAAATGTAAGTTGTGCATATACTATTAAAAACTGTTCGCTTGCTAAGATTGATAAAATATTTGAGTATGCTTTGATTGATTTGGAATATCAAAATAACATTATAACTGTTGGCGTTTTTACAGATCATCAAAGGATACACAAACTTTCATAAATAAAATGGACGAAATGTTATCAGAAATATTAGACAAAAGTAATATAATTTTCATCTGTGGTGACTTCAATATAAATTTTGATCCAAAAGTGCACAATATAGATGCATTAAGATTAAAAAATGTTTTTACCTCTTATGGTTTAAATCAATGTATTTTTGAATATACTAGAATACATAATGACTCTAAAACTGTGATTGATAATATTTTCTGCAATGTGAATATTAATTTTTTATCTTGTTCTGTTGTTTATACCGATGTGAGTGATCATTTTTTACAGAAAGTTGAATACAACTTGAATGCTTCTTTTTCGGGGGATAACATTGTTTATAAACGTGATTTTAATAGCACTCTTAATATTAATTATTTTAATCAATTGCTCTCTAGGGAATCTTGGTGCTTTCTAAACTCACATCTATCTTCGGATAACAAGTTTTGCATATTTTATGAAAAAATTATGGAACTATTCGATAAGGCATTTCCTTTGCAATCGGTAGATACTAGACGATTTTCTAAACAGTCTAAAAATAAGGGCTGGTTGACTTCTAATTTAATAAATGAGGGGGATTTTATTAGAGACATTTTCAGATCTATAAAATATTCAGAAAGTCATGAGCTCAGAATACGGTATAACATTCTAAAAAAAAATCATGAATACAAAGTTAAGTTAGCCAAGCAAACTTATTTTAATAATAAAATGATAAATGCGCAGAATAGTACGGCTGAGGCTTGGCGCATCATAAATCGAAACACTGTCGGAGGTAAAAATCGAAACTCTTCTAAATACCCAAGTAAATTTAAAAATAATTTGGGAATTTCTGTGGATGACCCTCATGACATAGCAGAATCTTTCAGTCAACATTTTTCGAATTCCGTAAAAAATTTAATTAGTCAAACTTCACCTGACTATAATCCTAAGAATCTTTCTTCGCCTATACACTCCCTTTTCCTTTATCCTGTTAGTGATGAAGAAATGAAAAGTATAATTAAAGATATCTCCAAAAAATCCTCGGCTGGACTGGATGAGATCCCGTATTCTATGTTAACACATGTATCTCATAACATATATAAACAATTAACATTTCTCGTAAACCTTTCATTTCAGGAAGGGATTTTTCCTCAAATTCTAAATACTGCTTTAGTTGTGCCTATACATAAAAAAGGTGACAAATCAAAATCTGATAACTATCGAGGCCTGTCACTTTTATCTGTGTTTTCAAAGATATATGAGAAGGCATTTCATACACGTCTCCTCTCGTATATTAACAAGCACAACATTATAGAAAAGTCTCAATTTGGTTTCCGTGAAGGTATAAGTGTGCAAGATGCACTACTAGCGCTGTGCAATCATATTTTATCGAACTTTGATAAGGGTAATAAAGTTATCTGTTTGTTTTTTGACTTAGCACGAGCTTTTGAAACTGTAAATCATCCAATACTGCTGGAAAAACTTTATCATAGTGGTGTTAGAGGTACTGCGTTAAAGTGGATCCACACCTTTTTATCGAAAAGGTTTCAAAAGGTTAAGGTCAATGTGAATGGGAATATAATATTTTCTTCAGAAGAAAGTGTCCTCTCCGGAGTTCCACAGGGAAGTATCATTGGCCCTCTTTTATTTTTGATTTTTGTCAATGATTTAAATCAACTGATAAACGATAGCTCAACATGTTTGGCTCGGAATCCATTAAATAATTTTTCTGATGCAATAAGCGTTCGAGTAGAAAACGTGGAACAGCAATCAGGCTGTTATGTCACTCAATTTGCTGACGATACCACAGTTGCACTAAATTCCAATAATTTTTTTCATGTAGTACAAAAAGCAAACTGTCTTGTAAAAAGTATGACTCATTACTGTTTAAATAATGCCCTAATCTTAAATGGATCAAAGACCAATATGGTAACCTTTTCACCTTCTACTATGCAGATGTGTCCATTAGTAAAACTTGACAATGGGTCAGTGGTAAATAGCCACTCCACTAGGTTGTTAGGTGTTTACCTGGATTCTAATTTGTCTTGGAGCTCTCACGTTGATTATGTAGTGGGAAGATTGTCTGTGCACTGTTATGTTCTATGGCAACTTAGGAATTTTGTCTCCCTAGATATCTTAAAACTTTACTATTTTGCTCATGTTCAATCAATTTTGCAATATTGCTTGGTTTGTTGGGGAAATTGTTCGCGAATTAATGAGGTGCTTGTTCTTCAAAAAAAAATTATTCGTACCATGACGTTTAGAAGGCGCTTGGATTCCTGTAGACCAGTTTTTAAACAATTAAATATTTTAACTGTAATTTCACTGTACATTTTCAGTTGTGTTCTTTATGTAAAGTCACATATATGCAATTTTATTAGCAGAAGTGATGTTTCCTTAAAGAGTGGCTACAATTTTCGTTACGGAAATGATTTGGTGACCCCTGCTCGCCACTTGACCGTTGTGGGCAAGGGTCCTTACCCAACATGCATTCGTTTGTATAATAAATTGCCTAATTATGTTAAAGAGTCAAATATTTATGTATTTAAGAGAACAGTTAAGGACTTACTTCTGGTAAACACTTTCTATTCGTTAGAGGAATACTTGCAGGCATCTTTTTAACAATTTGTATGCTTTTGTGTATATTTTATATGTATTTATGTTAACTGTTTTTATGTACTGATAGATTGTATTTGACGTATTTCAATACTTGTAAAAGTCAGATGAAATAAAGATTATTGATTGATTGATTGAAAACATATCCTATTAACTTAAACATACCGGTTCACGTATAAAGAAACGAGTTTTTTAAAAACAACTCAATAATTTCTTACAGATAATCTCTTCAATACTAAGAAATGCATTAATGGTTACGTTTAATTTTCTTATCCTAAAGTTTTTATTTCTTAAATTGAAAACTACAAATATTTTGCAGTATAAGAAATATAATGTAATCTCTTAAACAATCTCATCGACAATTTAAATTTAGTGTTACTGAACACTGGCAAATCTACTAGGTTAAATTCATACAATGGTACATTTTCAGCTATAGATCTCTCTTTATGCAGTCCGTCGCTAGCTACTTTATTATACTGGGACACATTGGGGTATTTATATGATAGTGATCATTTCCCTATCACAATAAACATAGATACTAATGATATATTGACTTTTCCAATTCACCAAACATGGAAAATAAAGTCAGCTGACTGGGATTTGTATCGAACACTTATAGAAGGACAAACAAACAACTTTAATTTAACCAATACCGCAAACGAAAATCTGGAACTATTTAATAATATTATTATTTCTGCAGCAACAATCGCAGTGGGAAAAACAAAATCTAGTAAAAGGCAGCCAGTTCCTTGGTGGAATAACGAAATTGCGCAAGCACTTACTTTGTCTAAACACGCTTTCAACGTTTATAAGAAACATAAAACTATCGATAACCTTATAATTTTTAAAAATCTCAGAGCAAAAAGCAGACAATTGATCAAGAAAGGAAAACGAGACAGTTGGAAAAAGTATGTGGCTTCAATAAATCCTTCCACTCCCATAGGCGACATATGGAACAAAGTACGCAGAATAAAAGGAACAAAATACTTCCGAGGCATAGATACGCTATCATACAATAACCAAATGCATTCAAACAAGGTAGCTATTCCAGAAATACTAGCAGATATATATGAACTTAATTCTAGTGATTCCAACTATAGCATATCTTTTTTAGAATATAAAAATCTAATGGAATCGTCAAATATACAAATCACCGAGAGCGACAATCCAATAAACAAACCCAGGTCCGGTCCTGATAGCAAGCAAATCTTACAGCTTTATATCGGTCCTGACCAATTTATAAATTCAAGTAGTTAAAAGTTGAAATATAATTTAATTTTTACATTGTTTGCAAGATAAAGTCTAAATGTGACAGTGTGTTAAAAAACCAACGATTCTGTGAGTACAAAATTGCATTATTTATATCTAACCATAAAATCAGAAGTTAAAAGGCAATATTTTATCGATTTCAATCCAAATTATCGATTATCGACAACAACTTTTTGCTGATTCAAGTAATTAGGCTGCCGTCTAATTTTGTTAAGAGGCCAGGTCCGGCTTCAGATCCGCTGTTCCAATTCATGTAAATTTTCAACGGGACGATGGCTGAACCGGAATTAGCTACTACTTCACGAAATACACCGACTACGTCACATATCTCTTACTCTCATGCATTAAACAGTTTTAAACATCCTTCAAAAGACCAAGGTATCATACTTTCAACCATACAAGGAATACAAGTTTTCGAATATGTAAAAGCTGTTGGATCAATAGTACAGCCCAAAAACGTTATTTGGGCATCCAGAATCGCAAACAACCGCATCTGCATCTACCTCTCGTCTAAATATATAGTTGACCAATTTCTTAGCTCCCACAAACATGTAATTATTGACGGCAACCAAATTGAAGTAAGAAGATTAATAACTCCTGCCCAGAGATTAATCATATCAAGTGTATGTCCTACTATACCTAATAGCATAATTGAAGACCATCTAAAAACTATGGGTATAAAATCCGTCTCCAACATGACGTTTCTACGAGTAGGCATGCAAGACCCGGAATACAGCCACGTGCTTAGCTTTAGAAGGCAAATCTTCATAAGTCCTTTAGAAAATGCATCGATTCCTGACTCATTCCTAATTTCATTCGACAATACATCATATAGAATATACATTTCCATAGACGGTTTAAACTGCTCCAGATGCAAGACGGTCGGACATCAAGATTCTGACTGTCCTTCTTTATCATCATTAAGTAGTCCAATTAATCAAACGGAAACTGACCATCCAGTGAACGTACTCAACTCTGCCAATAAAGAATATAGCCAGCCAGAAGAACAACCACGGAAAGAACACGAAGAAGGTACCCAGACATTAAAGGAACCGAAACTTAACAACACAAAAAATCACGAATTAACATCAGCCACAAACGACCAAACCACTTCCTTACAAACATACAAAGAACTACAGATTTCGTCACAACCACAAATATCCCAAGATTCAGTAATTGAAAGCGATAGAAAAATCTCTGAAGCTATTCATGTTACTAAAAGACAAATTTCCACTTCTCCCGAAATCCTTGAAAATGACCTACCTCCTCCCACTACTGAAAAACAAAAAAATAAAAAGCCTAACACTCAAGATTCTATTCCAGATATTCTCAATGAAATTAAAGAAAAAATTGAAAATAGAATCCCTTCCTTCACACTTTCTTTTCATGAAATATGTGATTTTCTGTCAAATTCCCTTCACTCAAAACATCCTGAACTTATTGCTAAAAATTATTCAAATGAAAGCGATGAAATCAAAGAAATTCTAAACTTTATATATTCTCAAACACAAAATAAAAGTTTAAAAAACAATATTACCAGATTGAAGAAGAAACTACTTCTAAGCAGTCTTTCTTCTACTGACGAAACTGACTACGAATCAAGTTCTCAAGTAAATAGTTAAAATGGCCAATAATACATTCATATTACAGTGGAACCTCAATGGTTATTTTACCCATATAGAATCCATCAAGCTTCTTATAAACGATTATCTTCCTTTAGTCATATGCATAGAAGAAACCCATTTCAAACATCAAAATGTAACATTAAAAAATTATGTTCCTTTTCTAAGAAACCGAGTTACAGATCATTCAAGCGGCGGAACAGCAATTTTCGTAAGGGATGACATAGAGTCAACCGAAATACAACTGCAAACAAACCTGGAAATAGTTGCAGTGTCAGTCACCCACAAAATGAAAATTAATATTTGCAACGTATACTTACCTCATCCTACTGATTTAGATATAACTGAACTAAGCAATGTTTTAAACCAAATTCCACATCCAAAAATAATATTAGGCGATTTTAACTGTCACAACAGTACCTGGGGAAGTAACAAAACCGACAAATGTGGTAATCTCTTAAACAATCTCATCGACAATTTAAATTTAGTGTTACTGAACACTGGCAAATCTACTAGGTTAAATTCATACAATGGTACATTTTCATCTATAGATCTCTCTTTATGCAGTCCGTCGCTAGCTACTTTATTATACTGGGACACATTGGGGTATTTATATGATAGTGATCATTTCCCTATCACAATAAACATAGATACTAATGATATATTGACTTTTCCAATTCACCAAACATGGAAAATAAAGTCAGCTGACTGGGATTTGTATCGAACACTTATAGAAGGACAAACAAACAACTTTAATTTAACCAATACCGCAAACGAAAATCTGGAACTATTTAATAATATTATTATTTCTGCAGCAACAATCGCAGTGGGAAAAACAAAATCTAGTAAAAGGCAGCCAGTTCCTTGGTGGAATAACGAAATTGCGCAAGCACTTACTTTGTCTAAACACGCTTTCAACGTTTATAAGAAACATAAAACTATCGATAACCTTATAATTTTTAAAAATCTCAGAGCAAAAAGCAGACAATTGATCAAGAAAGGAAAACGAGACAGTTGGAAAAAGTATGTGGCTTCAATAAATCCTTCCACTCCCATAGGCGACATATGGAACAAAGTACGCAGAATAAAAGGAACAAAATACTTCCGAGGCATAGATACGCTATCATACAATAACCAAATGCATTCAAACAAGGTAGCTATTCCAGAAATACTAGCAGATATATATGAACTTAATTCTAGTGATTCCAACTATAGCATATCTTTTTTAGAATATAAAAATCTAATGGAATCGTCAAATATACAAATCACCGAGAGCGACAATCCAATAAACAAACCCATAAGTCTTCAAGAATTAGAATTTTGTTTAAGCGCAAAAAATTCGACGCCAGGACCTGATGATATCCACCCTCTTTTCTTACGAAATCTTCCTCTAAATGCAAAACTAATATTAGTTGATATTTTTAATAATATTTTCACTCAGCACGACTTTCCTGATCTATGGTCGCAAGCAACTATAATTCCAATCCTTAAATATAATAAACCAAAAGACGATCCAAATTCCTATCGTCCAATCTCACTTACTTGCTGTACCTGCAAACTTTTAGAAAAAATCCTTAATTATCGTCTTAAATGGTATCTCGAAAACAATAACCTAATAAGTATCAGACAAAGTGGATTTCGTACGGGTAGATCCACAACAGACAATCTAATAACCCTTGAATCAGCTGTACATAAATCTTTTCTGCACAATCAAAAACTTATTGCCGTATTTTTTGACATAAGAAAAGCTTTTGACACAACATGGAGACATCTTATACTAAAAACACTTCAAGAATGGAATGTCCAAGGGCATATGTTGTCGTTTATTAAAAATTTTCTAGAAACACGAACTTTTCTAGTTAGAGCCAATGGATTCACATCTTCCAGACGAGTACTGCAAAATGGCACTCCACAAGGATCTACTCTAAGTCCTACACTCTTTCTGATTGCAATAAATAGTATTATACATCAAATAAAGCTGCCTGTATTTACTAGCCTATATGCAGACGACTTAGTCATTTATCTAAAAACAAATAATGTAACTCTGGGATCACATATATTGCAAACGGCCTTACATACAATTGAAAACTGGTCGCAAAACACGGGTTTTATATTTTCTGGCGAAAAAACACGTTATTTAATTTTTAGCAAAAGGAAAGACTATCCTAATATTCAATTAACACTTAACGGAGTTATGCTGAAGCAGTCAGAAGAAATAAATTTCTTAGGACTTTCTTTTGAACGTGACTTAAAATGGAAAAACCACGTAACGAATCTGCAACGTTCTTGCCAATCCAGAATTAACCTACTAAAAATGCTGTCAAATACCTCTTGGGGGGCTGATACAACAACTTTACTTAATCTATATAGATCATTAATAAGAAGTAAATTAGACTACGGCTGTTTATGCTACGATACTGCTAACAAAACATCTTTAAAAAAACTTGACTACATTCAAAATACGTGCTTGAGATTGGTTTTAGGTGCCACAAGAACTAGTCCAGTAAGTAGTTTACAAGTTCTGGCTAATGAACTCCCTTTAAGCCAACGAAGGCAACTTCTATCACTGAATTACGTTGCCAGAATTTCAGCAAACAAAAGCAACGTAACCTACTCAACAATATTCTACAGAACAAATATATCTTCTGATCATTACGAAAACATTGCAAGAAATATGCTACCATTTCCTGAGCGAACAAAACGTATTGGTTTTAATTTAGAACAGTTCAGTCTCACTATACCCATTCATGTAAATTTTCCTCCCTGGATGATCAAACCTCCAAAAATAGATATGTCTCTAAAAGATCTCCCTAAACATTCCACACATCCTTTCCTTATCCAGCAAGCTTTTAAAAATTTAATTTCCAAATACCCAACAACTCATCGAATCTTCACTGATGCTTCCAAATGTGATGAAGGACATGCTGCAGCTTATATCTGCGGAAACATCAAGTCTACCGTACGAATCCCAACAAATTGTTGTATATATACCGGAGAACTTACAGCAATTCACCAGGCAATGAAAAAATGTGGTTCTATCCATGAAAGCAAATTTGCGATTATCACCGATTCAATGAGCGCATTACTTGGGATAAAACAGCTATATACAACTCACGCTATTCTTCTCAAAATCAAAGAAGAATTATCTTATCTACAGAATCAACAGAAAGATATTTTCTTCATCTGGGTACCTTCCCATATGGGAATAATTGGCAACGAGGAAGTGGACTCTCTAGCAAGCAATGCAACTACCGACCAAAGTATTTCTATCACAGATCAAATACCTTGGACTGATCACAAAGTAAATATCAAAGGTCATGTCCACAGAACGTGGCAAACTACTTGGGATCAGACTAACAACAAACTAAAAGAATGCCTAAGTCAAGTAGGAACTAAACTCATGTTACCAAGTAATAGAAAAGACCAAGTCATCATCAACCGAATAGGACATACGTTACTAACACACAAGCATATCTTCAACAAGGAGGCCGCTCCGATGTGTACCAATTGCA
Organism: Diabrotica virgifera virgifera; assembly: GCF_917563875.1. NCBI lineage: Eukaryota > Metazoa > Arthropoda > Insecta > Coleoptera > Chrysomelidae > Diabrotica > Diabrotica virgifera. The sequence continues at coordinate 181,435,521 of NC_065443.1, read as the reverse complement.
ACACGCAACTGACAGTGAAACATATAATTATCGAGTCTCCAGTGTACCAGAAAGAAAGGATCGCGTGTGCTCTTAGTGACAATATTAAAAGTGTACTGACTTCAAACCTAAACTCCTTATTAAATTATCTCAAAATGACTAAACAATACACCAGATTGTAAAGCATTTTTATATAATAATATGTATCTTACTGTTTGTGTATGTCCCCCCGCTAATAACCCTTAGTGGTTGATGCGGGTTTATTTGTGTAAATAAAAAAAAAGAAATATATCGTTAAGTTTATCCATATTTATATTTGTGAGCAAGAAATTTTTTTGCAATCAAATAAATATTTTAAACCACAAGAAATAATTCTTCAGAAATACCCTCTGTAGTAACTGTGGTTATAAAATAAAGACTTTGTCATTAATGCCGAAATGTTACTTGCAAAGAGATTTTCTTCCACAAAAGAATTGCGCAGATTAACTATTTATGATTTAGTCGTCAGTGTTTGTCAAGATGGCGTGATATGTTCATGTTCATATAGATGGATGTTGGATTTATTGGTGTACTTTAAAAATTAACGGATATTTTGAAGGTACGTACATATATAAGGTGTTAAATAAAAGTAAATTGAGTAATTTAAGATGTAATAATAATATTGTTGCTTATCCGAATGGTTAAAAAAGAAACATAATAGTATCTTTATATGCTTTTTAGGTATAATGATGGACGACTCTGAAATAAAGGAGCTTATTATTCTAACTGGGAAATATGCCACAATTTAAAGCTGGGACAGAATGATATAATATATAGATAGCTTCAGAACAATATTAAGAAAGGAGTTATTAACCAACTGTGGGGCCTTCCAGAAATGGTAGAACTTCATACATGTAAGTACCTTTCTAAAAATGTGTATATTTATGTATCAACTATAATAAGTTTCTTGTATGTATCGTCTTCTATAAAAATATACAATACAACGCTATATCAAACATGGCGGGTGCAACGCTGAGGGTTTTTTCTGTTAATTTATTTGTGATAAAGAAATCAGTTATTCTAAAAGAAATATATGTTTATGGTTAAGAAATGTTATTGCCGAAAATCGTGAATTAGTTAATATGTATTAAATGACTTAGATGTAAACTAATAATACTTTCCCGTAATAAAATTTCTTAATGATTAGGTATGCTGTCTCTTTTAGATTATAAAAATTAAGAAAATTACATATTATTATGTCTGCTTCAATGTTTTAAATTGGTTGTATTTTCCCTCTTGTTTTAGCTAAACAATGTTTATTGTGTGACTTAATATTATACAGATAAATAATTAATATTTTATTAACAAAAAGAAAAAATAAACAAAGATGTGTAGGTTAAATAATGCCATGTTTGAACTAAATATGATTGATTATTTTTAGTATTAGTAGTTCTTATGTGGGGCCGTGTATTTGTTTTTTTTTCTTGTATTTCCTGTCAAAATAAATATCTATATCTTTATAAAAAATTTTTATTAAAGTAAGTTTACTCTTTCTACATAACGATTTTGTTTTAGTGAATTGCTGATATACAAAGTGCTATTAACAAAAGAAGGAAAATTTGAGGAAGTTGGATTTGCCTCTCCATCCTTTTATTGTTGTGTAGAAGGCAGTGGTTTAAGAGTGGAGAAAATATTTGTATGTAATAATAACGTTTTATATCTTGTTTTATTAATAAATAATGATTTTACCTTAACACAATGATTTATTTCGCCGTATGTAATATCACTTTATTTTCAAGAAATATTAACTTAACTCTAAATATACGTTTATCTCTGCGAAATATATTTCTTAACATTAAATAAAATAATTATTAATAGTAAAATAATAATATTCCTTACTAAGAAATATTATTGCTCAAAAAGAATAGTTTTCTAATGTGTAGAAAATATATTTTTATGACCAATAAAATTAATTAACATCAAGTGTAATTTCTTTCTGATAAATGGGTTTGAAATTTGCCAGAAAGTGATAGTTCAATCATGTTTAAGATATATTTCTTTGGCTATAGTAGAATTTATTTGAAATATTTTAGAAAATTATATCTTACATACAAAGATATATTTCTTAGGCAATATGCCAAGTCGATCTTTCTTAAATATTAATAGAGTTTCTTTATGACAAGAATTTTTTTCTCTCGGTGTACGAATGCGAAGATCGAGGAGCTCATCATGAATCTCCAGAACTCGGAAGCCATAAGACAGAGGGAAAGAGAGAGACATGGTAGAGAAACAGCCGAGATGATGGCCGAGCTAAAACAGCTGAGGGCCACCATCGAGCTAAAAGATCAAAGAAACCAGGAGTTAGTCGATCAGCTGATGAGACTAACTACTGAAAAGCAAGGCCAAACCCCAACTCCCTCAGATGAAGTACCCATAAAAGTTGTCATGGAAACGGAAGAAGGTACTGTATCTGGAAACGACGGTGTCTATGAGTTTCCTAAGTATCGTAAGAGGAAAAACAAAAAGACAACCAGCCAAATCTCACAGAACGCGCGTAACAATGACATGTCCGAGATCCTTTCAGAGGCAAGCGATGCTGAAAAGGATGAGTCAAACAACAAAAAACGACGAACTCAGCCTGCCACTGTTAAAAACACCAAGCCTGCTGAAGTAGCTCAAGTGATTATCCATCAACTCTCTGATGATGAAGAACAAAAAGCAAAGGATAATCTAGAAGAAAGACAAAAGAGAAAGAACAAAAAGAAAACAGCAGTAGAAGCCAGCAAGGCTTCAACAAGTAATGCAGTGGCAGAGACTAAGACCTCCACAAGAAAAACAAAACCACCAGCCATTATCTTAAAATCTGTTGGTGAAAGCCAACGGATTTTAGGTAAAGCAGCGACGAATGGCATTGGCTCCGTGAATAAATTCGCGAAGTCAGGCAGGTCTATAGTTATCCAAACAAATGACAGAGAAGGTTACCTCGGGATGTTAAAACTCCTTGAAGACCACACACCAAAAGTGGAATTCATCGCATACCCGATCGACGCTGAAACAAACAGGGCAAAGAGAAAGATCATCAGAGGCCTAAACACAGGATTAAACCTGAAAGCTTTAGGTGCCGAGATCGAAAAAGAAGGAATCGAAGTTCGAAAAATCGAACGGATGATTTCAAAGAAACCGGACAAAAAAGAGCTACCTCTATACATCGTAACCATCGGTGAAGAAGACGAAAAGAAAATGGCCCAAATCAGTAACCTCTCCTACATGAAGGTAACAATAGAAGACGAGTTCAGAATTAAGAAAGACGTTCTGCAATGCTTTAATTGCCAGAACTTTTATCACGGCTCTAGGGCATGTCATTGCGAAGCGCGTTGTGTGAAATGTGGTGAAAATCATAAAACATCTGATTGCGAGAAAGACCGGGAAACCGCAGCGAAATGCGCTAACTGTGGCGAAGCTCACACAGCAAGCTACAGGGGATGCAAAAAGCACCCCAAAAAAGGTCCAAAGCTCCAACACCACCAAAGAGCAGAGGTGCACCTAGTGCACCTACTAGACCTAACGTTAGCTATACCAATGCGGCAAAAGGTAACGTTCCCAGCACAAGCGCTCCCCTAGACCAAAATGCAATGTTGTGCGAAATGAATGCAGCTATGCAGAACTTCGCCAATATGATGCAAAAAATGGTTGCAGCTTTCGATGTGATGAAACAATTTAACAACACCGTGTAATGTTGAACAACCAGTTGGACGAACTTAAAATTGGGTCATGGAACTCGGGCGGGCTTCGTTCGAAACTAAACACACTAGACGAGTTTTCCAACAGACTCGATATAGATGTCATGGCACTGCAAGAAACTAAACTCACCGAAAAAGTGAAAACCAAGTTCCCGGGCTATGACATCTATAGAACTGACCGGACAGGGAGATCTGGTGGCACGGCCATTATGGTGAAAAAAGGAATACAACACCAACATATTCCAACACCAGATGGCCTGGTCACCATGGAGGCTACCTTGGTGCGGATCACTGCGGCCAACCATACACTGAAAATTGCTTCGGTGTATGTGAGACCGCTGGATCCAGTACTGGGAGAGGATCTTGATCTCATCTTGGACTCAGACGAGCCCACTGTGATTATCGGTGACTTAAACGCGAGGTCGCCCAACTGGTTCGACAGATTAACTAACTGTAATGGCAGACGGCTCTGTAACTATCTCGAAAACAAACATAACACTATTGTAACTGGACCCACAGACCCAACATGCTTTCAGGGAGATAATATCCCAACATTCATAGACATTGCAATTCTTCACCAGGTGGGATTACAACACGAGATAATAACGGCAAACGAGGGAGACTCCTCACATAACGTAATAGTTATGACACTTGGGGCAATAGATTTGAACCAAGTAGAACCACGTAAAAAGAAGACAATAAACTGGCAAAACTTCAGAAGAGTGATGAGTGAGAACATTGGTGCAATACCAACAATAAATAACATAAATGAACTGGAAGAAAGCATAATAAAACTAGAACAAACAATACAAAATGCAATGGAAGTCAGCACCAGAACCGAAAACATAGCTACACAACGAGGAAGATTCAGAGAAATATCAATCGAATTAAAAGAATTGATAAGAGAAAAGAACAGAAGAAGAAGAAGAGCACAACGAACTCGAAACAGAGAAGATAAAAGAATTGCAAATGAATTAGACAGGGAGGTCAAAAAACAGTTACAAGAGCACCGAAGCGAATGCTGGGACCAATATATCCAAAGCTTAAATCCGAATAAATCTGCATTCTGGAAAGTATCAGCAGTACTTAGAAACGATAGAAAACCGATTTCACCTCTACACGGAGAAACAGGAATCGTATATACAGACGAAGACAAAGCAGAAGCCATGAAAGATACACTAGAAAAGAATTGTGAGAAAAATTTCCATCAAAGGGAAGACCTAGACTTCACCGCAGAAGTCGAAAATAGTGCAAGAAGAATAAAAAGAAGAAAAGGCAGAATAGGCCTTGAACACACCACCCCAGAAGAAATAAGAAATATAATCAAAAGGGCTAAGGCGAAAAAAGCACCAGGCCCAGACAACATCACAAATAGGGCAATTAAAAACTTACCGACCAAATTAATAGTGTACATCACAAATATCATCAACGCAGTACTGAGACTAAGATACTTTCCAGATAGATGGAAAGAAGCTCACGTAATAATGATCGGAAAACCGGGGAAAAACGGGAGCTTTCCTCAAAACTACAGGCCAATAAGCCTGCTATCATCGATAAGCAAAATAGCTGAAAGAGTAATACTCAAAAGACTCCAAGAGGAAACCGAAAAGCTAGGAATACTCCCCGAAGCGCAATTCGGATTTAGATCAGAACATTCTTGCGAACTCCAAGTACTAAGACTGACAGAGTACATCACGAAAGGCTTCAACGAGAAAATGTACACAACAGTTGCATTTCTCGATGTCAGTAAGGCATTTGACAGGGTCTGGCACGAGGGCCTAATCTACAAAATGAACGATTATGGATACAGTGGGGCGATGACATGTCTTCTGGCTTCATACTTGGCCAACAGGAGGTTCAGATTTCGGATAGGGGAAACCCTGTCCGGGGTCGGGACCCTGGAGGCGGGTGTGCCGCAGGGAGCCGTGCTGTCGCCTTACCTGTACACCATATACACCGCAGATACACCTAAAAGCAACAGAACGATCCTAAGCCTATACGCAGATGACACTGCTATAGCAGCATGCAGCAGAGACCCAGACCTGGCAGCAAGACATGTACAAGGAGAACTAAACCGACTATTACGATGGTGCATAAAATGGAAGATTGCACTAAATCCAGATAAAACTCAGGCCGTCATGTTCCGTAAAAGATGGGGAACACCGAACACAGAATTAAGCTTGGATAATAACCAAATAGAATGGGAAAACGAAGCTAAATACCTAGGCGTAACGCTAGATAGAAAATTAACATTCACACAACACATAAAGCTAACGGTAAATAAAGCAAAAGCACTAAGGAAGCAATTAGCCCCAATAATAGGGAGGAAGAGCAAATTAAACATCAAGACAAAACTCAGAACAGCCAATAGCATAATTCTGCCAACCCTAACATACGCATCCCAAGTAGCAATTTGTCGACGCTACAACGTTGTCTACCGCGTGGCAACGTTTTGTTACAACGTTGTTATTGCCTAGAAGACGACCCAATTCTGCACTAATTTGGTGGACGATTTTTGAGTTGTGTTGACGTTGCCTAGGCAATCTTAAGCGGTGCATAAGACAACTGAAACGACCATAAAAAGTGCCTGCGTGCAATGGTTGCTCAAAGAGTCGGACTGGTTATGTTTTTTTACCTATATAAAAAGTAAACTATTTTGACATCATATCAGGTATTTAAATTTATATAAATACATAAATAAGGACTTAAACAAAATTACCTGATGTGAAATTTATAAACGCATCTCAGATTACCGTCAAATATGGATATTCCACCTTTAAAAAACACACGCGCTCATTTTTTATCACATTTTTAACAAAAATTATGTAAATTTAAAAAATCTAATTTTAATATAAAAGCCAGAATTTATGTTAAAGATGTTTTGTATAAATTTAATGTATTGATGGTGCTTTTAAAGGTATTAGAAAATGCCTGCATTTTTTATATTTTGTGTTTTTTATTTTCTTTACATCCCAAAAAAAACCAAAATGGTGCATTAAACAACATTACCAATATTACTTAAAATATACCTTATTACCAACCATAGACGGATGAGACAACCGAGAAGTCCAATCGCCGACCAAACACGGCCTGGACCGACTATCCCAACCACTTTAGAACGCACCCTCTTATTGGGTGACAGAGGTCATGTGACCAGTGCAATGAAGTGCATCGAGTGCATCATTCTCCTTAACAGCGTTGCCACATTTAGTAGATATCTACTGTTTTGGTATATTTTTGATATTATTTAAAAAATTCTAGTAGGCAATGTTTTTTATTAGATGTTTGGTATATTTCAATATTTTGTTATCACTAAAATAAAATTTGCTTTTTAATAGTATTCACCTTATTTCTAAATTAATTTTCAGACATTTTGTTACAATTTCCCAATGTCATTACCGAAAATAAGATTCAGGACGTAGATGATGATAATAGATGGACAGAGAAATGAAACTGGTAAATACCAGATCTAAATAAGGAAATCTTCATATAATTGGTTTGGAGAATTTTCAAAATGGTTGTAACGCTCGGTTTCATAATCAGTTTTTTAAATTTTAAGTAAGTTGGTACCTACCTGTTTACTTTAAGTTGATTATGAAACCGGGCGATTTTGACAGGTAACCGTTAACACAGATTTTACTGTATTTACAGGGCCTAAAAAGAATCTACTGATTTCTATTGATTTTTTGAAAGCAAGAATACTATCCGCTGCAAGATAATTCGGATGGAATTCAGACAAAATATGTACAAAAAGTACATATTTTGTCGGAGTTTCAGCCAAATTATCTTGCAACGGATATAGTACTGAAAGAGTAAGAACTGGCCTGGCAACCCTGTCTAGCAAAGCTGATACAAATATTTAAGCTTATCAAATCTACTGATAAAACAATGGACAATGGAGAAACCAGCTAATAACAAACAAATAAACAGGTTGTTAAATAAATCGAAAATTTCCAGCAAAATAAAATATAAAATAATAAGAAAAAAGTAAGGTTATAAAGTAAATTCTTTTTTGCTCCTGAAGTTGCCGTAAACGTGAAACACATCTATAGAACTATACGTAAAGGCCCTGGGGTCGTGAGAGACAACTACCTAGTCGGCCAGAAAACCCATGGGCGTAAATTAGTTTAGCATTATAACGTTTTCAAGTAGTTGCGATTGTTGAAAAAACTTAACTGTGATATGTAGTTGTCACAATAGTAATAACTTAGTTGCCCATATAACTAAAGATATTACTTAACGTTGTAACATCGTAATGTCAGTCGGGTTAGGGGTCGTTGGCCGAAACAACTGAAAGTCCACTGTGGCAACGTTATATACAGTGCATTTGTTTGTACTGACAACCAATGCGTCGAAAAATTGCTACTTGGGATCAGCAGCCTGGGGACACACGTGCAAGTCCAACAGGAAGAAATTACAAGTCAGCCAAAACTACATAATCAGCGAAGCCCTAAACGTGCCCAGATATGTACCACTGCGGTACATATACCGGGACACAGACCAGAAAAAAATCCTAAGGACCATGGACGAAAAAGCGTATGACATCTTCACCAATGTGAGAAATCACCCCAACAGGTGGCTAAGGGAATTAACGGATTATGACGAAAACGTTAGAACGGTACATAGACGGCCTAAGCAGCATCTATTGGGATATAGACTGGTCCCAGCAGAAGAACGTGATGTCTGAGATAGTTACAGAGTAGTCAAACCACACCGCGCAATAAAGGGAAAAAAAAAAAAAAAAAAAAAAAGATCATGCTCTGGGGCCCAATCGATGTTAGATGATTGGACACCAGATCGTGCTCACCAAAAAAATACATAAAATATACTAACCCACAAAAAAAATACATAAAACTAACAAAAGACCCTTTATTGTCGCAACCACGTTAATATTAAGTATACTTTGAAGATTAGTGAACACTGACCGTACCCACTCGGCTCATACTCAACATTAAGGGTACAAGGGACCCATCAGGTCACCTTGTACAAGCCACTTAGGCTTCAGGCCCTTAAGTCAGGTCGAATGAGAGACCTAACCGTCGCGAAACTCTGAGCATCGAGACCATGGGCGATAACCATGGGCTCGATGGCCAGACTCATCGGGTGCCCAGCTGCCGAGGAGAACAAAATTTATTTTGCCAAATCGGCGGCTGAGTGACCGAGCTCACTACACGGTTTCCCCGCGGAGTGACATCAATCTAGGTTGATGTCCCTCCGCGAGGAAACACACTCTTAGGGACTTCAGTCCAAATTCATGTCAATACCAAAGTAGAATCAGTAAAGTAAATAGGGAGAAAAGCTACACAGCTACCCCTACAGTGAGGTGGCCTAACCACAACCATGCTAAAGCGAAGGGTGTTTCTCTTTCCCAAATCACTCGACGCAAAGATCATAGCATCCCCGCGTATGTCACACGTTGGGGAGGGGTGGAGGAAAAACCTGGGGGTCAGATAGGTACCGATCCAAAATGACTTGCTCTTTTGGAGCGTGACCGGTCTGATTTTCGGACATGTGGGTCCCGTTGACTAGCAGCGGTACACACATGTTCCTAGGGGGTGGGATGATCGGCGAGTGTGAGTGAGTGAGTGATATCAGATGCACAATACCACTATCCTGGACATTTTTTTTGTCTGATGTAAAAATCACTACAAAACGTTACTACTCCATTAGGAGCTACAGCAAACAAACCTTTGAAACTATTTATGTGTTTATAAACCTATAAGTTGGTTTTTGATGTGCCATTATGTTGGCTTTGGTATGTCACTTCTGTACAATCCACAATATGTAAAAGTGCTGTAAACTAGTAGGTGAACATAATTTATTTTTAAGTTGTGATGGTATATTTTTTATTAGCTGTATGAACAAAGTTTCATGCATAACGATTAACAATGTATACATAATATCTGCAATAGTCCCTCTATTGCAGCCAGGTATGTCTGCAACAAATTTAAACGTAATTGCATCAATATCATGAATAATTTTATTGATCTTATTTAAAGTTATACATACTTCTTTAGGCACGATTGGGGAAAATGTTGAGGATGAATTTTTATAAAAACGACAGTATGAAGTACATGCACACACAGACAGTAAAGTTAGCTGCTAAATCTTTCAAGTTACATATATTCATATATATATCAATACAAATAAAGTGTGAAAAAGATATATCAGTGTTTTTATTTAGTAAATATATTTCTTGATAATTTTTGGTCTTTGGATTTGTCTTCTTCGGGAATATGATAATAAATATTAAAATATGATAAAAAGAAGATTAAAAACAATCTTAATATTGTTTGTAAAATCTGTCAAAATAATTTATTTTATTTTACAGCCATAACACACTGACTAAGGTCCGGTTTCACCAACAACGAATAAATCAATGAATAGCTATTCGTCAAATAAAATTTATTAGATGTTTAAGTTTATAATTTGTTTCAATCTAATTTTGATAATTTAAAATTAAACTCACGAATTTACTTTCTTCTAAATATTTACAGCCAGATTAACTTGCCAATTTATTCGAAGAGTATAAGTATTTTTTTGATAAATAAATAAAATAAGTCTTATTTGACGTTAGTAAAATGTAGAAATGTCAGTTTAATGGTCAAATAACTTTAATCATAGAATAAACTACTTGTTGGTGAAACCAGCCCTTCACAGTTGTCATGATTGATAAATAGTCTTATGTTGTTGCTTTGCCTTACTTTTTTTAATTTTTGGTATTTTAATAAAAAATTTTGGTGAGAAATAAGTATTAAAATTAGTTTTATATTTAAATAAAATACAAATAAACTGTTTAAAATGTTTATTTCATTGAAATCATATAATAGAAGTATAACTTATAAGGTGCGTACAAAATACAACACATTCCTTTTTTTGTTAAAACTGTGATATTTCACCCATCCATGATAATATTCAACTGAATATTACTTAGCATATTAAATATTAAACAATATTTCAATATACAGTAGTTGTTATTCCCATGTACACTTTCACTAAATTGTGATCATTCTTGATATACTGAAATGGAAATCTATATTTGACAAACTATCTAATTTTAGTTTCAGCTGAGTATTCTCTTATTCAAGAAAATACATTTCTGTGTCTTGTTGTGCACTACTTGATGTGATACCACTTGAATGAGATGATTCTGGTTGACTTTCAAGTGGTAATGAAGATGTAGAGGGTCTACATCTACAATCCATTAAATCCATGGAATAAAACAAAAAAAAAACAGTGGTAAACATTTCTGAGATTTAATGTTAGCAACAACATGTTTGTTTTATTTTAATAGTATTTTGTATTTTGACAACGAAACCCGATTTGGGCTTCGAAACGTTAATAAATTCATTTTTTAGTAAAATTGTGGCTTATTTCCCATAAAAAATACGTAATTATAAAAATGCCACAAGGAAATAGCTTCAGAACAACATTGAGATTTAATGCTCGTACTTGTAGTTTGCATACTAAAACAAAACAAATAATATTTTATAGTTATCAAAAAAGACAATAATACATTATTATTGTACCTGTGATATATTTTTTTATAAAGACACAATCCTTATTAGTCATATCATATTGCTTTCAATTTTATAAATTACACAAAATCAAGGATTTACACACAAGATAGTACTACTGCATTTCTTCAGAATCTTCACCAGTCCTATTTGAAAATATGGTGAGAAGATTTTCTTTATCTCCTTTATAAAAGTAGCAGGGACCACGAACATAAATGAGTAGTTTTACTCTGTTCTGCAGATTTCCTAAAAATATGGTGTCATATATACCTTAAATTTACAATTTTAGATATTTTAGTACTTACAATATCAATGATAACCATTCGGATACCCAACACATTACATTACCATTTTGTAGAAATTAAATAATAATAACATACAAACAAATATAAATATTCGATTTCTATTTTTATACAAACAAAAATAAAACTTGACGTCTATCAAATGTCACTGTCACAAATACCACGTGTGAATTTAACTGACACTGACAGTTGACGGATCGGGTCCACGAGCCGTTAAATACCGCTATGAATTCCACGATTTTATTGGTTAGAACTACCCACGTGATATCTGTATTCGTATTCGTATTGGTCAGAGTGATAATCAGCTGTTAGACATCATTATGTGATGGAATTTTTATTTTGATGTAAATAAATATTTATTACTGATAATTTGTATAAGCAAAATTATTGTACTGCACTGCACCTACAGTGACTCAGAGCCTCAATTCTGAAATGATACAGTCGCTACTCAATAAAACTGTAGCTTGTGCCAGTGACTCAATATTAGAAAAAAATTACATACTGAAAGTAAGTTACTAACTATAAGTCCTCTAAAATAGCATAAGCTATGTTTTGGGTTTCAGATATACCATACTTAAATAACAATAATCCTTTAATTATTTTGTGTATGATTTTGATATCAGCTAAAATTAATAAAGAAAACAAAACTCCTTGTTGCTTATTTCTTTGGCTGATAGATTTATTTCTTGCAGTTCAGCTATGTCGATTATTATTTTGTAATATCCGTCTAATTGTTTCAGGATTACATCTTTTTCCAAACTGCCTTTCCACCTCATGTGGTGCACTTTTTTGGGATTATTTGCTATTTCTCTGTCAATACATCTTATTGTTCGTGCGCTATAACTTTTCCCATGTGTAACGATTAATTTTCAAGCAAATTAAGTCAAAACATAAGTGAAACGAATGTCGATGTGTATATACATTTTGTATACTGTATATACTTATACTACACACATCGGCGTACGTTTCACTTTATATTTTGACTTAATTTGTTTGAAAATGAATCGTGACACATGGGAAAAGTTGTAGCGGACGAACTATAGCTATTAGGACTTTGGAGACGGCTGCTCTGAAAAGTTCGTTTGATGTACATCCATACAGCGTATAGCATCTCCCTGTGCTTTATTTTCCTTGAATCTTTCCCTGCATAATGAGTTGGAGCAAATTGTTTTGGCCCATACATGGCAACATTTTTCATACGAATTTCTAGTTACAAATTGTAACTTACAATCTTTTCATGTCGTAAGGCCAAACCCAGTTATACCAGGAAATTGTCTCAGGCCATAGCATTATTCTCTACATATAAAAACTTAAGAAAGTGTGTCCTTTTAGGTGACACAACAGATCGAACACAACAAGCCATGTGTATCTTTTTCGGTACACAGTGTTGAGGACAGTGTGTATCTAAAAGAATACATTGGCACTGGGAGTGTTAATTATTGCATATTTGAAACCCAAAACATGGCTTATGCTATTTTAGAAGACTCATACTAACTTACCTACTTTCAGTATGTAAGTTTTTTCTAATAAATATTGAGCCACTGACACAAGCTAGCTTTATTGAGTAGCGACTGCATCATTTAAGCTGTGAGCCCCTGTATATGTTTATCAATCGTGGCCTAGCTACACATTAAAATTGTTTCGTTGATCATTCCCTGCTTTGCTTTTTTCAGCGTGCACACTGATTTTTATACAGCAGCTTTTGTAGCCAATAGTTACTCTTGTTTGTTTTCTAGATTTTTCCTAGTCAGGACTTTATTTCTTTTTGGTTAGTTACTGTCTCCCTTCTACAATAGAGAGAGAGTTTGGGGCTTATTATTCGTTAAAGTGTTGGAATGCTTGTGGGTTTTGATATATGTACATACTACCACAACTCTCAATACAAAATTTGATCAAACTAAACTGATAGTGTGACCACTAGATTTTTATAATTTGAACAAACTGCAGTTGTGGCGTCACTTCCTGAGTTTGCTCAAACTGTTTGATCAAATTATTTGATAGTGAAACCACGACTTTAAGGATTTAAGTAACATCCATTTAATTTGCAATAAAAAAGATCATGAAGATTTGACGATGCTTGTAAATACATACACCCGATTTAGATAATTTAAGTGACAGAAATTTTTAGATTGTCTTGTCAAATATACCTACATGCAACAAAAAATTTAAACAAAATTTGCATAAAAAAAATTGAAGTGTTTTAAAAGTTTCAATATGTAAAAACATTGAACCACAGAAACGGTTTTTCTCCACAAAGAAACAAAAATCGTAGCAACATATTAATAAGTCATACATACGTTTCAAAATCCAAATGTAAATGAAATATGAAATTTCAGACATTTTAAAAGGACACAAACACAACATGCCCTATATTTCACAAAATGCCGAAGAAAATCATAATTATATAATATAACATATAATTTCCCCTAAATTACTTTTCTCAATATCCAGTATATTTACTTTAATGTAAATTATCTGTTTTTAATTTTCATGCATTTATAATTTAATTTATAAGATCTATTCTAGTGCTGCTGTGTTTGTATTGAACAACTGAAATAAATTAAAATAATATTATTACTATACAATAATTGTTTATATTTTTTATGAGATAAAAGAAATATTTCATGAGACTAGGTACAGTCTAGAAAGCAGACTAGTAGAAACGAATAAATAGTGTTTTTTTAATCAATACTGTTTTTCAATATTGATTTTCTACCACACTTTTATTTCTATCACAAAAATTGTCAATTGTAAGATAAACAAGAAATATTTATCCGTTATCCTCGGTCAGCAGACTTGTTTTCTTGAAACGACACTGCATACAATATTGGTATTTAAATATCCCGCTCTGTCATTCTTAATCATTTGACCAATACGAACACAGATATCACGTGGGTAGTTCTAACCAATAAAATCTTGGAATTCATAACGGTTATTAACGCTTCGTATCGGGGAGAGATTAAATGTCCAGCAAACGACGGCACTGTTGCCAGATTTACCTTTTTTCCTTTTAGCGGGAATTTTAAAATTAGTCTAATGCCACTTTGGTTTTAAAAGATTCTTAAATTTATAACCTTACTTTTACAAGTAATTAGGATTATTTTATTTTACATGTAAATATTGAAACAAGTATTGTACTGTGTCATAATTTAAAACTCATGTTGCAGTATTTTGAAAAAAAAAATGAAGCTCAAAAGAAATATACTTATACAGTACAAATTATTTTTTAATGGGAATGGAACCAGAATGGAAATTTACGATTTCAAAGGTGAAAATGTGTTGGGATAGTATAGATGGACACTTTTTTATTTTAGTATTAAGTGGTTACATAATTATTCAGAATATTAATAAAATTACTAGTAATTTGAATTAGTTTTAATATGTATTATAATAGTATTAGTTCTCATCATGTATCTGGCTAAATAGCTAAGGGCTAAAGCAGCAAAATAAAAAAAATTGAAAAAACATTCTTAGTGGCCTAGCACCTTTACTTTGCCTGGGGGCGAGGCGAGTTAATAAATTCTATTTTCTTATTGCAGTCATTTTGTGACGGCTTAAGAAGTTACATAAATGATGTCTTTAGGCTGTGAAATTTTAACCGTAGAAAGACATCTTTCTGACTTTTATTTACATGATATAGGGCTTTTCACTCAGTCATTTGTTTCGAGCTTCTGTCATGTGTTGTCTAATATTAATATATCTATGTCATATGTTATTGATGTTGCCAATGATACAAACCAAAGACGTATGACGTAGATATATTAATATTATGTGAC
Organism: Diabrotica virgifera virgifera; assembly: GCF_917563875.1. NCBI lineage: Eukaryota > Metazoa > Arthropoda > Insecta > Coleoptera > Chrysomelidae > Diabrotica > Diabrotica virgifera. The sequence continues at coordinate 181,420,228 of NC_065443.1, read as the reverse complement.
ACTTGACTGAAGCTCGAAACAAATGACAATCGATGAAAAGCCCTATTCAATAGGGCATTTCATTCACAGTCATTTGTTTCGAGCTTATGTCATGTGTTGTCTAATATTAATATATCTATGTTATTGATATGCCAATGATACAAACCAAAGACGTATGAAGTAGATACATTAATATTATGTGACTCATGACAGAAGCTCGAAATAAATGACAATCGATGAAAAGCCCTATTGGCGTCTGCATATCAGGATCCGGTAATACTATATTATTTATCTATGATCAGGATATTGCTGGGTGTACACAAGTAAACAACACTTTTTTGATTAAAAGGTTTATTTCATTAAATCAAAACTTACATGGATACAATTTAAATAAGATATTTTTTCTATTTAAGGCAATATAATATAAGATATATATTTTAGTATAACTCTCCTACATTAACAAGCTTTAACACATTCAGTGGCCATGACGTATGGGTAGCATCAAGAAGGTTTTACGGAAGGTACTGACGACACATAAGTTATGTGAGTAGTTCTGTGTAACTAAATAAATGATTTAAGTATGTGGTACCAGCCAAGTGGAGCTTGTTCGAGATGTGCACCAAACATGTTAATCTGGTCATGCACAGAGACTTATACTATAATATGTTATATCTCATATTGCTCACTATTGTAATGAGTGAGCCTGCATACACAAACTATAATATATTATTATGGTTCTGTGTATGCAGGCTCACTCATTACTACTGTAGTGAACAATATGAGATGTAATATTATGAGATATACCTATTATATATTATGGTATAGCTCTCCATGAGTGCCAAGTTTTAAACTTAACTGATAACAACTAATGGATACCCTTTTATCCAAAATTTTATGAAAATTTTGAATGGTCATATATTGGTATTAATTCCACAACCCCTTCCTATAACAATAGGCGCATTGTTGGATGTTATTGCAGTAGTTCTACTGGAAATACTTACTAAAATTGTATGTATTTGCATCACTTAAAAGTCTACCCAAAAAGCTATTAATACTCTCTAAACCATCATTAATACATCTTGTATACATAATAGGATTTTTTTCAGAATCAGATATTTTATTAAGATTTACTTACCATGCCCTATCTATGTGCCAGGCACTTAACAGTCTATTAGGAGCAATACCCATTACATTTGACGAGGCATTGTAAAAGGTGTCGCTTATGCCTGATATGAAAACATTTGACTATACATATAATACCAACACAGACATGTATTTAAAAAAATTGGTCAATTAAAGTAGTTATCTTTTCTATTTGAAAATAAGAAAGCAGTACAAAATCCATTCCCAAATTCATCTTTCACTAATACTGTCATAAGTTCAAAGTCATAGGAATTGAGCCCATGAGTTCCATCGATTGCGATAAAGGATTTACCAAACTTAATTAACATTTCCTTTTGGCACAGTATTAAGGAAAATAAGACAAAAATCATAAATGTTAAATTCAGAATGAATATCCATTAGTATGCCCTGTTGTTTGTAAAATAATATTGGACATGAGTCTGTAAGCATTCAACCCAAAAATAAACACTGGTTGCATCATCATTGTACATATATCCATCTTTCAAATCAATGCCATAAGAGAGTTTAATGTTTGTGATATCTTTTCTTGTAAGTAAATTAATTCTTTTTAATTCGCCTCCTATGCTATTATGCTCTCCTGAACAGTCTGAAGTTTGCTAAAAAAAGTAAAATATAGGTATAGGAGAATCAAACACACTAGTTTGAAATTGTAAACTGTAGTAAATATTCATGAGTAATATTTAAAAAGTGGTTTAATGGTAACATTTTTGTTTTAAATTATATTGTGTATATCGATGGCGGAAAGGCAGGACCTCATAACTGAAAAATTTGTATAAAATGAGTTACTTCGGTTTTCGCTTTAGAATAAGTATATCAGCACCTATTAAACAGCTTTTAGATCTGGGAAAGCCTTCCGGAAACTTTCCCAGCTGTAATCGCTGTTTAATAGCTGCCGATACACTTATTCTAAAGCGAAAACTGAAGTAACTCATGTTATAAAATTTTTTCAGTTACGAAGTCCTGCCTTTCCGCCGTCGATATGCAAATATTTTACTTACATTTTTGAAGAAAGTCTCAAAATAAACTTTGAAGAGATATTTATCTGATTTTGGTATTTATGTAAGTGCTCTATATCATCCTCATGCGCGTAATGTGTTTTAAAATAGTTTCAATATTTTTAGATACTATTATTCGACTAGTACACCAAATAAACATTTTGCAGGATCCTTGGGATTTTAAAGCTCTTTCTCTATCTTGTTTTGTAAAATAATTTTTTGAGGATCACATACATATACATTCATAATAAGATGTTTCATGTTCTTGTACTCTTCCTGTGCCATCCATACAGTGCAAATCTAAAAATAAACAACAACAGGTGATTACATGGGCAGTTATACTACTTACAGCTTAGTTTTTATCTAATCTATTATCTAGTATTACTCTATTAGTATCTACCTACATAAAACTATCTTTGAAATCTAAATTTTTGATATCAACATCAACCTTAATACTTAAAAAATAAATAATAATGTGGAAGTTACAGGTACCTACCTAAAAGTTTTTGAATTGCAATTTTATCAACTGGAAAAGACTGCAACATAATGAGTTTGAAATTATGACACAGTACAATATTTATTGTTTCAATTTACATGTAAATAAAATAATAATAATAATAATCCTAATCACTTGTAAAAGTAAGGTTAAGATTTTTGACTTGAGAAAACAGAACTGTCAAATTTAAAACCAAACTGCTATAAAATTTTAAAATTCCCGCTAAAAGGAATCTGGCAACACTGCCGTCGTTTGCTGGACATTTAATCTCTCCCTTCGTATCGGGCCCCTGTAACCACGGTTATTGGCTGTGAGTTTCGACGGTAGCGCTATCTCGCGGTTTGAAACTTATACTTTTCTGATAAAATTTATGTATGTGAAATATACAAAACGAGAAAAATAGATACTTATCTAGAAAGACACAAATTATGAACTGAAATATTATTGTAACCTGATTACTAAACTATAAAAGAATAAGTTTATATGAATTATTTAACATTTTAAAGGTTACCTCTGTTTGTTTTTGTGTGCTTACTGCTTTGCTTATTAAAATTTGTAATTTGTATGAATTGTAATTTGTTTGAATTCTATCAAAATGGATATTAAACATTATATACTGGATTCAGTCTTATTTCCCATGATATCCAATTTCAATCAGCAACACCAAAAAAGGAAAGGATTTAGTTGATACAGGACATGTACGCAATGTTTCCGAATACAATTACTGCATCCAGTACTGTTATATTCAATATTTTTACATGAATCAATACAACAGCTGCAATATCTTGTTTTCTTTTTTGAAAAATCCATATTACCCGCCATTTCAGTTTGTGAAGTTTATCAAAAGCATAAAACAAAACTGCCAACTGCCACTAACACAGCGTTGCCACATTTTATTTAGAAAATCTACTTAAGTTTAGCTTACTAAAATCTACTTATCAAAAACTAAAATATACTATAAAACTTTATTAATATATTTGTATATAATTTATGACTTTTTATAATAAAAATAACAGCTGACTAACTAGAATTTTTTTTTTATTTAGCTAATGCCTCGACAACTAATGGGCATTGGCATGGTGATGGTACAGTGGATTTTACCAATTAGGTAGCTAGTGTTAAGTCGACTTTACATTACATGATTTATCATGTGATTTGTTATATGATTTAGTCATGGAGTAAAATTTACATGTTTACACTGTGTGATTTGTCATATGATTTTGCCATAAGCATTGTGTTTTATCATAAGCATTGTCATGCGGCTCGTCATGGGCAAAATCATATGATAAATCATGTAGTGTATAGTCGACTTTATGTGTAGTGTGTGTATTGAGTAAGTGTCTTGTTACTTTGCAAAGTCGATGTCATTGTCTTTGCAGAGACGCTAATTGTATCCGAACGTCTGCGGTCCCTCCGGTGGGTACCAATCCCACAAGGATAGAAACTATTTTCATTTATTAATTTATAATAAACGAAAAATTCTCTACCCTGGTGAGATTCAAACTCACGACCATATCGGACCTTTCGATCCAAAGGTAGGCGCTCTTACCACTGAGCCACAGAGGGAGTTTAACTAGAAATTAATATGACTGTTTGTAAACAAAAACCAAACTTTTTTATATTATAACTGGGGAACAAAATGACCAACTATAATTAATTTTTATCAGTTTCATATTTAATATTTGTATATAATATTTTGTCATCCACTGATTTTAACATCTGCATATCTGGATCACATTCTTCAAACAATTATTTCGCATTTTACATTAGAAACACGCAAACACAACATTTGTTGTTTTGCAAAGTTACATATATTATAATTAGGCCCGGTCTTTTCACCTCCGAATAAATATTTATTAGGAAGTTTATCCGGCAGATTACATGTAAATCTGTCAAATAAACCTCCGAATAACTTTTATTCGGAGGTGAAAAGACCGGGCCTCAGATATTTTAGTTTTCCATCGTTAGCTTCTAACAGGCTCACCGACCACCGAATACCAGAACTCTTCAATAACACCTGAAATAGGTACTGATTGCACTGCTACTTGAAATCTGCAAGTTTGTTACACCAGAATCCAGTTTCATTTCTGTTTAATATTCATCATCTACGTCCTGGGGCTAGATTCCGTGCACTGTAGATATCTACACTTTGCTTTCTATCGATGTCAATTGTCGTGAAAATATTTGAATTTTTAGCTTTAATTGAACTATTTTCTAGTTTTGCTAGTTGATGCTGAAGTGACACTTGTTAAACAAGAAAATATTTGAATTAAAACTAAAAATTCAAATATATTGACATTGATAGAAAGCGGTCGGCGGTGTTAGCGATTGTACACAGAATCCCACCCCTGAATCTTATTTTCGGTAATGACATTGGGAAATTGTAACAAAATGTCTAAAAATTAATTTAGAAATGGGGTAAATACTATTAAAAAGCAAATTTTATTTTAGTCATAAGAAAATGTTGAAATATACCAAAAATCTACTAAAAAATATTGCCTACTAGAATTTTTTAAAAAATATAAAAAATCTACCAAAAAAGTAGAAATCTACTAAATGTGGCAACGCTGCACTAACAGCTGTGGCGAAAACCGTCAAATCCCCTCTACTCTACCCATGGCGCGCCATTTAAATTTATCAGATAAATGCACAAAACTGCCACTAACAGCGCTGGCGAAAGCTGTCAAATCCCCTCTACCCATCGGCTCATGGCCAATGGCACCTATGTACGCCGTTTCTCCCGCTTGGCGGCGCTAGTGTAGTTGGAGGTCAACGTTTTGACTATTCGTGAAGATTGTATATGGTGTTTTTGATTACGATTTTATAAATAATAAATTATGGCCGAAATATATGGATCTTGGAGAATGTTTGTGCGTTGAAAAACGAATTGAGAAGGAATGCGAGAGTTACTGGAAAAAGGAAGCCCTTATCGAATGATAAACTATATTAATCATCGTCTCAATGTTTTATTTCTATAGCTCAGAAGAGGGTATTTATTTAGTATTGACTCGCTCCCCACACGAGTCTGACAACTGTGAATAATATATGATAAGTGCGATCTGCCTTAGTTTTTTATCAATTTAAAATTCACAATTAAGTGCGCTCAGCATTAATTTTTGTGTTAATCTCATTTAAAAATGTGATATTTTCAAAATATGGCCGCCATGACAGTTGCGCATTTGGTGTAAATTTGGTTTAAGTATGGGCTGAGCGTAGTCGATTGTGCAATGTTGTCTTATTTAAAAAAAATTATAATTCCTTATGGAAATATAGAATGTGTTAATTTAATTAAGTACAATTATTTGGGTGTTTGTCTACGTGAAAAGCGACTAAATTTAAGATGAAATTAGAAAAATTTAGGGTTAGGTTTGATCAGGTTATGTTTTAGTCACTAAAGAATATTTGAATGGTACCTACTAGGTCACTTTAATTTTCAATTATTAACTTGTTTATATTATTTTCGATTAGGTTAAGTTTGATCAGGATATGTTTTAATCATTTTAAAGCACATTTTAAAGATAATATGTCACTAAAATTCAGTTATTAACTTTTTATATTATTTTCGATGACGCTAGGTTAGGTTTGATCAGGTTATGTTTTAGTCCCTAAAAAATATTGAGAGCTTGAGAATTATTTAAAATTAGTATTTCACATTTTTCTATATTATTAATTATTATTATTGCTTCAAATATAAATTTTTTTATATGTTCACTCCATAAAAAGCGATTGTAGATGTGGCAACAGTGTGAATGTATATAAAATTGCATATCTTAATCCGTGCGTTTATAATAAATTTTGATCTGAATTTTATAGTGAAGTATTCTATTTTTTACAGTCGAATCTAGGGGCAATACGTAATCTGTTTCAACAAAATGTGTATTGCAGATACGTGCGTTTATAGTCGGCACATATGTATCCCTTCTTATTGCTACAATCCATTTTTTTCTCTTCAGAATATCTTTGAAATGCATAGCACAACATTGAGGGATTTTATTTTCTCGAGTTTAATTCACACAGCGAAACAAATATGCAATATTTACTTGGAAATAGATTGATTTGAAGTGTTGACGTAAGTTGACGTGACCTCCAACTACACGAGCGCCACCTACGTTAAGCTTTCCAGATTAGCTGCCATTAGACTTTATTACGGTTGTCTTGTCCTTAGAGTATGGAAAATTTTTTACCCTCTCCCTGGAGTGACCGCAACGAGAATGAAACTGAAGCCAAAACCAAGTTAGAACCAAACACGAGTGCCAGTGGCGTATCGCGTAGGCCAGAAGAAACTATATAAAACTACATAATTAAATAATATTGCTCGTAGGTTTAGTTCAATTTTCTATTTTTATTAATTACACAATATTATGCATGGCTTACATAGAAAGATTGAAACAAATAACAGTATTTTAGTATGTTGAACTTTTATACCCACTCAAAATTAAACAGGATTAGGAATTAGGGGATGTGACAAAAGCAAGCTTTTTGAATTATTGATTTATGATAGATATCTTTATTTCACATAGGTCGCAAAATTTCGACTCCAATACTATATTTAAATAGGATTTATTTTTTCGAATTCTGAGAAAAAAGTTACAGGGGTGAAAAACCAAGAGACAATTTAGTGTGATTTTTATTTTCAAAGATCTCATTCAAAAGAAACTTTTTATTTATTCTGAGGGACTTTCAGCCCTCGGTAATAATTTAGTCCTTCATTCTACGTTTAAATTTTTCAAAAGTATTACTTTTTTCAGTATAGGGCTTTTCATTCACAGTCATTTGTTTCGAGCTTCTGTCATGTGTCACATAATATTAATATATTTATGTCATACGTTATTGGTATATAACAATGATACAAACTAGAGACGTATGACGTAGATATATTAATATTATGTGACACATGACAGAAGCTCGAAACAAATGCCAATCGATGAAAAGCCCTATAGGGCTTTTCATTCACAGTCATTTGTTTCGAGCTTCTGTCGTGTGTTACATAATATTAATATATCTACGACATACTTTATTGGTATATAACAATAATACAAACCAAAGACGTATGACGTAGATATATTAATATTATGTGACACATGACAGCAGCTCGAAACAAATGACAATCTATGAAAAGCCCTATTGGAAAAAAATGAACACCATGTCAGTGGTAATATTTTCCAAATTGAATATTCGCTATCTTTGTCGTACAACGCACTCAGTCGAACAGAATGTGCTGACAAGACAGCGGCAATTTTAGATATTTGGCACGGCTTTAGGAATAATAATAACGTTTGATCCAAAATTATTGTCACCATAGGTGGCTCTCAACGACAGAGATAGATATACAGTGCATGTCTGTTCTTAATTCAGATATACTACTTTCCAGTTTACGTCAACTTTGCAGTGCACGTCAACTTAACAAGAAAAGGTAGGTTATGTAGAGATGTTGGTGGTGGACATATACAGCATCCCGTTTGATTTTATTTATTATTGTTACTTATAATTGTGTTAATTCTTTTTATTTTAGATTAAAGTTCTGTGTTAAAGGCTTTGACTGATTTTTTATGTTTTATAACGTTAATCAAAATTAATTGATAAAAATTCAGATTAAAGCAAGACATACGTAATTTTTTGCACGGCTAGCTTTGATCCAATAATTGTGTATCGCTCGTTATCTTGAGTTGTTTATTAAATAATAATGATAGTGTATTGGCTAAAGAATTTAAAGGCCGCGTCTCACCATCAAATAATTTGATCAAACAGCTTGAGCAAACTTGACGTACTTGAGGAAGTACGTCAAAGTGACGTCACAATTGCAGTTTTTTTTTAATTCTAAAAATCTGTGCTCTCACTATCAGTCTAGTTTGATCAAATTTTTTGTATTGAGTTGTCTAACTTGTTTGTACTTTATTTAAAATTAAAATTTTTCATTATTATCCACAATGAACACTCAGGATGTGACGTCACTAACTGTCACTTTCAGTTTGCTTAAACCAGTTTGATCAAATTATTTGATGGTGGGACGCGGCCTTAAGACGCGAAATTAATAAAAAGTTATTTATTGTTTATTATTTATGGAAGATCCCAAGCAGAGACTACACCAGGATATATATTGTGATATAAGCATTTTGTTGTTAAAGATATTCAAAATTTATCTAAGCGTTCCATAGTAACAATATATTATTAAAAAAATCACTTTTCCTCTTTTCTCGATTAAGTATTATCTTTTATGGCATAGTATATAAATTATTATAATCACTGAATACATAGTTAGTGAAAAATTATCATATTAATTAATTGAATTAATAATTTAAGCGATGATACAAGTAACAGTTATCCAAGAACATTCAAAAGTCATCTCAAGTTAATGGTGACAATGTCATTGTCAAGTAATGTTTATAGTATTTTTACTACAAAAGCGATATTACGTAGGTCAAAATTTTTGACGTAAGAGAACTGTTCGGGAATCCTTATTTCTTTATTTTAATATTGCTATGATTCTACTATTTATTTATTTTCGGGTAGAATAAGCTTTAGACAATTTAATTATATTTAGTTATTTTGGTATGCCCCCTGTAAAATGACGCGCAATAACCTTCTTAATGTCAATTTTTAAAATTATCCACAAGCTCAAAGCTTATCGCTTTCGGTACGCATGTATAAAACTGGACATGCGTTAAGTACTTTAAGGACAAGGTACCACTACTGTGATTCCGCTTCAAGCTTTCAACGAAAAAGGTACTCCCTTTCGTGATCTTGACGGTACCGTCCCGCGTTCCACGCGCATCGCGAATTCCATGGAAGGAGTCCAGAATTGAGTCACCCATTGGATCTACAAGTTTACCATATCCTAAACATCACCGATTTCCAGGTAAGCGATATTGTGCAAAGCTTGTGGAAACATAATTTTTAAATTCTATTTTTTTACAACTCAGTTTTCATATTTCCTGCAGTTTTCATAACATTTTGAAACATTTCGGTCCTTCGCAGCCATATTTTGAGCCTTTTTTCTATTTATTTTACATAATATAAGCTTATTTTGCGTCATTTTTAAACCTTGTAAGCTTCTATAAACGACAAACGTTATAGGCTTTTTATTAACAGTCACTTTTTTGTAACTTTTAAAAACTTTACAATACGATACCTAAAGTAAATTCTCGCACATATTTTTGAATCGAGAAATTGAACGGTATATCGCTTTCTAGTTTTTGCTTTTCTAAACCTGTCGCTAATTATTATTATCGGTTAATTTGATGGGTTCACGTTAATTAGGTTTTCTTGTTTATTTTTATGTCGATTTTGATAAATAAAGTTACTTGCTGTTGTTCGCTTATTTATAACAAAACAATTATTATTTGAATTACGTTTATTATTTAAACCACTTGTGTCTTTGATTAATAAATTTTTTATTCGCTATTTAGAATACAAATCAATCACATTTAAGTAAATTTTATTAGAATATTAATTTGTTAAATTAACTTTCTAACATGTCTGATAAATTAACAAAAGCCAATTTAAAGCGAACTACTGCTTTTAAACGATTACAAGAAACTTACGAGTGTGGTCTTAAAGTTTCGAATGATGAGTCTTTAAAGCCTGAATTTCTTGCTAGAGCCAATGCTATTGATGGCACTTATAATGAATTTCAAAGTAATCATAACACTGTTATTTCATTAATCAATGATGATGAATTTTCTTCCTATGATGAGATGAGATTAAATGCTGATAAAGCCTTTTATGGAGTTTTATCACTAAAACATGATTTTTTGTTGAATGACTCATCTTCTCAAGCGGCAAACATGTCTACTGTAGATAATTCTAATTCTTCTAACCGTAGAAGTGTCGTAAACCTTCCAAAGCTTTCCTTGATGCGTTTCGAAGGTTCTTATAAAGATTTTCCTACTTATTTTGATGTCTTTAACAGTCTAATCCACAATAATCCTGACATATCTAATGTTGAAAAGTTTCAGTATCTGCTTACTTCTTTGGGTAATGAACCCCTAGCTTTAATCAAAGGCATTCCTCTTACTGAGGGCAATTATACTGTAGCATACGAAAAGCTGGAAAAAAGATATAAAAATACACGTATCTTAGCTAGCCACTATTATAATGAAATTTTTAATGCTCCCTCAATTTCAAAGGCAAATTCTTTTGAACTAAGAAAATTATTAAGTGTCTTTTCAGAAAATGTTGCTGCTCTCAGGGTAATGAAGTTGCCTGTAGATCATTGGGATTTTTTGCTATTTAACATGCTTCTTAATAAATTAGATTCAAAAACCAGAACCAATTTTGAACTGGAACATAGCCTTAGCCAGGAATTGCCAACTTATAGGCAATTAATGTCGTTTTTAGATAGACAATGCATCGCACTGGAGTCTGTTCAGTATATTGCTTCGTCATCTCACAATCCAAAGGTGAACAATAAAAAACACGTATCTAGTTTTCTGGTGGAATCCAGCCCTAATTCAGTTGAGCAGTCTAAGTGCATCTTATGTTCTTCGCCTCATGCCTTATATAAGTGCGGAATATTTCTTTCTAAATCCCCTCAAGAGAGGTTTTCTATTGCTAAACAACACAAACTTTGCGTTAATTGTTTAGTTTCGCCACACTCTATGAGGAATTGTGTGTCACCTCATAAATGTCGTGTTTGCAAATTCCCCCATCATACAACATTGCACTTTGATAAAAAATCAAACGATACAGCTTCTGAGCAGAATTCAAACGTTCAGGTTACTTCTTCCAACCCCTCTGTTGGTCCGTCAGTGAGTTGCAACCCGTCTACTAGTTCTTCGATTACCAATACCCTTGTAAATACTTACATCAATTCTGACTGTATTACAAGCAACTTATCACTTCCTCAATCAACTATTTTATTGTCAACCTGTGAAGCGGAAGTAAAGGATATTCGAGGTAACTTTACCACAATACGAATTCTTCTTGATACAGGTTCTATGGCGAATTTTATTTCTGAATCTTGTGTTCAACGTCTTGGCCTTTCAAAAAGAAATTTTTCGATTCCTGCTGAAGGTCTCAATGGAATATCATTGGCTGCAAACAGTGGTATAGTGCAGTGCACAATGAAACCGTGTGGACAAATCGATCCAACATTTTCATTTGAAGCCATTGTTCTTCCTAAAGTATGTTCAAATCAGCCAAAATTCCTAATTAATCCTTCTGAGTTGACACATCTTCAAACTTTAAAATTGGCAGATCCTAAGTTCCACATACCTGGTCCTATAGACATGTTAGTTGGTGCAGAACTCACTCCGTTTATTTTAAAATCGGGTAGAATTTTTGGAAATCCAAATCAACCAGTGGCATTAGAAACTGTTTTTGGATACGTTCTTCAAGGTAAAGTAAATTGCCTCCCTAATGATTCTTCTATAAATACTCTTGTTAATTGTCATATGTCTCTTGAAACAAATATCGACACGCAATTAAGAAAATTTTGGGAGCTTGAGGAGATTTCTAAATCCTTACCTTTATCCTCTGAAGATAAAAAATGTGAAGAAATATATAAGTCTTTAACTCTTAGAGATTCTACAGGTCGATTTTTTGTCCCGTTACCTTTTCGTCAAGAAAAACCTAAATTTCTTGATACTTATTCTCAAGCCCATCGACGTTTTTCGATGCTTGAAAATCGTTTTAGAAAAAATCCTGATTTACGCACAAAATATTGTGATTTTATGCAAGATTATTTAAATAAGGGTCACATGTCTCTCGTTCCTACAGAGCATAACCATTCTCCTTCGGCCTATTATATCGCCCATCATGCTATATTTAAGGAACAAATTTCCGAATTCGAGATTGTATCTAAAATAAGGGTAGCCTTTGATGCAAGTTTGCGTGACATAAACGGTGTATCTCTAAATGACACCTTACTTGTAGGTCCAAAGCTTCAGAAGGACATTGCTAGTCTTTTACTTAGATTTCGATTTTATGCCTATGTCTTTGTTTGCGACATTAAGCAAATGTACAGACAAATTAATGTGATTGCCGACTATTGGGACTATCAACGTATTCTATGGCGTTTCTCCCTATCCGAACCTCTTCAGGAGTATCATTTACGCACTGTGACATATGGTATATCTTCTTCACCATATTTGGCATTACGTACCTTGTATGAACTCGCAGCTTCTGAAGAAAATAATTATCCTCATGTAGCTAAAGCTTTAAGAACTCAATTTTATATGGACGATGGTTTACTGGGAGCTAATGATATTCCCTCAGCCTTGACTCTTCAATTTGACTTAATCGCAGTTATGAAAAGAGGAGGTTTTGAACTTGGAAAATGGGCTAGTAATCACCCTGATCTAATTACTCATCTTTCTGCTTCCGATTGTCAGAACTCATCTTATAGTTTTGATAAGGACGAACCTTCATTCATCAAACTGTTGGGATTAAAATGGGATCCGTCATCAGACATATTTTCCTATTCCTATGTCCCTTTTGATCGCTCTTGTACAAAGAGACACATTTTGTCTGAAATTAGTAGGATTTTTGATCCTCTCGGATTTATTTCACCCTGTCTTCTGTTTGCAAAACGTCTGCTACAAAGATTGTGGGAGCTCAATGTCCCTTGGGATGAAATCTTATCCGACGAGATTACCGAAATTTGGACAAAATTCAAAACGGAATTACCAAATCTCGCTGATATTAAAATTGCTCGTTATTTGGGTTCTGAAGCCATATCTCTCGTCGAGTTACATGGCTTTTGTGACGCCTCTCAAGTAGGTTATGCTAGTGTTGTTTACTTTCGAATTGAAGAAACCACTGGTAATATCAAAACCTTTTTGGTTAGCGCTAAGTGCAAGGTTGCTCCATTAAAGACCCAGTCTATTGCTCGTTTGGAGCTTTTGGCAGCAGTTCTTCTGGCTAACTTAATTAATTTTGTTCAAAGAAGTTATGAGGGCTTCATAATGTTTAACACTGTATATGCGTTGTCAGATTCTATGATAACTTTGGCTTGGTTGTCTTCTTCACCAAGTCGATGGAAGACTTTTATAGCTAACAGAGTAAGTCATATACAAGAAACTGTCCCTAATTCTAGTTGGCATCATGTGGCGTCTTCACAGAATCCTGCCGATTATGCAAGTCGTGGTCAAAGTCCGCTTCAACTTCTAAATACTTCTATGTGGTGGTCAGGCCCTCCTTTTCTTTCTATGCCTAGAACCACTTGGCCCTGTCAGCCTGCAACTGAATCTTACTCTGATTTATCAATAGAGATCCAAAAGGAGGAAAAACAAGTTGCACTTGCGGTGACAGTTAATAGTGACAATTTTCTATTTAATTTACTTAACCGATTGTCTTCTTTGTTTAAAATTCAAAGAATTTTAGCTTATGTTATAAGGTTTATAAAAAATTCTAGGTCTAAACAAAGACTCAACGAAAACAAAATCCTTACTCCTCAGGAAATAAATTCTTCACTTATACCGATCATTCGATATGTTCAGCTGGATGTTTTTTCTGATATTTTTCTTAAGATTAATCAAAATCAGTTACTGTCAAAACCTTTTCGTAAATTGGCCCCATTTGTGGACCCAGATGGTTTACTTAGAGTTGGTGGTCGGCTTAAAAGATCTTCTTTTAGTTATGACATTAAACATCCTATCCTTTTGCCCAAAACACACAGACTGACAGAATTGATAATAGAATCAGTTCACAGCTCATATTTTCATCCTGGTTTAAAGACTTTGCAATACTTGTTGCTTCAACAATATTGGATCTTATCCCCTAAAGCAGCAATTTATAAATGTTTATCTAGATGTATTACATGTTTTCGTTCTAAACCCAAGTCATATAATCCGTATATGGCTGATTTACCCTCGTTCCGCGTTTCTCAGTTAAAGGCATTCTCATCAGTTTGCATTGATTTCACTGGTCCATTTTCGCTTTTGATGAGCAAACACAGAGGAGCAAAAACTTTTAAGGGTTATGTCTATTTATTTGTTTGTACCGCTACTAAGGCCATTCATTTGGAGGCCACATCTGATCTTAGTTCAGAGTCATTCTTAGCAGCTTTTAGACGTTTCATTGCCCGAAGGGGTAGGTGCAATCATATTGTAAGTGATCAGGGCACTAATTTTAAGGGTGCTAATAATCAATTAATAGAACTTGCTCAAATTACAGCACAAAATTAGACATTTCTTGGAATTTTAATCCTCCCGCTTCTCCGCATTTGAATGGATTGGCCGAGGCTGGCGTCAAGTCATTTAAATCATATTTTTACCGAGTTATGGGAAATCAAATTTTAACCTTTGAAGAGTTCTATACAGTTCTAACACAAGTCGAGGCTATTCTAAATTCTCGTCCCTTGTGTCCCATTAGCTCAGATCCTAATGATCTGCAGCCACTTACGCCTGGACATTTTCTGATTTTCGAATCGTTAAATAATCCGATTCCTGAACCCAATTTAGAGCATTTAAGTCTTAACAAACTAAGTCGTTGGCAGCTACTGCAACGTATCCAAAGCGATTTCTGGAAACGTTGGTCTTTAGAGTATATTAACACTCTTCAACAAAGACACAAGTGGACTAAACAGTCTCCTCCGGTTTCTAAAGGAGATCTGGTAGTTATTAAGAATGAGCAGCAAGCTTCTTTGCAATGGGAACTTGGTCGTATTGTTAACTTATTTCCGGGACAGGATGATGTAATTCGCGTTGTCGAAGTCAAAACTTCTCGCGGCACGATGAAACGACCGGTGGTCAAGATTTGTCCTCTTCCAGGCAATTAGGCAATGTAACTGCCTTTTTTAATTAAGTTTAATTGAGTTTAACTTTAGTTTTATTTTTTTTTCTTTCTCTCTTACTTTGAAAACATTCGTTTTGGCGGGGTGAATGTTCGGGAATCCTTATTTCTTTATTTTAATATTGCTATGATTCTACTATTTATTTATTTTCGGGTAGAATAAGCTTTAGACAATTTAATTATATTTAGTTATTTTGGTATGCCCCCTGTAAAATGACTCGCAATAACCTTCTTAATGTCAATTTTTAAAATTATCCACAAGCTCAAAGCTTATCGCTTTCGGTACGCATGTATAAAACTGGACATGCGTTAAGTACTTTAAGGACAAGGTACCACTACTGTGATTCCGCTTCAAGCTTTCAACGAAAAAGGTACTCCCTTTCGTGATCTTGACGGTACCGTCCCGCGTTCCACGTGCATCGCGAATTCCATGGAAGGAGTCCAGAATTGAGTCACCCATTGGATCTACAAGTTTACCATATCCTAAACATCACCGATTTCCAGGTAAGCGATATTGTGCAAAGCTTGTGGAAACATAATTTTTAAATTCTATTTTTTTACAACTCAGTTTTCATATTTCCTGCAGTTTTCATAACATTTTGAAACAAGAACTGTCAAAACATTAGAATGTGACTTTTCATTATTGCCATGGCATGTTTATAATAAACATGGCAATAATGAAAAGTCACATTCTCATGTTTTGACAGTTCTCTTACGTCAAAAATTTTGACCTACGTAATATCGCTTTTGTAGTAAAAATACTATATGTACGTATCCATACCAGTGAAAACTTTACTACATATAATTTGCCGTGTAAAAAAAGAAAAAGTAGAGATAGCCGTAAAATATTTGCGCCTGTGCTCTTAAATAATTTTTTTACATATAAACAAAGTAGAATCAAGCAATAAAATGTTTAACAACAAAAAAAGTCAATAATATGTAATAACAATATACGCTATTAATTCCATTTTCGAAGTTGCCACAATATATTTTATAATTTCATTTATTTCGTACCGTTTCGTACCTACACCACTGGTAAAATGGTGATTTTTTATGTTACTTTTAATTTTACATGTAAATTTTTCTCATTTTATAACTTAACGATGTAATTTTAATTATGTAGTAAGGTACATTGAAGTGTTAATTTTCAAATTATTAACCATTTAAGAGGCAATATCTAAGAATATAGGAGTATTTATTGAATTTTCATCTACGCACACATAACAGAAATATTTATTTACCTGTAAAATGTAATTCGCACTTATTTCCTGTTGCTGTCGCTTTTACAACCGTAAGCCGAACACATCACCATTTTAAAGAGTTAAAGAAATTGCTAGTTTTCACTCAGAAATCGCACAAAAATCACTAATAAAACTAGTGGTGTCAAACATCAATGAGAACCAACCGTATTAAAATACGGCTTCACTTCCGTTCGAAAAAGAGATGGCGTGATAGTTCTCCAGAAAGAGAAAAAATTTTCCATGCTCTAAGGTCTTGTCCGACGGACTCGCGTCCTTGGCTTCCACAAGGTCAAAGTTGTGACAGTTCTATGAGAATGTAAAATAAAATGCCGCGAAATTCAAATATGTTTAATAAGGTTATGTTTCAACTGTTGACATTATTTGAAATATAGGTTCGTTCCAAGACGACACATTTGTACGATCCCTTGAACCGCCACGAAATCGATTGGACTGTTTTAATGCGCAGAATCGCCCTTGAACGGTTTTCTTTCGATCTCGATTCGATTACCGGTACATACCCCTCTTGGAACGAATTCGTGTACCATTTCAAGTTCGAGTTGCGCCTGAGCCATTTTCAGTGCGAGTACCACTGTACCACTATAATAGTAGTTTGCTAGATGGTTAGAAATTAATATTTCTAATGTCCACTTTACATCAACAATAAATTGAATAAGAAATTGACAAAGTTATTCAATACCAAATTTGACGAGTACAAAATGTATGGTTTGTAAAAGAAAGTGAAATAATTTGATGAAATAGAACAATTGGATATGTTTTATTTTGTCAATTTTCTTTTTATTCACGGCAAAATTGGATGTAGAATTGTGTTTTGTATAAGCCAAATTTGACCTTAAATAACTTTGTCAATTTCTTGTTCAATTTATTGTTGATGTAAAGTGGACTTAACATGTTCATATTAAACATCACTTCAGCTTCAAAACCTTCCCCAGAATCGATATCTGACATTAAATCGTTGTCTTCTATGAAAAAATAAAATAATAAATTATCCATTTTTATAAGATTAATTTGAAAAAAAAAGAATTAATAATTATTTAAACGGAAATCAAGATTCACAGGTACTAATAGCGTAAATTGTGGATTATTCTATTATTGAATCATCAGCTGATCTCATAGCAGTGACCAGTAAAAATGAAAACAATCCTAACTGCGCAAGTCAGTACAAATAGTTTCTACTTGAAGGCATGTATCAAAAGGGCCGTTCAGTTACCGATTTCGAAGCGGTACATGGATCGCTTGGAACAACACGGTGTACGATACCAATCATCGTTCATGTTCGCTTGGAACGCATTTTTTATAATGCGCATGACGAGGGCAGTACGAAGGACGGTTTTCATGTCACTTGGAACGCGCCTATTGATGTAATATTTGAGGGGTCTAAAATCAAAACCAGCAATCTCCACTTTGACAAATTTTTCAGGAAATAGAATTTTTTAATAAAATTTTAGCGTTTTATTGAAGTTTGATTTTGTTTTGTTATTTATATTTATTTGTACATTGGCTTTAGTTATGCAAAAAGAAAACTTAATTATTTACATTAAATTTTAAGTAATTAACAATTTAAGTTTGGAGATTTCTGGTTTTGCTTCAAACACTTGGAGATTGCCGATTTTGCAACAGAGAAAACAATATATGAATTCAAAAAACACACATCTTCCTAGAAACTAAATTTTTATTGAAAAATTTTTAAAACAAATATTTATGGAACAAAAAATTTTTAAACATTCAATTTTGAAATTTCATCACAAGCATCAGGTTCTCCTTCAATATGTTCAATACCTCCTTCATTTTCTTCGGAATCAATAATGTTTTCTAACATATCATTATTCCTATTTAAAGCGTTATGGTAAAACCAGTGATGTGGGTAGTAGGTAAACCAGTGATGGGATCCCACATCAATGGGTAAAACTCAAGATTTTCTAAGTTTTTCATCCACTCTTCTCCAAAATGTTTTGTTAGAAGTTTATTAACGTCTCGAAGTTTTAAAAGGTTAACCTGAATAGCCCCCAATTCAATAATACCAGCCCTAATAGCACACGACGTCCTTTGGACGTCCAAAATAGGTCCATTTTTGGTCCTTACGTCCATGGACTATAAACGGACGTCCTTTGGACGTCCCATGTTGGACGTCCTTCGGAAGGAATAAATATGGACGTCCTTTGGACGTCCGACGTTGGACGTCCTTCGGACGGAATAAATATGGACGTCCGACGTTGAACGTCCTTTGGACGTCCATACTGGACGAAATACGGACGTTTTATGAACGCTTATATATTTTATATTGGACACATTATTACGGGATCAAATAGCAAAATAATTCAATAAAATATTAACTTACGCGTTAACTTTACGTTAATGAAATACAGTCAAACCTGTCAGTAACGGGCACTAAAATGAAAGAACTATTGGCTGATATAGAAAGGTGGCCGTTATTGCCAGTTTTTGTAGTCTAGATATACAGTAAAACTTGTGTTACTGGCCACCTGATAAAATCGGCCACCTGTACTAACGGCCAGTTTAAAAATTTCCCAAACCAATTATATCTAGACTACAAAAACTGGTAATACCGGTCACCTTTCTATATCGGCCAATAGCTTTTTCATTTTTAGTGGCCGTTACTGACAGGTTTTACTGTAATTGGTTTGGGGAATTTTTAAACTGGCCGTTAGTACAGGTGGCCGGTGTTTGCAGGGGGCCGGTAACACAGGTTTTACTGTAGTTTAAATCGAAAAGATTAAATCTTAATTCAAAATTGTATATACAATTATTACAATTATAAACTATATATAGTTTAATATCCAAAACATGTTTTTGATTTTATGTAATGTAATGAAAATCTTATTTGTAAATTATTGGTTACAAATGTTTAACAATAGGAAATATTCAAGAATAAATAAAATAAAAGTTTAATCCTAACAACACAAAACATTCCAGGAATGTAGGTACTACCGTTCTATTCCGTGAACATCTATCTGATTAAATTATGGGTGGAAAGTTACCACAAGATATTCTAGGCCCGTTCCAAGTGACATGAAAACCGTCCTTCGTACTGCCCTCGTCATGCGCATTATAAAAAATGCGTTCCAAGCGAACATGAACGATGATTCGTATCGTACACGGTGTTGTTCCAAGAGATCCATGTACCGCTTCGAAATCGGTAACTGAACGGTACTTTTGATACATGCCTTCAAGCAGAAACTATTTGTACTGACTTGCGCAGTTATGATTGTTTTCATTTTTACTGGTCACTGCTATGAGATCAGCTGATGATTCAATAATAGAATAATCCACAATCCACGCTATTAGTACCTGTGAATCTTAATTTTCGTTTAAATAATTATTAATTCTTTTTTTTTTTCAAATTTATCTTAAAAATATGAATAATTTATAATTTTTTTCATAGAAGACAGCGATTTTATGTGAGATATCGATTCTGAGGAAGATTTTGAAGTTGAAGTGATGTTTAATGAACATGTTAGAAATGATAATTTCTAACCATCTAGCAAACTACTAGTGGTACTGTGGTAATCGCACTGAAAATGGCTCAGGCGCAACTCGAACTTGAAATGGTACACAAATCCGTTCCAAGAGGGTTACGTACCGGTAATCGGTTCGGGATCGAAAGAAAACCGTTCAAAGGCGATTCTGAGCATTAAAACAGTCCAATCGATTTCGTGGCGGTTCAAGGGATCGTACAAATGTGTCGTCTTGGAACGAACCTTCTATGAACATACTACAATGTCTTCCTGGAGGGGTAAAATTTTCCATTACAAGATTTTAAGAGAGGCCATTTACTATTCAATTTGCGTTCATTTTCAAATTTGCCGCGCGAGTATCTATGTAGCGTCGCGTGGTCATTGGCATTCATTGGTCATCACATTTCATATATTTATTTCATTTTCATGGATAACCGATAACCTAAAAATTTAGTAAAAATTTTGATTGGAAAAAAATGCATCGATAACTGTCGATAAGGGGGTGTGGGAAATGGAAATTAGTGGCTTTTTTGCTGTACTGTCTGCTAGTTTTTGCTGTGGGCTCGTTTAAACAATTTTGTAAGTATTATAAAATCCGTTTTCAATTTTCTTTATTCTTTATGAAACGAATCATTTATGCATGCATATTATTACCTGTAAATATTACCTATTTCTTTTGATTTTTAATTGTAAAGAATAGAAAAATTACCGTTCTTTTTAATTTTTTTTAGAATCGGCTGAAAGTGGTCTACCAAAAAAAAACCAAGGAGGAAATGCCTTTCATAGCCTTGTGGCTATGAAAGGCAAAAGAGAGATATAAAAAGTGTATTGGCTAGTTGGAAGAAAGTCCACATTGTCCATGCATAATAAGTTATTACTTTATCAACAAATATCAAGAAGATAGCAGGAATAAGTCACGAGCAACAACTTCATTAGTTCAAGAATATTGAGGAAATCCAGCTCCTCGATACTACTGGGCAAACTAGAAGATTGAAGAGGACAAAGCCTTTTGAACTAGTTTGAGTGATAGGTGATAGTGAAAAACGGAGCATAGTGCTTGTGTGCTGTGCCTGTGTATGTTAGAATAGTGCACGATCTTGTTAGATTAGATAAGAGACGCTATGGGGTAAGCTCTTCATTTTAAGAAACAGTAGTAATTTAGGTTAAATTAAAATTGCTTATTGGTCAGTTATGACCAGATTGTTTTTTTATGTTTGGCAAAAAGGGCTTAAGTCAGAATTGCACATTGATAATGTTTTGATGATTTATGGACCAGAAAAAAACTGTTGTAGATGTAAACTGTATGTACAGTAGAATCTACTACAGTACTGTAGAAATCATCAAAACATTATCGATGTGCAATTCTGACTTAAGCCCTTTTTCCCAAACATCAGAGAATTGTAATGTACAATAATTCTCCTATCTGCTTTTTCATGAATTTTGTAGGAGACGAAAAACCATTTTTAGGATCATCTGCTTTCACATGTAAATTTTGACATGTTTTGTAGTAAATAGATAGTTGAATTTACTGCAAAACATGTCAAAAAATATATGAAAACAGGAGGTGACTATAAAAAAAGTTTTTAGTCTCTCTTACAAAACTCATGAAAAACAAATCGGAGATATGTCACATCGGTGACTATATCCAGGGAATGTCTAAAAAATATACTTTGATGTCCCAAGAACCAAATATAACCTACAGTCCATCTAATTTACTTACCGTTGCACGTCATTATCTACGCCAGAGATCTAAGTTGACATAGTTGCCAAAGTATAAAAAGATCCTGAATCCATTTTAAATCAAATTTATCACATAATTATTGTAAACGTGGATTATACAACAAAACAAATTAATATTCAATGTAAATAAGTAAAAACTTAAGAAATAGATAACAAGAATTAAGTTATAATCTTTTAAGATTTGCAGTGCAAGCGTTTTTGCACTGCATTGTTAATAATTAAAAAACGGCAACTCTTGGCAAAAAGCCGGTAGGTTTCTTTGTATAAGTATGTCTACAATAACAACTAAAAAAGTTGTCAGATACCTCGATTATTCCAAGTCGTTATAAAATTAGGTGAAATTTATATTTTTATAGTAGAGGATCTTTTTATAGTAAAGTAAATAATAAAAACAGTAAATATAATAAATAAAACAGATACTTATAGTAAAGAATATAAACAAATATGAAGTGTCATCACCGCAACTGTCAAATAAATGTTACCAATTTATTCTAAAATGTCACCTTCGTTCGATTACAGTTACAGTGTGATCCGAACAAATCTGCTTCATAAAAACGCTTTATAATCCATTTATACAAATTAAATGAAACATATTATTGTGTATTTCTTTAGGTTAACATTAATAGAAATCTTCAAATATTATTTCTACGCGTATATAATAAAATATGTCTAGTGGCTGTAATTCCAGTGTACTCGGCAAAGTGATTCTAAAAAAGAACACACCTACCGCCTAAATATTTCGTGTTGGTATCATGCAACGTCACAGGCTACGACGCGGATGACGCGCAACAGTTAGTAAATTAGACGAAGTATGTAGATATATACAGGGTGTAACAAAAATACAGGTCATAAATTTAATCACATATTCTGGGACCAAAAATAGTTTGATTGGACCTAACTTACCTTAGTACAAATGTGCACACAAGAAAAGTTACAGCCCTTTGATGTTATATATTATATATATAATAGCACTAAGGGCCTTAGAGGCCCATGGCTTGAAAAGTTTGTTTTTTTTTTCTTCATTTTCACGTTTCTTTATGTACTGAGATCTTCTCTGGCTTGATATGTGATTTTTCTTCATTCCTTCCTGTTATTCATTTTTCTTTTCTGACCCTGTAGCACCATTCTTTCCAAATCTTTTTCGACCTCTTGCTTCCATCTATTTTTCGGCCTTCCTCTTCTCTTTCTTGAAGCTATAGTGTAGTTTAGTACCCTTTTTGGAGTCCTCCTGTTTGGCATCCTTTCAATGTGACCTCGCCATCTAAGTCTCTGTGCCTTTATCACTCATTTGAAGTTACAAGATGAAGTGATTTTTTCCAATATATCGAAAACTATTAGAGATTTTTTATTGAAAATGGACATGTGGCATTATTATGGCAGCAGTATCTTACGAAAAAACTATAGTAAAATTTGGACACCCCATAAAAATTTTATAGGGGTTTTGTTCCTATAAACCCCCCCCCCCCCAAACTTTTGTGCATGTTTCAATTTAATTATTATTGTAGTACCATTTAAGCACAACGTTTTAAAAACTTTTTTGCCTCTTATTGCTTTTTCGAAAAGTCAATTTTTATCGAAATATTTTGAATATTTGTCAAATCCACCACATATTTGTATATGGTTAAGTACGATTATGGAGACTTAATAATAATATGCAGACTTATTTATGCTTTACATTTTTAGGTATATTTTGAACCATAGTAAAAAAGAAGCCAGATCTCGATAAAACGTGCCTTATCGAAAAAATACAAAGAGGCAAAAATGTTTTAAAAACATTCTGTTTTAACTAATGGTACCTCAGTAATAGCTTAATTGGAATGTACACAAACATTTGGGGGGTTTAAAGGAACAAAACCCCCATAAAATTTTTATGTAGACATGTTAAAAAAGAAGTCGCAACTCGATAAAAACTGCCTTATCTGAAAAATACTAAGAAACAAAAATATTGAATTTAACTAATGGTACCACAATAATAAAATTGAATTGGAACGTACACAAAAGTTTGGGAGGATCTAAGGGATCAAAACCCCCATAAAATTTTTATGGGGTGCACAAATTTCACCATAATTTTTCTTTAAGATATTCCTGCCATAATAATGCCACATGTCCATTTTCAATAAAAAATCGCTAATAGTTTTCGATATAATCGAAAAAATCTATTTTCATTTTGTAATTTCAAAGGGCTGTAACTTTTTTTATGTGCATATTTGTACTAAGGTAAGTTAGGTTCATTCGAACTATTTTTGGTCCCAGAATATGTGATTTAATTTATGACCTGTATTTTTGTTACACCCTGTATATACAGCCCATTACGCACCACCTTAAAAATTGGGCATTTTTGATGTCTCGAATTTCCTAAACATGTTGTTGCATCTAAGTGATTTTTTTATAATATTCTAGCCTAGGCCCTAGGCTATAGGTTAAGTACCTCCTTATGCTTGTCATGCACGGGGAGCTATACTGTAATATATATTATATCACATCGCTCTCTATAGTAATGAGTGAGCCTGCACATAAGGAACCATTTGTTTCCTGTCTGCAGGCTCACTCATTACTATAGAGAGCGATATGATATAATGTACATATATTACAGCATAGCTCCCTGTGCATGACAAGCTTAAGGAGGTAACCTATAGCCTAGGCTATAATATTATAAAAAAATCACTTGAAACAACAGGTTTAGGAAATACGAGACATCAAAAATACCCCATATTTAAGGTGGTGCGTTAATTTCTTGGAGAAGTGTATTGTAATTTAATGTAAATAATGTAATATCCAATAATTGTAATTTAATATAAGATGTAATATAAGTTCCTTAAAAAATATATTTTTTATTTCCCACGACATTAGATGGATGTTCGGCAGCAAGACATTGGACCAAACTGGGACGTCCTATGAAGGCCCAATTGACGTCCACCGAATGTCCCTTCGGATGTTAAGTGGACCTCCATTGAACGTTTGGCAACGTGGCATTTGGACCAAAATTGGACTTCCTGTTAAGGTCCAATTCACGTCCCCTAGGACGTCCGGTTAAGATCCAATTTACTTCCGATTAAGGTCCAATTTACGTCCGATTAAGGTCCCATTTACGTCCGATGAAGGTCCAATTTACGTCCTATTAAGGTCCAATTTACGTCCGATTAAGGTCCAATTTACGTCCGATTAAGGTCCAATTTACGTCCGATTAAGGTCCCATTTACGTCCGATTAAGGTCCAATTTACGTCCTATTAAGGTCCAATTTACGTTCGGTTAAGGTCCAATTTACGTCCGATTAAGGTCCAATTTACGTCCGATTAAGGTTCAATTTATGTCCGATTAAGGTCCAATTTACGTCCGATTAAGGTCCAATTTACGTCCCCTAGGACGTCCGATTAAGGTCCAAATTACGTCCGATTAAGGTCCAATATACGTCCCCTCGGACCTTAGATGGACGTCCAATGGACGTTCGGTAGCGCGACATTTGGACCAAAATAGGACGTATAAAGGACGTTCCTCGGACGAAAACGGACGTCCCTAAAGTCCGTGAAGGACGTCCAATGGACGTCCATTGGACGTCCTTGTGCTATTAGGGAGGATTAATCATCCTGATATTTTTTCCAGCCTTACAAACACTTTTTGGTTGTCCAATATCGCTTCAATAGTGCGGCTCTCTCTGTACCAAAACTTTTAATCCATTCGTCAAAGACTGAAGCATGTTATAGGCTGTGCGCTGTGATTGGTGAAAACGGAGATTGCTGGTGTTGCTACTCACGCACCGATGGAGATTGCTGTTTTTGCTACTAACCCTATTTTTTGACGTTAAATATTTACAAGATATTGGGGGTTTTGCTACATAATATTTTGTGAAGTTGTAGAAATGAACACAAAAATATAGATGGCAGCAATAACTCAATTTAATGAAAATGTGGAGATTGCTGGTTTTGCTTCTATACCCCTCATTTGTGCTGAATAAATTTGTATGTCTTATTAGTAAATAATATTTGTGCTGAATTAATGTTACAATTAAGACATTCATAATATAAATTGCTGTCAGAGTAATCTAGTAGATGTTCTTAAACTATATAAGGCCTACAATATTTTGAGATTATTATTTACTATAAATCTACATATTATTTTAAAACTATTTCGGCTAAAATAGGAATATATAATGGAACATATATGCACGGAGTGTACGCTCACATTCTCAAAACATTCTAATTTAAGAAGTCACCTGAAAACGTTTCATCCTGGTAAGTTGTTTTTGATTAATAACAATCCACTGGATATCTATGCAATCTACAAACTTGATGACTTCTCGTTGTTATATCTACAATTTGATGATTCCTAATTCTTGTAATTTTAGATAAACTGGACATAATTGCACCCAACAAAACATTTAAATCTATTGTACTTTGTAACAAATGTCCCAAAAGGTTCTCTAAATATTCCAATTTAAAAAGGCATGTCACTAAGTTTCATCCAGGTGAGGACAAAACTTCTATTTAGTGCTTTTTGGCTATTATTGTATACAGGAATCAATAGCGAACATATTTTATTTTATTTCAGAAAATATCAACGAGCTGACTTCATCTAAGATTTGCCCATATCAATGCAGTGAATGCCAGAAAAAGTTTTCACATTTACAAAATCTTAGAAAACATAAAAAAATTCATGCAAAAGACAGTATATTGGAAAAAAGCAACAAAACTTCAAGTGCAGTTTATGTAACTACGAAAATTCTATAAAATCCAATTTAATTCTTTATTTCGAAGAATATCATGCCATTAAAATAGAGCAACAAGATCTTCACTTTTCTAGTGAACTAGAATTTCAAAAATGGAAAACTGACATGGAAAAAAAAGAATTTTCTTCATGTCACATACAGTCATCCATATACAACTGCAGAGGGCATTAAGAAACAGAGTTATATTTGCCATCGTTCAGGTTTTTATGTGAAAAAGGGTAAGGATATGCGATATTTAAAAACCAAAGGAAGCAGAAAAATTAATGGAATATGTCCTTCTCGATTGAAAGTTTGTATTTTACCAGAAAATGGCAATGTTAAAATTAATTTTATACAAACTCACATTGGTCATGACAATGACTTGGGTCATTTGAATATTACTAAAAATGAAAAAATAGAAATAGCTGGTAAAATTGCTTCGAAAATTCCTCTTGTTTCCATATTAGATGAGATTAGAGATTCTGTAACTAATAATAAGTTGGAAAGGATGCATATCTTAACAAGAAAAGATCTTCATAATATATCACAAACTTTTAATTTAAATTCTGATGGAATTCGCCATAAAAATGAAGTTATAAGTATTGAATCCTGGATTGAAGAACCCAAGAATAGTGGAATAATTTTATATTACAAGCCACAAGGGGCTTTATGTAATGATTTTCCTTGTTTAAAAAATGAAGATTTTCTTTTAATTGTTATGCATCCTGGTCAACTGGAAGTGTTAGACAAATACTCAGAAGATGTAATTTGTATATCGACGGAACACATGGACTTAATGCTCATGATTTTGAACTTACTACATTGTTAATATTGGATGATATGAGGGAGGGATTTCCTTGTTGTTTTATGATTGGAAATCGGTCTGATGAGGAAATAATGACTATTTTTTTCATGAAGATAAAAGAAAATTTAGGAAGAGTAATCAAACCCATGGTTTTCATGTCAGACATGGCCCAATATTACTATAATGCATGGCTCCAAATTATGACTCCAGCTAAATTCAGGTAGAAAACTATGCAATATATTCTTATTTTTAAACGCTTTTATTTAGTTCAATAGTTTTCGTCAAATCTTTAGACGTTAATTTGACTGCCTTTTCTCCAATGCAAATGAATGAAAATTGCAGACATATGCATTTGCGGGAACAATACACGAATAATCAATAAAAAAATTTTTTGTTTATTAATTGTTTAAATAAAATAAACGATTTTAATGGAAAATATGTACTTAAATTCTCTTGTTTTTTACGATGTAAAAACTTGAAACTTTTACGGATTGTAGCTAATGATATGAACCTTACATAATTTCACTTTTTGCGTTAATTGTTTACGTTATGCTTCATAAATAAACAACAAAGTTTCAAATTTTTTGCCCATTCCAACTACTTTTCATGTTAGTAGATACATCATATGTTTTATACATATTTTAATAAACATGACGATATATTTTAATGTTTGAAAAGTGTAAGATTAAAAAGTACAAAATAAAAAAATATGAAAAAAAATTTTTAAGAAACGCTTTTCTTTAGTTACGAGTGACTAAAATTAAATATATAAAAAAATCAACTAAAAAGCAAAAAATAAAAATGAAAAAATCTAACACATTCGTTAAATAAAAGCGTGGGGCGAAAACCATTTATTCGATGAAGACGCG
This sequence comes from Diabrotica virgifera virgifera, assembly GCF_917563875.1. Classification (NCBI taxonomy): domain Eukaryota; kingdom Metazoa; phylum Arthropoda; class Insecta; order Coleoptera; family Chrysomelidae; genus Diabrotica; species Diabrotica virgifera. Next base: position 181,392,031 of record NC_065443.1, on the reverse strand, counting down.
CCACGCTTTTTTTTGACGAATGTGTTAAATTTTTTCAATTTTTTTTTATGTTGATTTTTTATATTTTTAATTTCAGTCACTCGTTATTAAAGAAAAGCGTTTCTTAAAAAATTTTTTATTAAATCTATATTATGGATATTAAATTTTAGGCTATTTTGTTCCTGGCACGTAGATAAAGCGTGGCGGAAAAATCTAAATAAAATTGATGGTCAAGAGCAAAAGGTAACTTAAATATTTAATTTTTTTGCCCACTCATCATATCATTCGTCTTTTAGGTTATCGTATACAAACAGCTACGTACCTTATTACAAGAGACTGATGTTACTTCATTTAGGGATATGATACAAAATTTTCAAATTTCTCTTCTATCTTCTGGTAATACCCAAGAATTTGGTCAATATTTTCAAAAATGTTATCTGCACAATATGAAATCCTGGGCGTACTGATCACTTGCATGCAGGAATAAATACAAATATGAGCATAGAACGAATGCATCAAACGATTAAATATTTGTATTTAAATGGAAGACAAGTACGAAGGCTGGATAAAACTATCAATATCTTGATTAAATTAATTAAAGACAAATTGTTTGAACGGCTTATTACGTTGAATAAAGGTAAAATATCCAGCAAATTACGAGAGTTACGGAAAAGGCACAAAACAAGTCTTAATTTAGATATGGACACCATTGTCATGTCTGAAATGGGCTGGGAGATACCATCAAGTTCAACCAATGATATCTATTTAGTTCAGAAAAACAAACCCAGTTGTGACTGCCAATTAGTCTGTGATTTGTGCCAATCCTGTCTACATTCATATTCCTGTACATGCTTGGATAACAGTATAAGATGGAATATGTGCAAACACATACATCTTGTGTGCCAATTTATGAAAGGCTATCAAATTCAAGATACTAATGCAGATGAAGAACATATAATAAATACAGATGAGGTAAAAATTAAACAAGCTACAGAGCAAGCAAAATTTGTGGAATTTGTGAGTAAGTCTTGTAATATCAATCAAGAAAAAACGTCCAAACAACTGGAAGTTGAAAAACAGAAATTGATAGAAATACAAACCCAAATAATTCAAAATATAACAACTTTTGAACAACTTGAGGCATTTAAAAGTATTACAGCACCCTTGGTGCCTACATTAAGGACATTAGCAGAACATTCTGGAAATGAACTTAATATTGTGGCACTATCTCATGGCACACAAAACATTCCACACAATAAAAAAGTAGTTGCTCAAAAACGTTTATTTTCCACCAAGAAAAAAACTACAAAGTCAAAAAAAAAGCTGTTATCAAAACCTGATCCTGAAGAAACAAATTTGATAGCAAATCAATTAATGCTACAAGTAAATAATGTGCTCTTTAATTAGAATAAAATCTTTATTTGTATACATTATTAATTTGTTTGATTTTCTCACCTATTCTAATTCATTTTTTTTTAATTCATATTGAAAATATTGTAGGCATTAATACTTTAAAAACATTTACTAACGTACCTACTCTGAAAGCAATTTATGATATTATGTCTGTCTTGTAACATTAATTCGTAATTTCATCAGCACCAATAATATTTATTAATACATAATATAATAATTTCAAATTCAAATAAAAATAAAACATAACCTTATAATATTATTTGTTTGCATTTTTATTTGACATTTCAATCGAATGACCTTGAGAAAGCCAAGGAGCAAAAATATTTTATAATGGCACCTATGTACGCCGTTTCTCCCGCTTGGCGGCGCTAGTGTAGTTGGAGGTCAACGTTTTGACTATTCGTGAAGATTGTATATGGTGTTTTTGATTACGATTTTATAAATAATAAATTATGGCCGAAATATATGGATCTTGGAGAATGTTTGTGCGTTGAAAAACGAATTGAGAAGGAATGCGAGAGTTACTGGAAAAAGGAAGCCCTTATCGAATGATAAACTATATTAATCATCGTCTCAATGTTTTATTTCTATAGCTCAGAAGAGGGTATTTATTTAGTATTGACTCGCTCCCCACACGAGTCTGACAACTGTGAATAATATGATAAGTGCGATCTGCCTTAGTTTTTTATCAATTTAAAATTCACAATTAAGTGCGCTCAGCATTAATTTTTGTGTTAATCTCATTTAAAAATGTGATATTTTCAAAATATGGCCGCCATGACAGTTGCGCATTTGGTGTAAATTTGGTTTAAGTATGGGCTGAGCGTAGTCGATTGTGCAATGTTGTCTTATTTAAAAAAAATTATAATTCCTTATGGAAATATAGAATGTGTTAATTTAATTAAGTACAATTATTTGGGTGTTTGTCTACGTGAAAAGCGACTAAATTTAAGATGAAATTAGAAAAATTTAGGGTTAGGTTTGATCAGGTTATGTTTTAGTCACTAAAGAATATTTGAATGGTACCTACTAGGTCACTTTAATTTTCAATTATTAACTTGTTTATATTATTTTCGATTAGGTTAAGTTTGATCAGGATATGTTTTAATCATTTTAAAGCACATTTTAAAGATAATATGTCACTAAAATTCAGTTATTAACTTTTTATATTATTTTCGATGACGCTAGGTTAGGTTTGATCAGGTTATGTTTTAGTCCCTAAAAAATATTGAGAGCTTGAGAATTATTTAAAATTAGTATTTCACATTTTTCTATATTATTAATTATTATTATTGCTTCAAATATAAATTTTTTTATATGTTCACTCCATAAAAAGCGATTGTAGATGTGGCAACAGTGTGAATGTATATAAAATTGCATATCTTAATCCGTGCGTTTATAATAAATTTTGATCTGAATTTTATAGTGAAGTATTCTATTTTTTACAGTCGAATCTAGGGGCAATACGTAATCTGTTTCAACAAAATGTGTATTGCAGATACGTGCGTTTATAGTCGGCACATATGTATCCCTTCTTATTGCTACAATCCATTTTTTTCTCTTCAGAATATCTTTGAAATGCATAGCACAACATTGAGGGATTTTATTTTCTCGAGTTTAATTCACACAGCGAAACAAATATGCAATATTTACTTGGAAATAGATTGATTTGAAGTGTTGACGTAAGTTGACGTGACCTCCAACTACACGAGCGCCACCTACGTTAAGCTTTCCAGATTAGCTGCCATTTCTAGACGCGAGTCTATCTATTACACTGTGGTGGTACGGTACAACCGGTGGTGGGGAGACTTATATTTTTGACTTTACGTCACAAGAGTTTATATTCCCATATTTTTAAATTATTTTCGATCATTGAATGCGTGTTATTTTGTATATATGTGTATTATTTGTGTTATTATGAAATAATAAGACAAATAGTACACATTTTATCTTATACCGGGTGGTGAATCGTAAAAAGGGCCATAGGAAACTCAATGTAAAATTCTGAATTGTTGAATTCCTGCTTCCCTAATTATTCTACATCAAAAGTCATGAGAGAATACTTGTAAAGAATTAAAATCTGTATTAAAATCAAAAGTTAAAATTGTTTAAATGCATTCCAAAATTTTGAAAAATATGATACATTTGCCACAACAGGTATACATGTAAAAGTAAGGCCACACGTTACTATTTAACCGACAGTGCTCACACCATTGACTGAATAAAAAAATCTTTATTATTAATCCTTTCTCCGCAACTGAGGGTATCTTATCAACTGTATTATTTTTAAACAATAGATGATAAAATAAAAATATTGACAGTTCAAAAATGTGAACATTATTGCATTGTGTGTGGCCTAAGTTTGGGCTGAAAACTTGACGCATGTCAAAATTTTCAATGTGTTTTAATTGTATTCATTTTTTTCGAATCCTGAGAAAACTAATAAATATTTTTGAAAAATTTAAACTCAGAATGAAAGACTACATTATTACCGAGGGCTGCCCAAGTAGCAATTTTTCGACGCATTGGTTGTCAGTACAAACAAATGCACTGTATATAACGTTGCCCGAGAGCATTTTCAGTTGTTTCGGCCACCGACCCCTAACCCGACTGACATTACGATGTTACAACGTTAAGTAATATCTTTAGTTATATGGGCAACTAAGTTATTACTATTGTGACAACTATATATCACAGTCAAGTTTTTTCAACAATCGCAACTACTTAAAAACGTTATAATGCTAAACTAATTTACGCCCATGGGTTTTCTGGCCGACTAGGTAGTTGTCTCTCACGACCACAGGGCCTTTACGTATAGTTCTATAGATATGTGACACGGTTACGGCAACTTCAGGAGCAAAAAAAGAATTTACTTTATAACCTTACTTTTTTCTTATTATTTTATATTTTATTTTGCTGGAAATTTTCGATTTATTTAACAACCTGTTTATTTGTTTTTTATTAGCTGGTTTCTCCATTGTCCATTGTTTTATCAGTAAATTTGATAAGCTCTAATCTTTGTATCAGCTTTGCTAAACAGGGTTGCCAGGCCAGTTCTTACTCTTTCAGTACTATATCCGTTGCAAGATAATTTGGCTGAAACTCCGACAAAATATGTACTTTTTGTACATATTTTGTCTGAATTCCATCCGAATTATCTTGCAGCGGATAGTAGTTTTCCTTTCAAAAAATCAAAAGAAATCAGTAGATTCTTTTTAGGCCCTGTAAATACAGTAAAATCTGTGTTAACGGTTACCTGTCAAAATCGCCCGATTTCATAATCAACTTAAAGTAAACATTAAGTAAAGTTCACTTTAAAGTTGACATTTACCCATATATGAATTGTGATAAAGGTAGAGGTACCAACTTACTTAAAATTTAAAAAACTGATTATGAAACCGAGCGTTACAATCATTTTGAAAATTCTCCAAACCAATTATATGAAGATTTCCTTATTTAGATCTGGTATTTACCAGTTTCAGTTCTAGACAAGGCGAAAACGGCGGGTTTGAAGGGAAAAATATTCCCATGAAATTTTTTTGCATAATCACATTCGTGAGACATCCCAGAATAAGGTTCAAGAAGTCGCCCAAGTGAAAAGTGGGCCAATTTTTTTTAACAATTTTTTTTTTAATCAAATTGCAAGAATCAATATTTTTGGCCCGAGCAGTTTTTTCTTTAATTTTTTGGACCATTCTGGACAAAAAAGGTCTCTAATAATTTTTCTCTAAAGTTGATCGTTTTCGACTTATAAGCAATTTAAAATTGAAAAAAACGAAAAATGGCGATTTTCAAGGCTTAATAACTCAGTTAAAAGTTATTATTATGAAAGTCAATATATGACTAAATCAAAGTTTGAAGCCCTCCCTACAAGATCTTGAAGAAATTTTCGTCATTATTTTATTACTAAGCTGTTATTTTTAAGTAATAATAATAAGCGCCATTCACGTGTGCGGGGCTGTAAATGCTGAGTGCGAGAGAGAAGCTATTCCAGCAGTCCTCGCACTCACATTTACAGCAGCGTCAATACGATACAACCACTCATTGTTATTAATTAAAAATAACAGCTTAGTAGTAAATTAATGAAACAATTTCTTCGGGATCATGTAACGGTGACTTTAAACTTTGATTTAGTCACTTTCTGACTTTCAAAATAATAATTTTTGACCGACTTATTAAGCCTTAAAAATGGCCATTTTCGCGTTTTTCAAATTTTAACTTGCTTCTAACTCGAAAAAGATCAACTTTGAGAAAAATTATAAGAGACCTTTTTTGCCCAGAATGGTCCAAAAAATCTAAAAAAAGTTAGTCCGGGCCAAAATATTTATTTTTGCAATTTGATTAAAAAAAAAATTGTTAAAAAAAATTGGCCCACTTTTCTCGTGGGAGACTTCTTGAACCTTATTCTGGGATGTCTCACGAATGTGATTATGCAAAAATATCTCATGGGAATATTTTCCCAACGAACCCGCCGTTTTCGCCTTGTCTATTCTCTGTCCATCTATTATCATCATCTACGTCCTGAATCTTATTTTCGGTAATGACATTGGGAAATTGTAACAAAATGTCTGAAAATTAATTTAGAAATGGGGTGAATACTATTAAAAAACAAATTTTATTTTAGTGATAACAAAATATTGAAATATACCAAACATCTAATAAAAAACATTGCCTACTAGAATTTTTTAAATAATATCAAAAATATACCAAAACAGTAGATATCTACTAAATGTGGCAACGCTGTTCAGGAGAATGATGCACTTCATTGCACTGGTCACATGACCTATGTCACCCAATAAGAGAGTGCGTTCTAAAGTGGTTGGGATAGTCGGTCCAGGCCGTGTTTGGTCGGCGATTGGACTTCTCGGTTGTCTCATCTGTCTATGGTTGGTAATAAGGTATATTTTAAGTAATATTGGTAATGTTGTTTAATGCACCATTTTGGTTTTTTTGAGATGTAAAGAAAATAAAAACACAAAATATAAAAAATGCAGGCATTTTCTAATACCTTTAAAAGCACCATCAATACATTAAATTTATACAAAACATCTTTAACATAAATTCTGGCTTTTATATTAAAATTAGATTTTTTAAATCTACATATTTTTTGTTAAAAAGGTGATAAAAAATGAGCGCGTGTGTTTTTTAAAGGTGGAATATCCATATTTGACGGTAATCTGAGATGCGTTTATAAATTTCACATCAGGTAATTTTGTTTAAGTCCTTATTTATGTAATTATATAAATTTAAATACCTGATATGATGTCAAAATAGTTTACTTTTTATATAGGTAAAAAAACATAACCAGTCCGACTCTTTGAGCAACCATTGCACGCAGGCACTTTTTATAGTCGCTTCAGTTGTCTTATGCAACGCTTAAGGTTGCCTAGGCAACGTCAAGACAACTCAAAAATCGTCCACCAAATTAGTGCAGAATTGGGTCGTCTTCTAGGCAATAACAACGTTGTGACAAAACGTTGCCACGCGGTAGACAACGTTGTCGCGTCGACAAATTGCTACTTGGGTGAAAGTCCCTGAAAACTTCTATAATGTTTATTTTAATAAGTTACAGGGCTGAAAATAAAAGAGAAGTGTAATATTTAATTTCAAATATTTCATTCAATAGAATCTGCTTGTTTATTCAAGGGGCTTTCCGCCCTCGGTAATAATATAATCTTGCATCCTGCGTTTAAATTTTTCTAAAATACTTGGTTTTCTCAGGATTCGAAAAAAATCATATTACGATTCAAATGACAGTAAACTCTCGCGACGTATTCTCACCCTTAATGTTCATTGGTTAGTCGATTTAGGCAACCGTAGTAATGTCTAAGAACCGTGCCCTGTAACGAGAAAATAAACTAGGAAGGAGTACAGAGTACAATGCGAAATGACTACGAACCAGGAAGGAGGTTTCAAATGGCGATCAGCTGTCAGGTTTGCTTTCTGTCTCCAGTGACATACCTTTGAAAGAGGGAAGAAAAGAAATTCTTAACGATTTTATTACATCTTTGATGTTAAACAAACAGCTACAGATCAAGAGAAAATACGTATTAATATAATATTTTGTTGAAAAGTCAGTTAAATAACATTTTATTATACTAATAACTTCAGTTAATTGATTGCATATACAGGAGCTTTACCAGATGGTACGCCTATGCACACAGCTGATCCAATACACAAACACCTTCTACCTCGTTGACAAAAACTTATGAGTCATCCACAGACGTTCAAGATGGCCGGTTCCGCTAGAAATTTAAGGTGTTGTTGATATATGAAAGACTCCTTTCTATTTTTGTTATATTCTAAGGTAACGAGAAGCTAATTCGCACACTTGATCCAACGTTGCCGGGTTGTACGTGTAACAGTCAATGCGCGGTAAATGTAAAAAAGACGATGCATTGTGCCAGCACACAATCATAATATAAGGATTAATTTAATCATAATATATAATTAATAATCATAATATATAATTAATTTAATCGTAATATATAATTAATTTAATCATATAAAGATAGTCAGTCAATGGCGTGCGTCATACAGATTATATTTTCAAGTTTAATTTATGTCTTACTAATATACATGATAAAGCTCAAGCTAAAATAAGTTTATTCAAGAATTTAAGCTATACGTACAGGAACTGTAAGAAATTTTATAAAAGTTACTAACGAAGAAAAAACAAACAGATCGCTTCGTAGCGGCAATTAAGATTGCTTCGTAGGGGTAACTTTAAACATGGCCTGTTCTGTTGGGCCATAACAGAGGGTCACTTTAAATTGTCGGCCCGAGTGGGGAAAGAATTTGGTAATATACTGGGTCAAATGTAAATACCAGGTAAATTCAGAACCAAGTACTAACTTACTAGCAACAACATTTATTACAGGAGTGAAATGGAAACAATAAGCTATAAAGATAGCCTAACTAAGAGAGCTTTAATAAATTACTTCAGACACATATTTGCTCTTTATTTAGCGTTTGCCTCTAAATCCCCGCCTTTGAAATCAATAGGCAGTGATGTGTTGTTACCATATCAATCTCTAAAAGTTAAAGTTGATATAAAATTTACATACCTAAATTGTATTTGCCTAGTGATAAAAAATAGTGTTTTTCAAACTAAGCAATATCTTAAGGCTTAAGGATTACAATAAAACGAACATATATAGTCGTACCCAATTATTTTGCAAACATGAAGTTGGTCAAGAACAACCAAACAATTACACAGTTTAAAAAAATTCCTCAAATACAAAGTATAACAATACTTGAATATATGCTACACAGGGTGTTATAACAGAAAAAAATAATAAGCAGTAGAATAAATATGATCGCCATTTACAATTAAAAGAAAATATGATTGATTTAAAAAATTGTGGCCTTCTATGGAAAGTTTTTGTTATCATTGGGTTTGAAAGTGTTTTTCACTCACTAATATCCTTGTAGTGTAGAGCACCAATTCAAGTTAAACTTGTTATTGATTTTTGTGTTTGTTATTGTTTTGTATTTTTTTATGACTCTGTAAGCATTGTCTATAAAATTGTACAATTTTCCATGACAATAAAGCATATTTCTATTCTTTCTCTTTCTTTCATATTTCTATTCTAAGTTGTCTATTTCTTAAACCAAAGCATTGATTATTTATTACTACGAAATATTAATATCATCATTATTAATCTCACAATCAACTTTTAGAAGTTGTCACACAAATAAAATATTTGGGAATCATTATTGATAATTTTGATTTCTGAAATGAAAATAAGAATAGAAAAAGCCAGATCCATATTCACTAAAATGAAGAGGGTGTTCTGTAGAAGAGATTTGAGCCTTGAAATGAAACTTCACCTGATGAGATGTTACGTACTTTCTGTGCTGTTCTATGGAATGGAGTCGTGGACGCTGAAAAAGATTGATACCAAAAAATTAGAGGCATTTGAACTGTGGATGTATCGCAGAATCTTGAGAATATCATGCACGGAAAGAGTCACAAACGTCGAGGTCTTGAGAAGAATGAATAAAGAAAAGGAAGTCATATTTACGATCAAAAAACGAAAACTGCAATACTTAGGACACATTACAAGAGGCGAAAGATAGAACTGCTTCGAATAATTATGCAGGGGAAGATAGCAGGAAAAAGGTCCATAGGAAGAGGACGAAACTCCTGGCTAAAGAATCTACGGGAATGGTATAGCTGTAGCAACAATGAATTGTTTCGGTTAGCAGTTTCGAAAATACATATAGCCCTGACGATCGCCAACCTTCAGAACGTAGATGGCACTTGAAGAAGAATATTGATAATTTATTTATTAACATTAAAAAGATTTATTGATTACAGAGTTAATTTATTTAATGGAAATTAAGGTAATAATAATAATAATGTTTATTCAACACAAATATAACAATATACATAAAATAATAAACTATAAAATCTTCATGCGACTAAAAACATATCAAAGTGTATAGTTAATAAGAATAAGCATAGGAAGCCACAAGAAAATAAATTTTCACGTAGCTATTATAGCCCAAAGTAACTCCTGTTGTTTATCCAAATCTTCACTAGTCAAAAGCCTTTAAATTAAAGTTCCAGCAGTTTTTCCTTTTTCTACATAATATACAGGGTGTAACAAAAATACAGGTCATAAATAAAATCACATATTCTGAGACCAAAAATAGTTCGAATGAACCTAACTTACCTTAGTACAAATATGCACATAAAAAAAGTTATAGCCCTTTGAAGTTACAAAATGAAAATCGATTTTTTCGAATATATCGAAAACTATTAGAGATTTTTTATTGAAAATATATATGTGGCATTCTTACGGCAGGAGCATTTTAAAGAAAAATTATAGTGAAATTTGTGCTCCCCATACAAATTTTATGGGGGTTTTGTTCCCTTAAACCCCCCCAAACTTTTCTGTACGTTCAAATTAAATTATTATTGTGGTACCATTAGTTAAATTCAATATTTTTAAAACTTTTTTGGCTCTTAGTATTTTTTCGATATAGCAGTTTTTATCGAGTTGCGGCTTCTTTTTTAATATGTTTACATAAAAATTTTATGGGGGTTTTGTTCCTTTAAACCCCCCAAATGTTTATGTACGCTCCAATTAAACTATTACTGCGATACCATTAGTTAAACAAAATGTTTTTAAAACTTTTTTGCCTCTTTGTATTTTTTCAAGAAGGCAACTTTTATCGAGATACGGCTTCTTTTTTAATACGGTTCAAAATATACCTAAAAATGTAAATCATACATAAATTTTCATATTTTTACTAAGTCTCCATAATCGTACTTAACCATATACAAATATGTGGTGGATTTGACAAATATTTAAAATATCTCGATAAAAATTGAATTTTCGAAAAAGTACTAAGAGCCAAAAAAGTTTTAAAAATATTGTGTTTAAGTAATGGTACTACAATAACAATTTATTTGGAACGTACACAAAAGTTTGGGGGAGTTTAAAGGAACTAAACCCCCATAAAATTTTTATAGGGTGTCCAAATTTCACTATAATTTTTTTTTAAGATGCTACTGTCATAAAAATGCCATATGTCCATTTTCAATACAAAATCTTTAATAGTTTTCGATATATTGGAAAAAATCGATTTTAATTTTGTAACTTCAAAGGGTTGTAACTTTTTTTATATGTACATTTGTACTAAGGTAAGTTAGATTCAATCAAACTATTTTTGGTCCCAGAATATGTGATTAAATTTATGACCTGTATTTTCGTTACACCCTGTATAAAATATCTGGTGTTTCTGGTTCCTAAAAACAAATACATAAATAAAAACTCTACATTGTGTACCATAAAAATCATACAAATGTGGAAAGTACCACAAAAGTACAGTACACACTTGATACTCTGACATGCTCGGTAGTCTGATCTTTTGGTCCCATACCTGTCGGACTATCAAGGGACAACTGTATTTTAATATTAGGACAGTTATATAAGGTTTAGGTTAGTTTAGTTAGTTTTATATAAGGGCAGTTGCCATAATAAGCCACAACAAAAAGGTATTAAAAGAAAAAGCTATAGATCTGAAATGGGAAGCTACTACGTTTAGTCTATATATAAATGAAAGTAAAACAAAATATTATATAGAGTGCACAAAGTCGAATCAACATGAAAATCTGAAGGTAGACAACCATACCTACGAATATGCCTCCCATTTTCACTACCCAGGCTCAATAATAAATGACAACAACAACACCAGTCAAGAAAAGCATGGATTCTTAGCAGCAATAAGTGATTTTATGCATACACAGACTTAACGAAAAGTAAGATACTAAGTCTAAGCTTAGAATCTACAAAACAAATCTACACATTGCAGTGATGGTTTGTGGAGAATTAAAATGAACCACGAGCTGGATAGTATTAATGCAGAGCGCAGATATTGTTAGAATTGTAAAATCTCAAAGACTAAATTGGCTTGGTCACTCAGAAAGAATGCCAGATAATCGAGCTGTGCAAGTAATCCAGAGATGGAAGCCCCAAGGAAATAGAACAAGAGGAAGGGCCCATAAAAGATGGATAGACGATGTAGAGGGGGATCTTAAAACCATGAACATCAGAAAAGTATCTGGCAGGGCAGAATGGAAGAATGTTGTTAAGCACACCAAGACTCACAAAGGGTTGTAGCACCATTAGAAAAAGATTGAAGGACAGTTTGGGCTATATGCATTAAAACACTGTGAGCTTTGCATATAACCATATTGTAATAAACTATATCTTATACTTACATGGTCGAGAGAAGTCTGGGCATTATTTTCTTTACATTTACTTCTTTCATCAGCTCTTTTCTTGCATTCTAGATCACCTTTTCTTTTTATCGCCTGCTTTAGTAACCCGTTTTGGTTTGGAATATCTTTTTGAAGTGGCTGGCCTTCCTAATAATTAAGTTTGAATTATTACTTAGGTAGATCTTTATCATTATTGTAGACATTTTTTAAAAACCTTATTAATTGAATTACATTAAACTTACCACTTATACAAAGTTTATTGCATATTCTTTCATATTTTAATTTTAGTTCTGTTTCTGTTCTCCTTATGGCTTTTATCCATTGTTCCCGACTTTGTTTTTGTTTTGTTCCCGTTCCGATAACCAAGGATAACTTTATTTATTTTTTACAATTTACAAGGTAATCTGTCAATTGTCAAATTGGTGTCAAATATTGAGATTTTAGTGACTTGGCAACGTTGGATCAAGTGTGCGAATTAGCTTCTCGTTCCCTGTAATCGGAAGTTCCTTGTCCCTTTGCTTGTTTCGTTTGACACTGTCCGCTGTCATGAGCCGCTGTCACATCCGAAGAGATGACCAACTTTCATCTTTTACAGTGCGTTTCTTCCTTAGAATATAAAAAACCAGGAAGGAGTCAGTCATATATCAACAACACCTTAAATTTCTAGCGGAACCGGCCATCTTGAACGTCTGTGGATGACTCATAAGTTTTTGTCAACGATGTAGAAAGTGTTTGTGTATTGGATCAGCTGTGTGCATAGGCGTAACATCTGGTAAAGCTCCTGTATATGCAATCAATTAACTGAAGTTATTAGTATAATAAAATGTTATTTAACTGACTTTTCAACAAAATATTATATTAATACGTATTTTTTCTTGATCTATAGATGTTTGTTTAACATCAAAGATGTAATAAAATCGTTAAGAATTTCTTTTCTTCCCTCTTTCAAATGTACGTCACTGGAGATAGAAAGCAAATCTGACAGCTGATCGCCATTTGCAACCTCCTTGCTGGCAAGAAGTCAGTTCGCATTGTACTCCTTCCTGGTTTTTTATATTCTAAGGTTTCTTCCGTCTGGCCAATCATAAGGCAGAATTTTGTTCTGTCACTCAAAGTGGACCCGCCCCGCCCCCTCATTCCTTGTGTTGTGTAAAAAGTTGATTGTCAACATATTCGAATTTTGTTAATTATTTGTTAATACAATGGATGTTAAGTTATTAATTTAATAAAAATATATCATAGAGTCATTTCAATATTTCAGATAAATATGAGTTGTTTATTAGCCTAATTCGTGGTTATCCACACATATATTATACGATAAGTAAATCCAATAAACATTTAAAGACCAGGAAATGAAACAAAATAGTTGGAAATCCCACGGCATGCGGCACCAAAGAGCATACTTTCGTTTATTTCCTAATCCATGTAACACACAAAACAGATAAATATTATAATAAATAATAGTATAAGTATAAATAAATAAACACAAAGTTTGTTTACTGTTCGTATAATTTATAGGCTATGTTGTTGAATTAGAATTAAGTCATTGTTTACTCTTTCTACTCATGCGCAAAAATTCCGCTACGTCGATCTATAAATTGACATAATATTTTCTTCCGTCTCCAGTCCGTTTCTTACGTCTACGTTGCGTCTACGTCTACGCTACGTCAAACTATAAATCCAACTTAGTCGGATTTATAGTTTGACGTAGCGTAGACGTAGACGTAACGGAGACGCAGTGGAAAAGATCAACACTGAATTTTGTGTACTCGTGTTTATAAATGAACGCAAGCGTCTGACGGAACATAAGAGAAACGTAACGTAACGGAAGAGATGACCAACTTTCATCTTTTACAGTGCGTTTCTTACGTCTGGCCAATCAAAATTAAGAATTTTGTTCTGTCACCCAAAGTGGACACTCCCTCATCAATTTTGTAAAGATAAAATATGTTGAAAGATATGTTGTTTATCAACATATTCAAATTTTGTTAATTATTTGAATACAATGGATGTTAAGTTATTAATTTAATAAAAATATATCATAGAGTCATTTCAATATTTCAGATAAATATGAGTTGTTTATTAGCCTAATTCGGGGTTATATACACATATTATACGATAGGTAAATCCAATAAACATTTTAAAGACCAGAAATGAAACAAAATATTTGGAAATCCCACGGCATGCGGCACCAAGGAGCATATCTTCGTTTATTTCCTAATCCATGTAACACACAAAACAGATAAATATTATAATAAATAGTAGTATAAGTATAAATAAATAAACACAAAGTTTGTTTATTACTGTTCGCATAATTTATAGGCTATGTTGTTGAATTAGAATTAAGTCATGGTTTACTCTTTCTACTCATGCGCAAAAATTCCGCTACGTCGAACTATAAATTGACATAATATTTTCTTACGTTTCCAGTCCGTTTCTTACGTCTCCGTTGCGTCTACGTCTACGCTACGTCAAACTATAAATCCAACTTTTTATGTTACGTTACGTTTCTCTTACGTTCTGTCAGGCGCTTGCGTTCATCTATAAACACGAGTACACAAAATTCGGTGTTGATCTTTTCCAGTGCGTCTCCGTTGCGTCTACGTCTACGCTACGTCAAACTATAAATCCAACTTTTACACTCAAATGCCCATAGAATTTCTTAGCGCTTGTTCACAATGGACGTAACCATAAGGTGAACGTAAACCGTTATCATTTCGTAAACCGTAATTTGTACATAATTTTATGCAGCGTTCACAATAGACTTAAATTTTACGTAACAAAACAGGTATTTTGATTGTCAATTGTCAAAACGTTATTTATGGGTTGATGTAAATACCTACATGTTTGTTTTTGAATTTTTGTGCATTTATTTAACAGAAATATGAACACAGCTGGTTTGGCTTGTGACCTGCTTACCATTTTATTGTTACGGGTAATTTAAAAAACAAATACATAAACCAAAAAGAAAAAAGGAGAGGTTAGGAGTCTTAAGGCTGTATGACACTATGCATTTTCTTGTATCATTTCTAATATCGTTTCTGATATCGTTTCTTGTATACATTTTCTTGTATCATTTCTTGTACGTACATTTGTGCCCTGTATGACACTATGCAAGTTCTTGTATCGAAAATTGTATGAAATTCGGCACGTGATTGGTCGAAATTTTGTTTGTCACCCTGTGTCACGTTATGGTAGTACTGCATCTACAGACACAGCTGATTTTAAATATTTTATAAAATTTATAAACTTTTATATAATTAACATTTTAATGTTAACCAGAATTTTACGTTGACTGAGGTTGATTATTTGTGTTTTTATTTTGTTTTGATATTTGTGCTAAAATATTTGCATTAGAATTATCTTCAGTTGGATCCAAATTAGGAACTATTGTATTTTCGTCTATTAAAAAATTATGCACCATGAAACCTAAATTTATAGTTTGAACTTTACTAGGAGCTAAATATATGGTTATTAGTAGAACAGTAATCCATACCAAACGGTATATTAAGTATCAATAAAAGATTTATAAATAATACCTACAAAAACACAAATAAATTCATCAATACATTATCCCATTTTCATTTCAGCCGCCATTATGAGTAAGTAATTATGACATTTTAGATGTTTTACCAGCAGGTTTTACGTTTTTGCTCTTTGCGCAGAAATTGGCGCAGTTCTTGTACAATAATCTGTGCCTGACACAAATTCTTGTATCGTTTCTGATATCGTTTCTTGTATCTGTGTATGACACTATGCATTTTTTTGACATATCAGAAACGATATTAGAAATGATACAAGAAAATGTATAGTGTCATACAGCCTTTATGAATGAAATGAGGTTGTATGATGCACAGTGGTTTTTACTTACACAAGGATTTTTATATACAATTTAAAAATGTTTTTCACCCTTACTATATTATAATTAGGGCTAGGGCTTTGAACGCACAAGCTGAATTAAAAGTTCAATATCCACGTTCTCCATTTTATTTAATTTATATTACCAAAACGTGAGATAAATATAGATTAATAGAGTAATGGGGTAAACAAAAACAAACCATAATAAGTAAACTGACAGAATCCACCCGTCTGAAATGTCAAACTTTTGATCACCAACATTAAAATACAAAAAATACTACAGTTATCCTTAAAATTCACGTAATTCGAACATAAAGTTGAAACAATCTCAACTTTATGTAATCCTTACGTTTAAACGTAAGACAACCATAACCATAAATTTTACGTTTGCCCATTGTGAATACTTACATTTGATTTCTACATGTTCAACTTTATGAATTACGGATGCATTATGCGTAAATTACGTTTTACGTCCATTGTGAACAAGCGCTTACACTCAAAAGTGTAACACTAAAAAACAAAGGAACAGACCTATTATAATCTTTCATCCTGCGTTTAAATTTTTCTAAAATACTTAGTTTTCTCAGGATTCGAAAAAAATCATACGATTCAAATGACAGTACACTCTCGTGACGTAATCGCACCCTTAATGTTCATTGGTTAGTCGATCTAGGCAACCGTAGTAATGGGTGCGTTCAGCGGTGAGTGATCAATTTACGCTACTGATACATCGAATGAACTGCTCTTTATATTCCGCTACATTTTTGCTCCAATTTGTTTGTCAAATATTTTATTTAGCTGTCAAGAACTTAACCAAACTTTATTTTGTAATTTTGTCTACTCTAAACTCTAAAGAAAAAATAATTAATTATCATTCTGAAAACGTTCTGAATGAACATATTTTATTCAATCAATTGGGATTTTTTAAGATTTTAGTAAATTATACATATTACATAGAGGTGGTTTTACTTCATGTAGAATTTTTTGGGTATACAGCCAACCCAGGGAAATACCCCTTTTTAGTTTAATTAATTATCAGATATCATCTAGCTACTGTTTTATTTGCTACCAGGTAACATTATATTATACAATAGATACCTTTATAAATCTGGTTCATTCAAAATAGGAACCAAAACTGTGCCAAAAGTACCTGTTTATTGCTTTTACGCATGCGTCATTTTATGCTACACTCAAAATATTACACTCAAAATGTGCTCCAAAAGATGACACCGCTCCGCTACATTTTCGAATCGAATGAATCGAATTTCGATGTTCATTCGATGTAGCGCACAACGCAAAGGTCGTTCAGCGTGAAGGAGCGAGATGTGATCCTACCAGATCACTTTATGCTCATTCGCCGCTGAACGCCACCAATGGCTGCATTCAGCAGAAAACTGCGATGACTAATCGATTACTTAGCGATGTGTAATCGCTAACGATTCTTCTGAATGGTATACTTTCATGTACATACGAAATAGGTTATGACAACTGTCACATTTTTCAAAATGATTTGCAAATACGTGAAAGACACCCCAAGAACAGAAATAAAAATTATTATGAAATGGTAATTTATAAATAACCCCATTTAATTCATACATAGTTTCAAATTCTTGAATTTCTTACGACATAGGTAAACCTAATAGGTACATACGAATAATCCAACAAAGCAGCTCAGATATTTATCAGCGTGATTTATATGCTTTCCACCCTTCCTTGCCTTCAATTCATGTTTTTTTTAAGATACATAACTTAAAATATACGTGGTAGACACACGTCATACGTCAATCTTATTTCAATTTGCTAAGTAATCATATTTCAAAACCGATGTTTAAAATGGCGACCGATAAGTCATCGAATGATAACTAATCGACAATTTATGTGGCATTCAGCAGAAAATCACTAAGCGATTAGTCATCGATTGAGTCTGCTGAATGCACCCATTGCCTAAGACCCGTTTGCAAATGGGTTAAAAAAACCCAAATTTACAATATGGGCGCGTTCACCAGATGCAAACGTTGGCAATCAGTTTGCGCTTTATGGTTCTGAACGACTTGCTAACGTCAAACATGTTTGGAAAGCGGTCGCCATTTTTGCAAACATAAGATATTTAAGTTGAACTTTGCAAACGTGTTGAAATATGGCGGGAATTTAAATTGTATATATTGTAAAATATATTGATAAGGGTTTTATATATAAAATAAAGGCTACTGAAGACATTCTGCTACGTTATTATCTATTAAATAAATTTTCTTTTTTCCTTTAATAAAAAAAATAAATTCAAAAACGTATTTATTGAGAAAATTTATTTTAGGTTACGTTCAAACCAAGCAAGCAAAATGTCAAATTTTAACCTAAACAACCAACCGTTCAGTTCGCTGTCAACAAGTTTAGAATCAAAGCGCAAACATTTGTGAATGTGTTTGCATCTGGTGAACGCAGTCAATTTCAGTACTGATTTCAGTACTAAAAATATTGGTTAGTTGCGCGAGTCGATTTAGTATGAAAAATGTCAGTTTGTGCCAAGTTTGTGTTTGCAACTATCCGAATTGTAATCAGCATATAGGCATGCGCTCTACTAAATTTACATGAGCTTTACTCAAGGTTCATAGATAGGAGCTTTACTAATTGATGTTGCAAGCCATTAACTTGGCTTTTATTTCTGCTACAGATATATCCACACCTAGTTTGGCTAATTCTGCCTTTATTTCTTCCAAAACTTTAATTCGTGCATTCCTCATTGATCAGTGATTCGATTTGTAAAACTCTATTAATGTTTCAATCTGCCTTTGGCTCCACATGTTGAAAGTTGAAATCACTATTATTATTATGTACCTATAAACAAAACAAAACATGTTTTAATTTTTAGTACTAAATCGGCGCGCGCATCTAATTTGTAGATACAATATTTTACTAGAGTCTGTGGCACGAAAAAAGAAATTTCGCAAGGCTATGATTGGCCACAAATTTTAGGCTTGCGATTGGTCAAGAAGCGACCATGTCAACTTGTCATAACTATAACCTCAGAAATTTAAAAATTTATCAACGGTATAATATACATAAAATATTATTTTAAATTTATAACGGGTTTATGCCTTTATGGTTTATCTTATTATTATACACGTGGAAACCGATATTCGTTCATAAGTTCACATGATTTTTCAGTTCTAGTGAAATTAGAATAATTGGCTTCTCTCCTAAATATATTTTCTGTTAGAATGGATTCAAAGGACCTATTTACAAATTACCTATTTATGAATAAGCCAAATTTGGATCAGAAATATTATGTGCTAAACTTTATTGCAGTTTCTTTTATGTGTTTGACCAGCTTAAAAATTCATCAATTTGAACACCTAAAAACATTGTATGATCAGTTACTTCAAGGTTCATATTGTTTAGTTCAACAGTTTGTGGTTTTTCATGAATGTATATATTAGTGCGGCATTAGGCAAACTAGACACTACAAATAAGTTTAAAGGTGATGTAAATGATGCATATAGAGCTTTTTGAACTCTGTCTCCTATCATATTGATACAACATGTTCTTTAATATCAAAACGCATAACTAATAATACCAACAGAAATTGGATCAATACTGAAATTCTTCAGCTTAGTAAAAAGCTAAAAGATTTATTTTGACTAACAAATGTTAGTGGTAATCCAGATTTAATGTTTAACTATAAAATACAAAAGGCCAACTTTATCCGTAAGGTAAAGGATACAAAACAAGTCTCCTATCAAAGTTATTTCTATAGTGCTATGTATTAAGAGTATGTATAAGTCAAAAATGAAATTTTTTTATTAGGACCTTTCAAAGTCTTTTTTACCACTGATAAAATAACTATTACAAATAAATATCAAAATAAGATGTGTCAAAATAAGATCACATCTTATCGTAGTGACAAAAAAAAAACAAACCACAAAAAAGAATACATTTATTTTAAATATTAACATTAATATTTTTATTTGTAAAATGTATACACTATGTGTTCTTGATAAACATCAAGTATAATATATTTATATTATTTATTAACATAGTATGTAGTTACGGCCAGTGGATAGTTTACAGGCTGGCTTATCTAGGAACCGATTTTTTAAATTTTTACCTCGTTTAAATGCACCTCTTGCGTCAAAGTGACGTTGCCAGTGGTGTACCTAGAATAAGTTGATTAAAATTAAAAAATCAAAATAACAAAAATAAATTTTACAAAATTTATCAAAATGGAAAATATAGAAAGAAGTTTTTTTGAATAAAATGGATTACGGTCTTAATATGGTTTAGTTTCTTATTTTATTTTTCAACACTCACGAAATTTTTGACAAGCATTGACTTTTTGAGATTTTTTGACTTTAGACATTTATCAAATCCGTACGACACTGCAATTTTACAGTATTACAATATAAAAATTAAAGTGTAAACTATTCAGTGAACGTAACTGTACATTAGCTGTAATGAGTAGGTAAAATAAGAAGTAAAAAATTGTAATATAATAACCATGTTTCACTAATTAACAATATCTAATATCTCTAATACATTTACTTTTGATTGAGACTGGCTGAATGACTATAGTCCAAGCAAAAAAAATATCAAAATGGTGACGAAATATGATTAATAAATTAGTAATTAACTATTTTACTTTCTACTTTGGTAATACCTTATTAATTATACAGGGTGTCCCGAAAAGATTGGTCATAAATTATACCACATATTCTGGGGTCAAAAATAGTTCGATTGAACCTAACTTACCTTAGTACAAATGTGCTCATAAAAAAAGTTACAGCCCTTGTAAAGTTACAAAATGAAAATTGATTTTTTTTAATATGTCGAAAACTATTAGAGATTATTTATTGAAAACGGACATGTATTATTCTTGTGGCAGGAAGATCTTAAAACAAAATTATAGTGAAGTTTGTCCACCCCATAAAAATGTTACGGGGTTTTGTTCCATTAAACCCCCCCAAACTTTTGTGTATGTTCCGATTAATTCATTTTTGTGATACCATTAGATAAACACAACGTTTTAAAAACTTTTTTGCCTCTTAGTATTTTTTCGATAATCCAGTTTTTATCGAGATGCGGCTTTTTTTTAATATATTTACATAAAAATTTTATGGGGGTTTTGTTCCTTTAAAGCCCCCAAACGTTTGTGTACGTTCCAATTAAACTATTATTGTGGTACCATTAGTTAAACACAGTGTTTTTAAAACTTTTTTGCCTCTTAGTCTTTTTTGGCAAGTCACCTTTTATCGAGATGTGGCTTCTTTTTCAAAATACACCTAAAAATGCAAATTATAAATAAATTTTCAGATTATTAACAGGTCTCTTTAATCGTACTTAACCATATACAAATATGTGGTGGATTCAACAAATATTCAAAATATGTCGATAATAAACACTGGCTTATCGAAAAAGTACTAAGAAGCAAAAAAGTTTTAAAAACATTGTGTTTAACTAATGATATGGGGATTAATACTAAATATATAAAGACTAATAATGGGGATTAAAAGAACGAAACCCCCATAAAATATTTATGGGATGCATAAATTTCACTTTAATTTTTTTATAAGATGTTGCTGCTATAAGAATACCACATGTCCATTTTCAATAAAAAATCTCTAAAAGTTTTCGATATACGAAAAAAAATCAATTTTCATTTTGTAACTTCAAAGGGCTGTAACTTTTTTTTGTGTGCACTATTGTATATAGATAAGTGAGGTTCAATCAACTTATGATGTACATATATATCTCCAGTTCTGTCTCACATCATCAACCTATCTGTCAAGGATGGCAAGTTTCCAAGTGATATTAAAACGGGAGTAGTTAGTCCAATTTTCAAAAAGGGGGATCCATGTTTGGTTGATAATTACAGGCCAATCACTGTAACAAGTGTACTCTCTAAGATTATCAAAAAGTGTATTTACAATAAAATGTTAAGTTTTCTGAACAAACATTATATCTTAAATAAATGCCAGCATGGGTTTCTTCCTAACAAATCTACAGAAAGTGCTTCTATTTCATTATTTAATTATATCCACGCTGCTTTGGATCGAAAAAGATATGTGGGTGCACTCATTTTTGACTTAACTAAGGCTTTTGACTCAATTGACATTGACATTATACTGCATAAATTAGAAGCCCTTGGTTTTCGGGCCATTTCTTGAACTGGTTAAGGTCATACTTACAATATCGTAAATTCCTAGTAAAAATCGATAAGAAGTCATCTGTTTTTAATCTTGATCAAGGTGTACCACAGGGCTCCGTATTAGGACCCTTAATATTTCTTTTATATGTCAATAATTTGATAAATTTTATATGTGGAAATGCAGATAGATTATTAAGGAAGCCGACCCCGCATAGGGATAAGGCAAAGAGAATGATGAATGATAAATTTGATAAATTTTTTAACTGCAGATCATACAGTTCTCTATGCAGATGATTCAACAATTATTGTAGTTGACTCGTCAACTGAAGTCGGAACCCTTATCCAAAATGAACTTGGTAGCACAGGAATTTACAACCTGGTGTAAAAGGAACTCTTTAATGGTATATGATGCAAAGAAAACTATTTGTATGCAGTGCTACTCGTGCAGTTAGCCATCCCATGATTATAAGATCACAGTTAGTTCTGAGGAAATACCTTTTAGTGATACATTATTTCTTGGTAGCATTCTAGAAAGTAATATGACAAGGGATGAAAACGTTACTAAAGTCTGCAAAAAAATGAATAAGGGTTAGTATGCGATCCTTCAGTTGAAAACTCTATTTAATACCAATCAATTGATAAGTGTGTACTATGCATTGGTTTACTCATATAATATATGAGTCATATTATAGCCTATAATGTTGTCTTGTAGGGAAACTCTTCTAGAGTTTTTGTAACTAAAAAGAGAATTATTAGATTGATATTTAATATCTATCGATAATAGACAATCATGTCGTAAATATTTTATTGATCACAGACTGACTTTCCATGCTTTATACATTTATAAGTGCATTATTCATGTTAAAACTATATTTCAAAATTTTACTCTCAACTCTGACTATCATGATTACCCGACAAGGCACGGGAGGATGATAAGCGTATGTAAACATTCCACAACTCTTTTTGAAACTAGTCCTGATTTTACAGGATCTAAATTTTACAATTGTTTGCCACTTGATATGAGAAATGAAAATAATATTCAAAAATAAATTAAAATCATGCTTGATAGAATTATGTGTTTACAACCTAAATGATTACTTTGACTTAATAAAAGACTAAAAGGAATGAGGACCGACGGGTTCAGAGACACTCTATATTGCATATCTTTTTTTATTAATTTATAGTTTGTTGATTATGTTTTATATAACTGTCCTGTATGACTTGTTGATTATGTTCTATGTAACTACATATATGGCTTGTCCTATACTGCAGTGCTTAGAGAAAACACTGTATCTGCAAAAATTAAATTTTTACTTCTTTCTAACCCAAATGTGCATATATGTCTTATTTGCTTACTAAAAATGACGTAAGTTAAACCAAAACACATTAAACACACCGCATCTTATGCCGTATCTTGTGTAAATGTATACGAATACTTTAACAAAAATTGATTTTACTCATGTGATGTCTGCAGATACGGTGTTTTCGCTAAGCACACTATCATCTAAATGAATTAATAAAGATATTCTATTCTATAAACAGTGTTACATTTGCCAAATTTATTATGTGGGAACCAATCTTTAGTTTTCGTAAACAAATCTTTAAAATTTTCTATTGCTTTCTAGTTACGTTTCTTTATGAGTGTTTCCATGTTTTCTGTATCTGGTCTTATAGCATCTTCAAAGTATTTTAATTGTTGGACCTGGTGGTTTGTTAAATTTGAGTTTGATCACCAGTCTGACTTAATTTTCAAGTATATCAGGTTTTTTTTCTGTTTTGTTAGGGGTTTAGTGAACGAGTTCCTAGAGTTGATCATCTTTATATAGATCCCTGCTTCTCTATTTGTTCTCAGTATTCCTGTGTATTCTCCAATAGATATACTCTTTCATTCTCTACTCATTCTATATAATATTTCAAAATATACTTGAGATGTACTTTTTGTAAAATAAAATAAATTTGTTTTTAGATAAGTATGTGCTTTTATTTCATAAAATTTATACATAAAATAATATTTTTAACTATGGAAAATAGTGCTCTAATACACATATAATCTACAAGCTACAGAAAACCCCTGGTCATATTATATTATTTTAATATGTTATTAGTTGGAAATTATAATATTTATTCAAAACATGAGAACAGCTAGTACTGCCACGATTATTGTAATTCTGTATGTATGAAATACAGTAATAGCTGCCAAATATACAAAATGAAGGATGTACTGCAACAAATCTACATGAAGCTTTTAATTTAATAAAGTTTATGTAGTGGAAGATAGCTGTCAAACCTGACAAACCTTAATTCGTTTGGTTCAAGAAAAGAATAAACATGTTGGAAGAACAACCTGTCCTTAATCTTTAACTCATAGAGTGGAAAAATAGCTACGCATCACTCTAGATCTAGACAAAGTGTGTGTATGTGTGTGCGGAACACTAAGAATTTGACTGAATATTACATTTGGCATTTTTCCAATTAAAAGAGATACATCAGATAGTAGTCATGTCTTGAAAAAATTGTGTCTTCTATGATAATAATTGAATCCTATGCTGGAACAATGTTTGCGTAACCACAATAGTTGTATTTTGGTTTTCCAGGAACAAAGTTCTATATGTGCAAAATAATGTACTGCCGAGCATTGGGAATATTAAGACTTTACTTGATGCATCCTAAAATCTATCATGTTATCCTCATAAAGTTGCTTTTTTCAAATCATTACTACTTGCATGTTTTTCAAAAGTTGTAGACAAAATCTGATTTGGCATTTACAACATTGTTCCTGCATAGGAAAAAAATTTGAAATTGAACTAATTTGGTAACACTTATTATATTCAATGTTTTGTCTTACTATATTATACAAGAGGAAATATCTGCATCTAATAATAACAATAAAGGTCTGCATTTTTTGTTCAAATTCAAACAATACACAAAATATAACATGATATAATATAATCATATACCGTCGGCCTCAGTGCCAAATCTTGTACATATGTGCATGTTGTGAGATTTTTCAGGAAATGAAAAAAACTCTTATATATTTTTTATCTTTATCAGAATTAATATCATTTTGCCGAAATGTGTTAAAAAGTACTATACTCTTTAAATTTAGAAATAATATTAAGAAGATTATATCAGTATTATGTGTTGTAATTATAAATAAAAAAATAGTGGATTTTGTCAATAATGTACATATGAGGTTTGGCTCTGACAATGACGATATACCTCTATGCACAAAATACTAAAAAAAATGCTGAAGATCAGTTGGTACCGATTTCAAGAAATCAGCACCTAGACTTTTCATCTTAAGCAAGAGAAAAAAAGCACAAATTGAGCATTTTTAGATTAATACATCAATAAAAGTAGCA
The DNA here is from genome assembly GCF_917563875.1 of Diabrotica virgifera virgifera. NCBI lineage: Eukaryota > Metazoa > Arthropoda > Insecta > Coleoptera > Chrysomelidae > Diabrotica > Diabrotica virgifera. The sequence goes on along the minus strand of NC_065443.1, from coordinate 181,366,545 downwards.
ACATTAAATCTTCAAATTAACAAGGGTCTACACAACATACCTGTATATTTGGCTAAATATCGTTACATAATTTGTAGCATCATCCCATAAGCACAATGTAAATATGAATGCAAAGATTGCATTTATCTCAAAACTTTGTTTTTTGCAGTTAGGCCACTGTTGCTCTGTGTCCCTTATGTCAGTTCTATAAACAGTGATGAGTGCGCTAATAAATTAAGTTGTGAGATAAAAAGAAATAAAACTAGTGTAGGTGGGAAATTTAGCGATACAAACCTATACATTTATATTATATTTATTGTTTTCCACCTTTAGATGTATTGGACGAGTTTGGCAACTGCCACTGTGACAGTTTTAGTTGAAATACTCATCTGATACGTCTAAAGGTGGGAAACAATAAGTAAAATGTAAACTTATAAGTTTTTATCGCTAAATCTACCACCTCCACTAGTTTCATTTCTGTTTATCTCACAACTTAATATTTTCCACCTTTGCGTTATTTTGCCGGTTATTAGGGCGCTCATCACTGTATAACTTTTTTAAAAAGATATGTTGGTAGTGAGTTTTTGATAATTTTGTGGAACAGACAAGCAGCATGTAGAAATCTTCTCTTTTCCACGCTCAACCATTTTACATGTTTTAAATTTGTGACAAATAGGCTGGTGTCTTTTGAACCCCCCGAATTCTTCCTCTGTCATCTGATCGAATACAATGTCCATATGGGCCATTCCACGAATATACGTCTGTTCTAGACCATCGCGACAACGAATATTTTAGTGTGCAACATAAGAAGTACGAAACTAAATTGCAAATTACATTCTTCTTTATTGGAATAATTTTTACAGCCATTTACTTTCGTACTTCTTATGTTGCACACTAAAATATTCGTTGTCGCGATGGTCTAGAGCAGACGCGCAGACGTGGAATGGCCCATACACAACATCACCATAGTTAAATTTTGATAGGACTAAACTTTCGCACAGTTTACTTTGTATGACTGACAGCAGCGATTATGATTGTTGGATGCAGCAAAATTGTTCTTAAACATCGCCAACTTTTGATGAACTATCTTCTCATATTCAGTGATATTTTATTCATTGTGTTTCTAAAAATAGTATATCTGATTAGAAAATTAACATTTCTGTAGCAATTTCTGTATTTCAAGCAATTATTTTTTAATGTGACAGGCTTTATAGATTCTTTATACCTCTAAAATATGTCATTGCTTACCAGTAAAATGTTATCTATCTATGCCCTCAGTTTCATTTATTTTGCTTTCAGACATGCAGCTCTTGGATTCTCAAGATTTTACATCTCATTTTACATTTTCTCTTTAAATATGTTACATCTTTCTAAAGCATATATTTCTTTAGGAAATTATAAATCATTATAATTACATAATATTATTATTATTCTTCTATATTTTGTTTATTTTTATTGGATATTGCACAGACATTAAAACAACAAACAACGGTCAACTAAAATTTAAATTCTAGGTTATATCTTATGCAGAGTTGCCAACGACCGAACGTCGTTTTCTACTAGATTTAGGTATAAAATCTACTAAATTCTACTAGATGGAGGATAAAATCTACCAAAAATTCTACTAAATTATTTGCTCACAAAATGACACTTGACAGCCAAAAAAGAAGAAGAAATGACAGATGACAGCCCAAAAACAGAAGAAGAAATGACAGATGACAGCTAAAAAAGAAGAAGAAATGACAGATGACAGGTTATTATATGTTAAAAACAACAAAAACCATGTTTATTTAAAATATAATAATTTTTATATTTACATAAACCACATAATTGAAACCTCTAAAAAATAATTAAAAAAATGTTAAACACTTATTCTATAGAAAAGTATATCCTCTCTAGGAGAAAGTGGTGAAAACAAGAGAAACGAGTTGATTTAACTAATACCATTGATTAAGAACTACCCTTTTTTTTAAATTCTAATACATTTTGTACATTTAATTTTTTTAACGTCACTTTCTTGTGCTTAACACAGTTTACTATCAAAAATTTTACTTCAAAATTAAGTTACTTTAACGTTTTGAATTGTAAACTGATTTTAATATAAAATTATAGCTTATTTCCAGTAAAAATAATGCATTAGAGTTCATTTCTAACTCTCAATAAACCCCTACTGATAAAATGTTGCAAGTCTGCAAGCATTGGCAATTTCATCTGATTGCACATATCACAAAAATATCCTCTCTAAGAAGAAATATGTAGGTAAAAATAAGTTGTATTTAACTGAAAGGATAAGTAGTTATTAAAATGAAATAAAGTGTCTCTATTTATTATAATATGGGTAACATATTCATAAATACAAACAAGGAAATAATAATATTATATGTGTTGTATCCCATAAGTCATTTTGAGGGAGAATGTGACTTACACCGTTTGACTTCTGAGGCATCCATATGTAAACATGTAAAAGACAACTATAAGTTCTAGGCAAAAAAATATCAAATCGTATTATACGAAGGGAATATTCAGATCATTGTGAGATTACTGACATACCAGGGTGCTCCAGTAATTGGTCTAAGGACTTTTGATTGAAATCTCTGTATGGTTGTGATGTGTGTTAATTTAGCACAATCCCAGAGATGGATACCATACATCCTAATTGATCTCAACATGGCTTTGTATAGTAGTAATTTGATATTTAATGACAATTTGGATATCCTACCAAGGAGCCAGTACATTTGTCTGAACTTGAGATCCAACTGCCTGCATTTCATTTAGAGGTGTTTGTTCCATGTTATCCTTTGGTTGATATGCAATCTAAGGTATTTAAGATGCAATGTAAACTAATTTGAATGCACAAATATCATTCTTGAGACGAGACATTGTGGAAAAGTTTAGAATTTGTTAAAATGCTGGATTCAAAAGTAGGAGTTTAATACAACAGATATATAACATAAATGGTATTAACAATATAAACAGGTTAATACAATAAAACAAAGGTTTAAGTATTTATTTTTTAAATTTTAATACTTTATGCATTGGAATCTATAAAGTTTTGAACTAAGACCAAAAGTATGACACTTTCAGTTGCATGCCATCAGCATTTGTTTATTTAAATGTGCTATAAAAAAACACCATAAATCCAATTCCTTTACTTATTATTTTTTGTCCTTTAAAACAATTTGTTTATTCATACATTTTTGCTAGCTGTGGAAGTTCTTTTAACGGAATGTGATATAACATACTTTAAATGATACTTCAAATCAAACACCAATATCATGTACCTATGTATTTATAAATTTATTAACAAACTGCAGTCCAAGAAAAATAATATATTATCAACATTAGCCATTTACAGTAAAACCTCCGTTAACCAAAATAATTGGGGGTAGGCTGTTTTGGATAACAAGAATTTCAGTTAAAAATGACATTGTTTTTGTACTCTTCTTTTATCAAATTACATAGTATTGGAGAGATATAGCTACAAAACATCATTGTCAAAGGGAAACACAAAAGAAAATAGAAGAATTCTTTAAAAAACACTCTAAACATGTTCATTTTCCTTGGTTTTATTGCTTTTTGATTAATTTCCTTTATATTGACAAAATTATTGAAACTGTCAGCCATTTCGGTTGAACGATGTTTTGGTTAAAAAGGTTTCGGTTAACGGAGGTTTTACTGTATTTGCCTTAAATGGCAACATTTTAAAACAAACAAACACACATTACACAAAAAGTTGCACTAGACTTTCTCCTGGTTAAAAATGTATAAAGGTACTGCCACAGTTTGTTCGAATTAATAACCGCAGGCTCAGTTGCCAATATTTCAATGTTTTCTCTAAACAACTGCAATATTTGTAAAGCTGCTATTATTGGAACAAAAGGTATGTTGCATTGCATCTCATTTCACATATTAATACGAAAAATCTCTTTAAAATCTCTTTAAACCTTCTTTCAATAACAATTGAAGCAATTTATGATTGATTAAAAAGCACTTCAACTGCTGTCGAAGATTCTGCTATGGTGTCATTAATAGGTAGTTGAGAACTGGATATTCCCTAACAATACATTGTCCATAAATTCCCCATTTTATGTGCCCATAATCCATAATATGCAAAAGTATTTGACAACTCCTAAAATAGAGTATTTTTTCTAAATGCACTTCCATAATATTGTAGGATGAGTATTATGGGTTATATTGCTCTTTAAATGACAAAATACTAATTAAATTCAACGTTTTACTCTTTTTCATGATCTTTTTACTTTTTATATATATTACAGGCATAGAGATTACAGGTAACAAAAATAGAATTTTAGCACATTTTAGAGGTTATTTTTATAATTTTTTACAAAAATAAAAATATTTAATGTCATTGTCATTTGTCAAAATAAAAGATTCCTTTCTTACAACCAAAACCTACTAAAATCTACTATATTTTCTACCAGATTCTAAAATCTACTAGATTTAAAATTTTCCCACTAAATCACAAGAAATTCTACTACAGTCGAACCCGCTTATTAGAGTACCGGTTATAGGAATATCCCGGTTTATGTAATATAAATTCGAGGTCCCAAAACGTTTCCATTTACCCTTTAATAAATTTATCCGTTTATTGTAATATGGTTTAGTAACCTAATACCGCTTTTTCGAATAAATGTTTCAAGTCAACAAATAACTTTTTATGTACAATTTCCTAGAAATTTTAAATTTGCCTGATCTAATGGTTTGTCGTTTTGTATATTATTACGGTTTCTCAGGTACCTACCTAATAAACACTTTATTACTGTATTATGATGAGTAAACGCTTCTCTCCCACAGAAAATTCAATCGTATGCCGACAAGGTCATAAAATAATTTCATTTGTCTACAAATTTCTATAGGTACATTGCCACACACTTGGATGTTTTTAGAAACAGCATTTTTCTATAAGATTATTTATTACCAATAGTTGATTGTTTGTTTGGGGGTCTTTTCTAAAACCCAATTCCAATTTATTAGGTCTGGATCCCGCGTATGAAAAAAAGTTGATTAATAGCAAGCTGAAAATTTGTTAATAGGTTAAGGGTGTCTAGTCGGATAAACTTTGATGTATGGGAACACTGGAACAGGGGCAGTTTTAATTGTAGAACAGGTTAAAAATTTGGAATGGTCAGACCACGAAAACGGCACATTTATTTTGTCCGACAGAACAGACTTAAACTCTCCGAACAGAGATTAAACTCTCATGCAAAACTCAGACTGCTATTTATCACCTGTCATAATTCCTGTCATTTGACATGTTCTACATGTTCCACTCATTAAAACGCCCATTTGGTGATAAATAGCAGTCTGATTTTTGCATGAGAGTTCAATCTCTGTTCGGAGAGTTTAAGTCTGTTCTGTAGGAAAAATACATGTGCCGTTTTTGTGGTCTGACCGTTCCAAATTTTTAACCTGTTCCACAATTAAAACTTCCCCTGTTCCAGTGTTCCCATATATCAAAGTTTGTCCGACTAGACACCCTTAAGCTATTAACAAATTTTCAGCTTTCTATTAATCAACTTTTTTCATACGCGGGATCCTTATATATTGTCTAATCGTTTCGTAATGATTTTTGTAAATAAATTATAAATTTTTATTGATATAAATAGACCTAAAACCATATGCATATACATATTGACATAGTATGTACTATTATAACGTATATTTGGTAGGTACATTTATTTCACCATCCGCCAATGATCGGTTATTAGAATATCCCGCTTATAAGAATATTTTTGCTTGGCACGAAGGCTATTCTAATAAGCGGGTTCGACTGTAGATCTAGTAGAAAATCTACTAAATTGGCAACCCTGGCCCTGGATTCCGTTCACTGTAGATATCTACATGTCGCTTTCTATTGGTGTCAATTTTCGTAAAAATATTTGAATTTTAGCTTTAATTGAATTATTTTCTAGTTTTGCTAGGTTATACTCTAATTGATGCTGAAGTGAGACAGGGCCGGTTGTTCGAACGCTAATCAACATTGATCACTATCAAATACTTAATTACTGTCACAAGTGTCAATGTCAACTTTGGTTGGGTTGCCGAAAACATAATTATTGATGACAATTATGAAATTAGTTAATCAATTATGTTAATAATTGTTATGTTAATTGACTAACTAATCTCATAATTATAATTAACTATGTTTTCAGCAACCCAACCAAAGTTGACATTGACAGTTCTGACAGTAATTAAATATTTGATAGTGATCAATGTTGATTAGCGTTCGAACAACCGGCCCAACAACAATTAGTAAAACAAGAAAATATTTGAATTAAAACTAAAAATTCAAATATATTGACATTAATAGAAAGCGATATGCGCAGTGTGAATATATTTTAATTTTTAGTTTTAATTCAAATATTTTCTTGTTTTACTAAGTCTCACTTCAGCATCAATTAGAGTATAACCTAGCAAAACTAGAAAATAATTCAATTAAAGCTAAAATTCAAATATTTTTACGAAAATTGACATCGATAGAAAGCGACATGTAGATATCTACAGTGCACGGAATCCAGGCCCTGATCTTATGATCACAGTCAGCTTTCTAACCAATCGCAAGCCGGGATTTTGTGGCCAATCATAGCCTTGCGAAATTTCTTTTTGTTTGGTGCTACAGATTCTAGTCAATATTTTTAGTACTAATTTCAATTTCAGTACTAAATTTAGCATAGTGGCAAGCGGACCTAAGAACCGTGGGTGAGAATAGGCCTTTATTTATCAATCGGAACTCGTCAACAGTGAATTGTTCGGAATTCGGAACTTACTCTAGGAAGCACATGTTTATTTTTATAGTTTGATTGACGGCCACCTTTCCCGTTTGAGCGCTCTTTTTGTGAAGTGGTCTCGGTATATGATAGCCAAAATGGTAGGTGTATAAAAATCTGAAAATAAACGAAAACATCCAAAGTTATTTCACAAATATGGTTACAATCTTTAGTAAAATAATATACGGTGAAAGCTATTTTCTCCATATTTTTATCCTTTTAATAGAACTTTATAGTCTTTGATTTTTTTGTGGCTTATAGGATGACAGTTTAGTAAATTGTGAATGTGAAGTGGATGTCACAAAGAAAAATCTTAAATGAAGTTTAACTTTTACACAGATGAAATACAAATATGAATTTGTGAAATACTTTTTGTTTTTATAAATTTTAGATACAACATACTTCTACTGCATGGATTGGATAATATCTAATTTTATTATATTTTAGACGGAAGGTACAGCTACTATTCGAACCAGAAAGTTCATGACCAACAGACTTTTGGCTAGAAAACAAATGGTTGTTGATGTTTTACATCCTGGTCAACCATCAGTTAAGAAAACTGAAATAAGGGAAAAGTTAGCCAAAATTTATAAAGTAAGTTTTAAATTTGTGTTTACATTGCTAGTCCATATTGTATATATCATTTCATCAGTATAGTATAATGATTTTAGGTACTCCCAGATGTAGTATTCGTCTTTGGCTTTAGGACAAACTTCGGAGGTGGTAAATCCACTGGATTTGCTTTAATTTATGATACATTAGATTTCGCCAAAAAATTCGAACCTAAACATAGGTTAGCAAGGCATGGTCTCTATGAGAAGAAACAACAAACAAGAAAACAACGTAAAGAACGTAAAAACAGAATGAAGAAAGTTAGGGGCACCAAAAAAAGTAAAGTTGGTGCTTCTGCTAAAAAGGTGAGGATAGATTTTTTTATAATTAATTATAGTCTGGCCTGATTATCCGAGAATAGACCATTTTTGGGAAAAGTTATTTACCAGCAATTTTATTGCTGGAATCAAATTATAAGATCGTATATATTAATAATATAGGTATGCAAAGTCCTCAGATAGTGTGCTACTTTTTTTATAAACAAAATGGCGCCTGGAAATCGTGCTTTCTTCAATTATTGCTCTATACCTCCGAAGATTTTAATTTTACACCAAAAACACTCAAATAAAAATTCACTGTGATTAAATTCTGCATAGAAACGTGTTTTTCCCGATCTGCTCGGATGAAAGTTTTTCTCGGAAAATGCGGGTTTTCCCAACAAAATCTCTAATTTTCAAATAAAGTTTTAGATAAGTAATTATCTACCAATAATTAAATAATTTGGTGACTTAAAAGCCTTCTTGGATTAGATTATAGTTCCAGAAGATGATGAAAATTAAACGAATATTTTAGCAACAATTCAATTGTTAATTAATAATTTACGGTTGCAATAATAACCAAAATAATTATGATACACTGATCAAACTTTAAAATCATAAAGATGAGATGCCTATTTAATATTTTGTCGACAAAATATAAATTTTTTATTTTTTTGCATAATCTTTAAATGTTAAAAAACAAATTAACGTTTCTCAGAAAGTTTTTATTATATTGTAATTTTAAAAAATAGCTAAAATGCGCATTTCAAATATCTTGAAAATAAATGCTTTAAAACTTTTTTGCAACCATTTGCAAAAAAGTTATGAAACAGCAAAGTAAACATACAATTACTACGGTGTTTATAATTTTTTTTAATTCTTTCAAAGCGTAGAAGTGAGTTTAAAGTACAAGCTAATTATTTACAAAAAATACCGATTATCAGTTTAATGGTTATATTTGAATTAAAGATTATAAATATATTTTTTGTAATTTACACGCGCGAAAGTAGAATCATACAGTACTGTAGCTAAAATTTTCACTCGGAGCGACGACCGGCCGTGCGAGACATACACTTTTATAAATAATGTATGCTGCTTGTCAGTCGCTTTGAGTGAACATTTTAGCTCCGACTCTGTATCAGGCCTACTTTTGCGCTAAAAATTACAAAAAAAGTATTTTTAATCTTTGATTAAAATATAACCTTTGCACTAATTTTTGACATTCTTTGTGAGTAATTAGATTGTACCATAGACTCACTTTTAAGCTTTGAAACAATTAAAACAAATTATAAACAACGGAAAAATTGTATATTTACTTTGCTGTTTCATAACTTTTTTGCAAATGGTTGGAAAAATTTTTTAAAGCATTCATTTTCAAGACCTATGAAATACGCATTTTAAGTATTTTATAAAATTAGAATATAATAACAATTTCTGAGAAATGTTAATTTTTTTATAACAATTCTTTTTAAACATTTAAAGATTATGCAAAAAAATGAAAAATTTATATTTTGTCGACAAAATATTAAATAGTCATCACACCTTTACAATCTTTCTAAGTTTGATCAATGTCTCATGATTATTTTGGTTGTTATTGCGACTGTAAATTGTTAATTAAAAATTGAATTGTTGCTAAAATATTTGTTTCATTTTCACCGGCTTCTGAATTTATAATCTATACCAAGAAAGCTTTTATTTCACCAAGCTATATAATTATTGATAAATAATTACTGGCCCAAAAAATATATTTGAAAATTCGAGATTTTGTTGGGAAAACCCACATTTTTCGAGGAAAATTTTCATCGGAGCAAATCGGAAAAAACATGCTTCTGTGTAGAATTAAATTGGGGTGAATTTTTATTTAAGTGTTTTTGGTGTAAAGTTCTAATCTTCGGAGTTATAGAACAATAATTGAAAAAAATAAGATTTGTCGGCGCCATTTTGTTTATAAAAAAAGTAGCACACTATCTGCGGACTTTGCATACCTATATTAATAATATATAGGATCTTAGAATTCGATTCCAGCAATAAAATTGCTGGTAAATAACCTTTCTTTGTACTTTACTAATAATACCAACTATTTTTTTTTTTTTTTTCAAAATTTAAAGATTATGCAAAAAAAGGGAAATTTATATTTTGTCGATAAAATATTAAATAAGCATCTCATCTTTATAATCTTTGATAAGTTTGATCAATGTATCATGATTATTTTGGTTATTATTGCGATCGTAAATTGTTAATTAACAATTGAATTGTTGCTAAAATATTCGTTTAATTTTCACCGGCTGCTGGAATTACAATCTATACCAAGAAAGCTTTGATGTCACTAAGTTATTTAATTATTGATTAATAATTACCTACCTAAAACTTTATTTGAAAATTAGAGTTTTTGTTAGGAAAACCCGCATTTTCCGAGGAAAATTTTCGTCAGAGCAAATCGTGAAAAACATATCTCTATGCAGAATTTAATTGCGGTGAATTTTTATTTGGGTGTTTTTGTGTGTAAAGTTAAAATCTTCGGAGTTATAGAGCAATAATTGAAAAAAATATGATTTGTGGCGCCATTTTGTTTACAAAAAAAAAGTAGCACACTATCTGCGGACTTTGCATACCTATATTATTAATATATAGGGTCTTATAATTCGATTCCAGCAATAAAATTGCTGGTAAATAACTTTTCCATGAATTTTGCTAATTAGCCCAGAGTATTAGTACAGTTGATCATAATAATTGTATACTTGGTTTGCTGATCCTTGGTCCCATTTAGTGTAAATTTAGTAATTATTTTTTTGCTACCTTGGTTAATTTTCACCTGGCAATGCCTGGAAATTATTATCCAATCAAACATATCGACTCTTTTATTATTTTTGTGTACAGATATATCAAACTTCATCCTATTTAAGATTCACATGAACGTATGTCCGCCTGCTTTAGTTCTGATTTGCATATGAATATCTACATGTAACGTCCAACCCCCGATAGGTCTACACAAAAATAAATAAAATAAAACAAAATGTAGTTACGTTTGTGTGATCCTAAGCCCCCGTATAGTAACTTGTAAGTAAGTCAGATGCTGTTCCAACAAAATGGCTCCTAGCAGAGTTCCATCATCTTCGATACACAGTGAAAGAAATATTATCTATCCGAAAATCATACATGTTTTGTGATAGGTGAAACAGTTGAACATGGAAATGTATCAAATTCTAGAGGGTGATCAATAACGGCATGGTATATGTTATGTTTGTTCTTGTGGGCTTATTGTTAGAATGATAGAATTGATGACCAGCTTCTTATTTATTGTTTATTGAACAGAAACTCATATTACATCAAACCTCTCTGTCAATTGTCCATCTCCGTTGCCATCTTCACTTCACACCATGTCACTAACACTACATAACATGCCCCTTTTTTTTAACAAAAAAAAAACTAAACTACTCATACAAATTAAATATACTTGCAATATTACATTGCCCCATTAATATTCTGAAAATGAAAACCTTTTTGGCATATTTACTATTCGACCACTCCTGGTACAAAATTGATTATTTACATTTTGTCTGGGTGTCCTATCTACGTTAACATTTGAATTGTTATAACTTTGAATTGAAATTGGTGTATTGTTGTTCATATTTGGAGCCTCATGCAAAGTGGAACTAGCCACTGTACTATTTTCATGCTTAACAAACACTTCACTATTATGTCTACTAATTGTACTGGCAGACTTTAATATGTGTTGTCTGTTCCTATGATAATGTACACCTTCAGGTGTTCTCATAACATATGATCTTGGAAAAGGATCTACAGTAGAACCCCGCAAATCCGAACTTTCGGCAAATCCGAACCAACGGAAAGTGAAAAATATTTTAAAAATTCAAAATAAAAATTTAAAAACATGTTTATTATGTGAGAAAATAATTACGTAAGATGCTAGCTACAGTATTAAACACTGCAACACTAATGGGTGAATAAAAGCATCGAGTTAGACTAAACACAATCAATAAAGGAATGTGCATAATACACATTTCCCATGGTAATACTATGAACGAAAACATTGAAAAAGATAAGAAACATAGTGTAATCAATATCCAGATTACAAATTAAATGAATCATTTACATGGCCGAATTCCCATGTCCCGTGACGAAACAAAACTACTGGCGTTAGCGATTTAATATTTCAGTAATCTAAATATTTTTCAGCTTTAGAATATTGGAGGCATAAACGTGCGGATAAAGTTTCATAAAGGGATTGGTGGCAGTCCAAATCTTTTAAAAATCATCTTCGTTAGCTTCTTAGGCTAACTTTCGGATAATCCGAACAGGCTGTCCCCCCAATTAGTTCGGATTTGCGGGGTTCTACAGTATTTCTATCACAGTAGCAGGTAACCACGGTGATAATGGAACCTTTTTATAAAATACATTTTCTCCAACAAACAGCTTTGGTAGGTTTCTCGCTGACCGACGCGATATTCTTTTACTTTCCTTTCTTTTTCCTTCATCAATTTGTTATATTCATCTCTATTGATTGTTTTTGGTATGAGTATATTTTCACTAACTGATAATTTCATTCTTAAATTACGTCACCAGTGGCGTGCTGGGACTTTTCAAGCGGCCCATTGATTTTATAGAAAAGCAGCCTCCCATTCTCATTTTGTCTTCTATTATCAGAATTTTTTATTTGTTATTTATTGTTCTGAAGCTATTTCTTTGGGGTATTTTTGTAATTACCTATTCTAATTGGAAATAAGCCACAATTTAACTTGATAAAATAATTTTATTGACGTTTCGACTTCCAATTCAGACGTCATTGTCAAAATACAAAATATTAATAAAATTTAATCTGACTCATTCATATCAGCAATTCAGACATATAGGTATTATACATTTTAAAGTAAAAGACTTTAAAATGGTATTGCCAATATTTATGAGTTGCGTTCCTGGGATGACTTTATTGAAAAATATTTCATTCGATTACATGAGATCACCCGTGTTGAGCTGACCCCCCCCCCCCCACTTGCAAAAATTAAAAACAAATAGCCCTGATTTATGAGATATTTATGAGCTTTCATATTCCGCAAATTAAAAATTTTGAGCTCGTTCCACTGAGCAAGTATTTAATTTTTAGTTAAAATATTTAAAAATAGGAATATTGAATCGATTTTTGTGGCAGAATTACGAGCTATTTATGAGCTCTTGAAATGATATAGTTTTGATTTTTGAGCTCATCCCCTTCACCCCCAAACAACCCTTTAATTGATTTAACTAAGAGAAAACTTAAAATATATAGTATTGCAGATATAATTCCTATAGCTTGTATATTCTAAGAATAAACTATTAAATCACGTGAGTTTCGATTATTAAGCTACAACCCCTTCGCAAGAAAACCAACCCATCTTCCCGGCTTAAGAGAGAGTTGTACTTAAAATGCATTAAATTAATTATTTGGTGACTACATATCATTTAATAATTTATGAGCTCCCAAATTACGCGCATTTAGATCAGTAAATAGCAATTTATTTTGTATAGTGCAGTCACTGAAGGTAAAAATCAACGATTACCTTCAATTTCGGTGAACCTTCATCAATTTTCACGAAAATTGGTCAGTGGTTAGGGGATACCTCAAGAAACGAAAGGTGACATGGTACCACCTTGCGCCTTTACCCTGAGGGTGGATACCGCCCTTTCTCGTGGGTGAAAATGATTTTATAAAAAATAACTGCACAAATCAATAAAAGGACAAATTATAAGCAAAATTTGTTATATAGAGTTATTAAAATAAGTCAATACTTTTTAAATTATTAAAGATCAAAGATTTTAATTATTCGTGAAAAAAATTCATGTTTTGAAGTGGTTTTTTGCAAATCACTGAAAAACTGTAAATTTTTACAAAAATGTTAATAGTAGTTTAATTCATATAGCTTATATTCTAAGAATAAACTCTTAAATCACGCGCATTTCGATTATTGAGCTACAACCACTTCGCAAGAAAACCATCCCATATTCCCGGCTTAAGAGAGAGTTGTACTTAAAATAATTTAAATTAATTATTTGGTGACTACATATCGTTTAATAATTTATGAGCTCGCAAAATATACGCATCTCAATTATTGAATTGCAATTTTCTTTCTATAGTGGTCACTGAAGATAAAAATCAACTATGACTTTCGATTTCGTGATTCATTTTCACGACAATTCGTGAGTGGACGGAGGATACTGTAATGTATGCCTCTTTAGGATTGTGGGACAACATAACAAAGCTATTTACGATAGGTTTTATTAAGCTTTATAAAGATATGTAAATTAACATTAACATTGTTACTCTTGTTCACATGGAGTCCCTAACCTAAGTGTGTTGTCAATGTCTGGTTGTCATGTCACAGCTGTCACTTGTGGTTCCGTTTACCAAGTGCAACGTTGCCAAGTATATGCGTACATGACAACCATACATAACACGTCCCCTTTAATAAAAACAAAATAAACTAAAAATACTTCACATAATATATCATAGGTACATAGATAACAATACTTAATTCACAAATATATCAATAGGTGAATCTATCAGGAGGGCGAATGACTCTACCACTTCTGGATGTTTTCAAACCAGGTGAAGTACTGTATGATGTAGAAGGTACATTAATGTCATTGATGGGTGATGTTCTATTAGATGTTGAAGGTACATCAATATCTTTGATAGTCTTATTTGTTTGACAGTCTCTTGTATCATCGGGTACATCTAGACAAAGAACTGTTCTCGTATTTCCCATACTTGTCCTTCCAGTAGTCACAATATCATTTTCATGACTAGCCTTCACATATGCTTGCTCACAATTTGCATAAGCATGTTGCTGTGCTTCTGACCGTACAGGTCTAAGATAGTGTCTATTACGTCTATAATCAGTATCATTTACTTTAACGACATAATCCCTTGATCCTTTCTTTGCCACAACCACTCCAGGGTTCCATTTCCTTTTCTTTTCTTGAAGTAAAATTTGTTTTCCAGATTTTAATTCTGGTAACCTATTTGTTCCTTTGTCATAATAGTGTTTTTATTTTCTTTGATTTTCTCGCAATTGTGTAAAATATCTTTTATTAGAATGTCTGGGCTTTAGAAATTCCATACTGACTGGTAAGTTGGTTCTGAAATTTCTTCCAGTTAGCAACACGCAAGGAGTAGGTAAATTTTGTTTTGGAGTTGTATTATAATCTAATACAGCTAGAAATGGATCTTTCTTAGTTTGTACAGATTTTAAAAACAAGTTTTTTATTGTTTGTATTGTTCTTTCCATCATGCCATTGCTATGAGGATATTGTGGACTTGATGTTGTTACTTCAATATTATACATACGGACAAAATTTAAAAATTCATGAGAACTGAATGGAGGACCATTATCAGAAAATATTTCACAAGGCAGTCCATTAATAGCAAACATATTTTTTAATTGTGTTACAACACTGCTAGCCGTTTTGTTCATTAGTTTGTTAACAATTGCAAACTTCGAAAAATAATCAACCACAACTAAAAAGTCTTGTGAGGCTGCTGTCATAAAATCAATACCAATTTTTTGCCAAGGTATTTCAGGTACATCATGTGATTTTAATGGCTCCCTACTGTTGCTCTTATAGCTCATTTGACAAGTCAGACAGTTCAGAACAATGTTTTCTATATCCTTCATCAATCCCGGATAATAAATTGCTTCTTGAGCCTTCTTCTTACATGATACTACACCCTGATGAGACTGATGTATAACATCAAGAAATTCACCTTCAATTCTTCAGGAATAATTAACCTTTTTTTATAAAACAATACAGAGCTTTTATGCTGAGGCCACCCATTTAAAACATAATATTTAACTTTTTGTAAAGATGGGTCAGTATCAATTGCATCTTGTAATCTTTTTTCATTTTCTTTTGATGTTGCCACAATAGAATACACTTTCAAATTATTTTCATCATCTATAAAATTAGTATTTATCGTTTTGTTCAAAGCATCTCTACTTAAATTGTCAGGAACTTTGAGATTCTTACCAGGAACATATTTGAGTGAAAATTTATATCTCATTAATTGCATTGCCAGTCTTTGGATCCTAGGTGACATTTCATCTAAAGGTTTTTTTAACAAACCTAACAGAGGTGTGTGATCTGTCTCTATTTCAAAATCTATGCCATAAAGATAGAATGAAAATCTTTCACATCCATACACTATACAAAGAAGCTCCTTTTCAATGTGGTTATATCTTCTTTGGGTTGGAGTTAATGACACTGATGCAAATTCAATTGGAAACCCATATTGCGAGACCATGGCCCCCAAACCATATGGGCTGGCATCAACAGAGAGTATGGTCTTTTTGTCAGGGTTAAAATAACGCAAAGTAGTGGCTGATGCCACAAGATTCTTTAATTTATCAAAACATGCCTGTTCATTATGTCCCCAATGCCACTCATTTTTGCTAGAAAGTAAACATCTTAGAGGACTAGTGTGTTCTGACAGGTTTGGTATAAATTTTGCAAGATATACTATGGTACCCAAAAAACGTAATTTTTTTCGATTACTTGGTGGTGTCATTTTTGTAATAGCTTCTGTTTTATCATGATCAGGTGAAATGCCAATATTACTAATCTGATCACCTAAAAATTTTACTTTTGTTTGACAAAATTTAGATTTCCCTAAATTTAAAGTTAAGCCACTCTGTTTAATTTTTTCTAAAACACATTTCAAATTATTATCATGTTCACTTTTAGAACATCCAAAAACCAAAATATCATCAAAATACGTTATTGTTCCTGATACACTATCTAAAGCTTCAGACATATATTTTTGAAAAATTTCAGGTGCACAGGTAAGGCCATATTTGGTAATCTCAGATATCTATAACGACCAAAAGGTGTAGTAAAAGTACATAAAAGTGAACTTTCATAATTCAAAGGCAACTGAAGAAAAGCAGATGATGCATCTAATAATGTGAAATAATTAGCCCCTGAAAGCTTAGCAAATAAAGTATCTTTAGTAGGAATTGGAAACCTTTCTCTTTTAACATATTTATTTAGATACACAGGATCCATACATATTCTAATATCAGATCCCTTATTTTTCGGAACAACTACAATAGGATTTTGCCATTCTGTGGGTTCACTAACTGGTACGATAAGGTTTTTACGTACCATATCATCAAGTTTATCTTTAACTTTGCTCCTTATAGCCAGTGGAATTTTTCGTGTCCCACTTATGAATGGCACTGCATCACTAGATAAAGTTATATTAAAATACCTGTTGACCTTTCCTACACCTGAAAAAATGCTCTTATAACTATTTATAATATGATTTGTTTCATTGTCTATCATACTAACACTAGGCTGATCACAAACAATTTTAAAGTCTCTTGCTGCCTTTAGGCCTAATAGAGATTTTTGTGTATCATTATCTAAAATATAGAACAGACAATCTTTAAATATGCTCTTAAAAGAGCAAGGTATATAAATTTTACCAACAACATTAATAACATGTCCAGTATAGCTAGACAATGAACTATTAGTATTTTCAAGCATATTATAATCAATATTTAAATTTTTAAAATCACTACTGTTCAATATATTGACTTCACTTCCAGTATCAACTTTTAAAAAACTCTACCATTAATAATAATTTTTTGGAACCATTCTGAAGAGTTCGGATTAATTTCATTAACGGTCCATACTAGCACCTGTTCATCAGTTAAATCAGTGTCAGAATTACTACGACTACTATCGTTATCATTGATTTCATGGACTTTGTTATTATTATCAGGACAAAATTTACGGTAGTGCCCTTTTTTGTTACACAAAGAACAATATCTGAAAAATGCAGGACACTTACCCCTAATATGCTGAAGTCCACATTTATAACACTGAATATAATGGTTACCTGTATTTTTGTCAGTAACTTTGTGGCTTGTAGACTGCTCCTTCTCATACTTTGAACCATACCTTGACTGTCCTGTTGATCCAGGTCTGCTTTCTTCATTTCTTTTCTTCACAACACTAACACTTTCTTTGGATATTTCACGTTGAGTAACAGCACTATTTTCCATAGCCCTACAGATGTCTATAGCTTGTGCTAGTTTTAAATCAGCACATTGTAATAATTTTTCTTGAATTCGTAGATCATGTGTACCCAAAACAATCCTGTCCAAAATTAAAGTATCCTTTTCTTTAATCTCACATGTTGATGCTAATTGTTTCAAGGCAGTTACAAACTGATCGATACTTTCATTTTGTAATTGATCTCTTAAAGAATTTAAAATGTTCATAAATTAAATTCTTCAGAGGGCTGCAGTATGTATCAAACTTACACAAAACAACGTTGTACTTCTGATCATCTCCATCATTTGCATACTCGAAGGTATTGAATATCTTTAGCCCTTCATCTCCCAGCTGATTTAGGAGAATAGCGATTTTTATGTGGTCTGGTTTTTCACTTTTGCCGGAGGCTGTTAAAAATAACTGGAACTTTTGCTTCCAAAATTTCCACTCGTGTGAAATATTATTTCCTTGGAAACTAAACGGTTCTAAGCCTTTACTAGTATCTGTCATCTTGATTCGAGCACAGTATAGCTCCTTTACTTACGTATACTTTTTATAGGTTTTTTCATATGCACTGGCTTTTAACACAACTTATCGTCACCTATCTTAACCTATCGTCACTTTTACGCTGCCACCATGTAATGTATGCCTCTAGGATTGTGGGACATAATATAACATAAAGCTATTTACGATATGTTTTATTAAGCTTTATAAAGATATGTAAATTAACATTGTTACTCTTGTTCACATAATTCACATGAAGTCCCTAACCTAAGTGTGTTGTCAATGTCTGGTTCATGCCCTGCGAACTCAATGGAAAAAATTGGTTCCATATATATAGTGAGCTTCCGGAATTAGAGATGGCGACACATAATGTGGATCGCTAATATATGTGGTACAAGGCTAATTGAAAAGAAGAAGAATATTTGACAATTGAATGTCGAGTTGGACAGTTGTGTTTATTTGGTAACAGCGTTGCCACATTCAGCAGATTTCTACTTTTTTGATAGATTTTTGATATATTTTTTTTTAATTCTAGTAGGCAATATTTTTTAGTAGGTTTTTGGTATACAGTGATGAGCACGCTAATCACCGGCAAAAAAGCTCAAAAGATGGAAAACATAATACATTGCGAAACAAAAAGAGATGAAACTAGTGGAGGTGGAAATTATCGTTATAAACGTACTATTAATTAACATTACATTACATAGTTTTCCAACTGTAGACGTCTGTGACAGGAGTATTTTATAAAATTCTACTGTCACAGTGACAGTTGTCATACCTCTGATACGTCTAAAGGTGGGAAACTATGTAATGTAATGGTATTTTAGACGTTTATAACGATAATTTCCACCTCCACTAGTTTCATCTCTTTTTGTTTCGCAATGTATTATGTTTTCCATCTTTTGAGCTATTTTGCCGGTTATTAGCGCGCTCATTACTGTATAATATCAACATTTTCTGTGCTATGCATTATGACTAAAATGAAATTAACTCTTTAATAGTATTTTTACATTTGACATTTTGTTACAATTTCCTAATGTCATTACCGAAAATAAGATTCAGGACGTAGGTATGAATACAGAGATTAGAGAAATAAATGAAACTGGTGTCTGATACCAAACTTTCTTGTTTCAAGCAGCAGTGCAGTAGTGTTTCGGGTAATATTTATATAACAAAGAGTTTTGACATTCGGTGAGGCTATTAAAATTAAACTAACGACGGAAAACTAAAATATGTATGTAAAATGTAACTTTGCAAAAATAATGTGTTTACCCGTTTCTATTAACGTAAAATGAAAAAGATTTTTTTCCGTTTTTAACCGTATTACAACTGATGATCGCAATAAACTTTTGAATAAATAGTTATTTATGATATAAATGTTAAAAGTACACGTTTAAGGCAAGCATGTGAAAGTTTGCAGAATGAGCGAAGCGAGTTCTGCAATTCACATGAGTGCTTTAAAAATGTACTTTTTAACACGCATATCATACAATATTTTTTCTACAAACGTAATTACAGGACAATATCTACAAAAACTTTTACTTGGACTTGACTGACATTCCATTTTTATATTTTTTTGACATTACATCAAATTGCCTATACGGTCAATACGAACTGCAGTGCCTTAAAATTTTTAAAGCACTAGTGCCTTGAAGTAACATTTTTAACGCTCGTATGGAGTGCTAAAAATTGCATTTTTAACACGGTTGTAGAAAAAATGTATTTTCATGATTATTTGTCAAAGAAGGTATGAATGAGGTTGGGAATTGTACCAAATTTGATCCAGACATGCATAATATGTTAAAATCAATGGATGACAAAATATTATATAAAAATATTAAATATAAAACTGATAAAAATTAATTAAGTACCTAGGTCATTTTGTTTCCCTGTTAAAATGTAAAAAAAGTTTGGTTTTTTTACATTCACGTTATATTTATTTCTAGTTAAGTTAGCTGCTGTTTTTATTATAAAAAACCTAAATTATACTTAAATAAGTTAATAAAGTTTTAGTTCTTGATTTAGTAGATTTTAGCCAAACATGCAATATATTTCCTAAATAAAATATGGCAACGTTGTCTTGTATTGAATTAAGTGCGTCATTTTGTAATTTTTGTGTTGTGTATGCGTTTTATATCAATTTTATATTTGTGTATTAAGTTTTTATCCCGTACCCAAGTGATTAGTGAAGTGAATGTTTCATATTTTAGTTATTAATAGACATTTTTTCAGTGTATAAATTATTTTTCTTCCCTCAACTGTACCTAGTTGTTTCCAGGTAATGTGAATAATTCCTAAGGTAGAAAGACATTTTACATTATGTTATGAAAACAATGAATTCATGTCAAGATTTATATAAATAATAATTATTACTGTCATTTGTTGGTTTCATTATTGTTCTTACATTGTCCATACATACATACTTATCATTTTTTAAATATAATCGCTGCTCATGCTAAATTCTATGCTTGTGCATGTTATTAATTTTTTGTTTTTGCAATAATTATTTTTATTTTTATGGTTTCTGTAATACAAATATTTTATTGCAAAAACTAAAAATTAATAACGTGCACATTATAGAATTTGGTATGCCTAGCGAAGCTTCCAAAACGGTACAGATATCTTCCAAAACGTTACAGAGATCTTCCAAATCGTTACAGAAATCTTCCAATTTAAAACGCTTAGTTGGCTTCCAAAAATATCGATGGTGTTGGAATACGGGACCAGTTCTGCCCATAGACTATAGAGTTCCCTTTCTACCCCACCCACTCTTCTATGGTGTGGTTGTCATGTCACAGCTGTCACTTGTGGTTCCGATTTCCAAGTGCAACGTTGCCAAGTATATGCGTACATGAGAACCATACATAAAGTGCACTTTACATCAACAATAAATTGAATAAGAAATTGACAATTCAAGGTCAAATTTGACTTAAGGCTGTATGACACTATGCATTTTCTTGTATCATTTCTAATATCGTTTCTGATATCGTTTCTTGTATACATTTTCTTGTATCATTTCTTGTACGTACATTTGTGCCCTGTATGACACTATGCAAGTTCTTGTATCGAAAATTGTATGAAATTCGGCACGTGATTGGTCGAAATTTTGTTTGTCACCCTGTGTCACGTTATGGTAGTACTGCATCTACAGCTGATTTTAAGGATTTTATAAAATTTATAAACTTTTAATTAACATTTTAATCAGAATTTTACGTTGACTGTTTGAGGTTGATTATTTGTGTTTCTATTTTGTTTTGATATTTGTGCTAAAATATTTTCATTAGAATTATTTTCATTTTTATCCAAATTAGGAACTATTATTGTATTTTCGTCTATTAAAAAATTATGCACCATGAAACCTAAATTTATAGTTTGAACTTTACTAGGAGCTAAATATATGGTTATTAGTAGAACGTAGTCCATACCAAACGGTATGGATAAAAGATTTATAAATAATACCTACAAAAACACAAATAAATTCATCAATACATGATCCCGTTTTCATTTCAGCCGCCATTATGAGAGTAAGTAATTATGACATTTTAGATGTTTTACCAGCAGGTTTTACGTTTTTGCTCTTTGCGCAGAAATTGGCGCAGTTCTTGTACAAGAATCTGTGTCTGACTCAAATTCTTGTATCGTTTCTGATATCGTTTCTTGTATCTGTGTATGACACTATGCATTTTTTTGACATATCAGAAACGATATTAGAAATGATACAAGAAAATGTATAGTGTCATACAGCCTTTATACAAAACACCCAATTTTGCCGTGAATAAAAAGAAAATAAAGAAATATGACAAAATAAAACATATCCAATTGTTCTATTTCATCAAATTCCTTCATTTTCTTTTACAAACCATACATTTTGTACACGTTAAATTTGGCCTTGAATTCATCATCATCATCATCATCATTCTCTTTGCCTTATCCCTATGCGGGGTCGGCTTCCCTAATTGCATTTCTCCACACAATTCTATCTTGGGCCATATCAATGTTAATCCCCTTTACCAACATGTCCTGCCTTATCGTCTCCCCCCAGGTCTTCTTTGGTCTTCCCCTCCTACTCCTTCCAGGAATCTGCACTTCAGCTATTCTTCGTATTGGGTGGTTAACGTCTCGACGTTGAACATGACCAAACCATCCTAACCTATGCTCTCTCATTTTGGCATCAATTGGTGCCACACCTAGACTTCCCCTAATATACTCATTTCTAATTTTATCCTTCTTTGTCACTCCACTCATCCATCTAAGCATTCTCATTTCCGCCACATGCATTCGCTGTTCCTCTTTCTTTTTCGCTGCCCAACATTCAGTTCCGTACATCATAGCTGGTCTTATGGCTGTTTTATAGAATTTTCCCTTCAGCTTCATTGGAATTTTTCTGTCACACAACACACCACTCGCTTCTTTCCACTTCATCCATCCAGCCCTAATTCTACTGCATGCATCTCCATCTATTTCTCCATTACTCTGTAATATCGATCCTAGGTACTTAAAACTATTGCTTTTTACAATCATTTCACCATCCAAAGATACCATTTTATTTGTAGTAGCTCCATCTTTAAATGAACATTCCAAATACTCTGTTTTTGTCCTACTAAGTTTTAAACCTTTTTCCTCCAGAGCTTGTCTCCACTGTTCCAGTTTTTGTTCTAAGTCTCTTTCACTATTTCCTACTAACACGACATCATCAGCATACATTAAGCACCATGGAATGTTACCCTGTATTTTCGCTGTTATCTGGTCCAAAACTAATGAGAATAAATACGGACTAAGCACAGAACCTTGATGCAATCCTACTTTCACATGAAATTTATCAGTCTCTCCCACACCTGTCCTAACACTAGTCGTTACTCCCTCATACATATCCCTCACAATCTTTACATATTCACCAGGGACTCCTTTCTTATTGAGTGCCCACCACAGAATCTCTCGAGGAACTCTATCATATGCTTTCTCAAGATCAATGAATACCATATGAGCGTTTGTTTCTTTACTCCTGTATTTTTCCATCAACTGCCTTATAGTGAAAATTGCATCTGTTGTTGATCTACCCTGCATAAAGCCAAATTGATTCTCGGATATTTCGGTCTCTTCACGTATCCGTCTATCAATTACTCTTTCCCATATTTTCATGGTGTGGCTAAGCAGTTTTATAGCCCTGTAGTTTGTACATTGTTGTATATCTCCCTTGTTTTTGTAAACAGGTACCAGTATACTGCTTCTCCATTCGTCTGGCATTTGTCCAACTTCCATAATTCTATTAAATAGACCAGCTAGCCACCTTGTTCCTGTCTCTCCCAATGCTCTCCATACTTCCCCAGGAATATCATCTGGTCCTACCGCTTTTCCTTTCTTTATTTTTTGAAGCGCTTGAGCCACTTCCTCATTGGTTATTTTGGTGACCATTGCTGCTACTGTCTCCGTTGACTCTACGAGCTGTCTGTCAAATTCTTCATTTAATAAGCTGTCAAAGTACTTTCTCCATCTCTTTTTGACATCCCTTTCGTGAACTAGTATTTTATTATTTTCATCTCGGATACATCTAATCTGATTAAAATGGCCTAAATGAATCTAAATTTGGCCTTGAATAACTTTGTCAATTTCTTGTTCAATTTATTGTTGATGTAAAGTGGACATAACAGATACCTCAAGAAACAAAATTAACAATGATAACTTGCCGTTTTAGCCTGGGGTATATGTCACCCCTTCTCGGGGGTGAAAATTACTTTATTATAAATATCCCCACAAATCGAGAGAGTGACAAATTCTAAGCAAAACCGATGCTTATCTAAAAAATGCCCATTTATTGTTTGTATGGATCTAGCAAAAACAAAACACTTATACATAAGTAGAAGACAACACAGAGGAATACTCTGACATATATTTAACATATTATATGAAAAGATAGACCGTTACAAAAATAATCTAAAACAATACTTACAGAACTCTAGGTCTAATAAAATTTAAAAATATTATTGCACGTTAGTGGTTTGGCTTCTTAAACATTTAAAAAAATCAGTAATTTTTTTCTGAATTTTCTTTTATAATGATTTTTGATGTGCAAAGTGTGTGACTAATGCTCAGAAGCGGAGACCGAACTAACCGAGGCCGAACTTACGGGAGTCTACTGTACAGGGTTACGCAATTGAACTGTTACCAACTTCACATCGATATATCTGGCAAATGATAATGACAGCTACGTCAAAGTTGGTCTGATAACACTTCAGTATATTGTTTATAAGCCGTTGTTTATAATCTATATTTTATAATTATAATCAATTATAAATCAAATCGCAACATCAACGTTAAAAAGGGAATCATTAAATCCTTATATGATAGAGCCAAAATTACTTGTTCTGACGAAAATTCATTTTTAGAAGAAAAACAATTGTTAACATCTGTTTTATTAAAAAATGATTATCCTTTATCGTTTATAAATAAGGAATTGTCAAGATTGGATCGAATGGAACAGAACAACTTAGAACGGGATCCTACAACATTCACAAGAAATAATACGAGGAAAATATCAATACCATATATAAAAGGACTATCCGAGAAACTTAAAACAATACTCTTTTGGAGTAAATAGTTTTATTCGGTCCTGTATCTGTAGTGGTTCTTCTAATATTTGGTTCGCTTCTGGTACTTGGTCGTCATTTAGTGGAGTAAAAACTTCTGCTAAATACTCGGCAATTAGGTCAGCCTTTTCTTTATCACTTTTTGCCCATGGTCCTGGTGGTGTTGAATTTTTACGTATTGGAGGTAATGCTGTTATTGGCTTTCTCTTACTTTTTATGGGCTTCCATATAGAGTTGTCTTGTCTTGATAGATTGGTGATGTAATTCGTAAATGACTCATTTTTGACTTCTTGCAGCTTTGATTTTAATTTGTTGCTGATGCGATTGTATCTTGTTCTGCTGTCTGGTGTGTGTGTTCGTTGCCATGCAGATCTGGCCTTTCTTTTTTCAGCTACCAGTTTTTTTATTTCTAAAGGTATATTACTTATGTTTCTGTTGGGACTACTTTGTGGGGTAGCTGATTTAGCTGCATACTGTAGTATGTTTATAAATTTGTTATAGTCCTCTTCAATTTCTTCTGGTTTTTTCAGCCTCGTTGTTATTTCGATAGTATCGTGAATTATTTGTCGGTAAGTGTCCCAGTTTGTTTTATTGTTGTGCAGGTGGAGTTTTGGTTTTTTAGTGATAACTGTTGTACTTACCGTTGCTATTATTGGGCTATGGTCAGTAGTTAGGTCATAGCTTGGTGTTATATCTGTATAAGTTATACCGATACCGTTTGTTATGAAGAAGTCCAATAAATCTGGTTTTTTGTTGGGATCGGTCGGCCAGTATGTTGGTGTTCCCGTTGACATAAATGAGTAATTCTTATTTTGTATAACATGTGCCAGTTCTCTGCCTTTTGGTCCTAAAGTTTGGAAAAATTCTTCATAGTGTTCTCGTTTTAGATTATGGCGAGGAGGGCAGTACACAGCTGTTATGTTGACATTATATGGAAGTGCTTCAACGCTTACTGTCGTTGCTTGGATGTGTTCTTCTTTGTACTTCAGTAGTTCATGATGTTTAATATTTTCTTTGATGAGTATTGCTGTACCTCCGTGGGCTGTGCCGTCAGGATGCTCAGTATGATATAGTTTATATTTAGGTATGTTAAAATAAGTTCTGTTCGTAAAGTGCGTTTCACTAATTAAAAATATGTCAATTTTATTTATGTCTAGAAATATTTTCACTTCTTCTGTATGGCTTGGAAGGCCGTTGGCATTCCATTGGGCTATTCGAAGAAACTTAACCATTTACTTCATTTTGTTCATAAGAATGGTAAGCATGTTGAGGACCATGCTATTTTGTTGGATTAGTTGGTTGAATAGATTCTTGAATTCTTCCAAAAACTTGTTTAACACAGTGGTTGTATCTTCTGTTTGGTTGTGTTTAGTTACTTCAGCGTAGCTCAAGCCCTGGGGCAGTGGATTGGATAGTTGTTGTGTGTTTCTTGTGTATATATCATTTGTGTAGATTGCTGATGGGTTTTGATGCTCTCCATTGTTTTTGTTGCTTCCTTTGGTAAGTTTCTTATAGTGATCACATCCCTTATAATTGGCTGGGTGGCCTCCATTGCATAACGCACATATGGCTGGCGTCTCCTTTGACTTTTTGCACGTGGTGGTATTGTTTGAGCCTCCGCATTTTACACAGACGAATTGTTTATTACAATATGATTTGGAATGTCCATATTGTTGGCATCTCATGCACTGTATTATACTGTTTTTTGTTTTTTAGTTTGTGGAGGTTCTATGAGTACTACTCTGTTCTGTAGGCCTGTTATATTATAGACACCTTTATTGTTTTGCGCGGGTTCTAAATCTACAAAGAAGAGAACACCTTTCTGCATAGTGTCTAATATCAGATTTATGTGATACTATTCAATCTCTAAGATATCTCGAACATTGGCCGATGTATTTTTTGTTACAATCATTACATGGGATACTATACACTATGCCTGACTGGAGCTCTCTAGGAGTCTTATCTTTTAATTTTGAGAAGGTAGAATTTACAGTGGAACCTCGATAACTCGGATTAATGATAACTCGGATTAATCGGGACCGCGGCCGATCCGGGTTATCGAAAATCCGGGGTAGCCGGAGAATATGGTCAAAATTAATAAAATACGGTAGACTTACAGATAAACTCCGTTAGAATTGAAATAACATGAAATATAAATATGCACAGTACCTACACATCTAAGTTACTAAAAACACGCAAACACAAACGTAAGCAAACAAGCGAACAATCTACAAGACCGTACTACACACAATACAGTCACAATCGATGTTATGTTATTTAAGAACAGTGAAAACTAAAGACCATTGTTTGAAAAAGAATTTATTAAATAGTCTTTTTAAACAATGCTGTTTGAAATATATAAAGGAATACTACATACAGGTGTCTGTTGTTTCTGTCGGCGCGGCGTGTACCATTAGTCATTTTTACTGTCGTATAGTTCAAATTACACAAATACACATTATCTCTCAAATATTATATTACAAACATTTTTATTGTTGAAATGTTTATCTGATAATTAACTATTTTGATTGGAAATACGCCACAAATAAATTGTCATTGTCATTGTCAAAATACAAAATACTGAAAATCAAAATGTTTATCTGATGAAAATCGGTCCGGGTTAGCCGGACTTCCGGGTTATCGGGGGCCGACTTATCGGGGTTCCACTGTACTGTTAAGACCGTTTTGTTTGCAACTTTGATTTCTAAATATGGTTTTAATATTCGTGTTAACTTGGGTGTGATCTCTTGTACATAAGGTAAAGTGACGAATTTAGTGGTGGCTGGGTTAACATTGCTGGTTGCTGCAGGATCTTGTTCAGTTAATTGATTGTTGTTAATTATGTTTATGGATGATGTACTGAATAGGATCTTTTTTAATAATAAAGATGGATATGAATTGTCGATGAACAATTGGTAAATAATTCTTAGGTTCTTTTTGTGGTACGATGTGTCAGATATCTGCATTACCCTGTTTTTCATTTGTTTGACTAGGTTTGTTTTGATTGTTTATGGTAAGAGTTGTAATTGAGAAACCTACCTGAACTCATGCTTTTTCGATACCAGTCAATAGTAATAATATTTGTGTTCGATTGTATAAACTTTGTATCTAGAAAAGGGATGGATTGATGTTCATCCTTTTTTTCTATAGTGAATTTTATGTAAGGATCGTAGCTATTGAACACAAATAGTAGTTCGTCTTCTTTGTCTTTGGGTATTGCCAATATCATGTCATCTACATATTTTTTAATAAAATGTATTTTAAAGGAGATAACGTATCACTACGTCTAGTAGATCATCCATAACATATGAGGCCAATATGGGGCTAATTTTTGCACCCATAGGTGTACCAAATTTTAAAGAAAATTTTTTGTTGTCAAAAGAAAAATATGAGTTATTAAATAAAAAAGAAATTAAATTGACAAAGTATCAAGATCTATCTTGCAATGTTGAGCAATCTCATCCCAGTGTTTGTAAATTGATCTAATACAAGCTCGTAAATACACGTTATTGAATAAAGATACCACGTCAAGACTGACAAGGACATAGTCTTTAGGTAGTTGCAAGAACTTCTTTTGGTGGGTGCTTACTATTCTCAGGAGGAATATCTCGGGGCTACCCTGTTGTGATAGTCCTACAGCTCTCTTAAATGTTCTGTGTGCTCTTGTGTTTTTATGCTAATATTCTAACTTTGTGTTAAGTATTTAGACTAGGTGATAAAATTTTATAGATTTTACTTATTAAGTGTTAGCTTGCCAATGTATTTCAATGATGCATTTTAACAGACTTTGACTTATGGTAAATACTTTGTATATTGACATCAATAAACTGAATTGAATATTATTAAATTTCTTTTTTACATCAAAAGAATCTCTGATGTAGTACTCATTATCAAGAACATACGCTGACGTTAATATGTCTGTAAGGAAAGTGGCTATACTTTCCGTTGGTGCATTTATAGAAGATACAATTGGTCGAACTGCTAACGTAGGCTTATGTATCTTAGGCAATGAGTAGTACCTAGGAGCTACGCTATTATAATAGTAAGGCGTTTTCTAGTCTTCTCATCAATGATTTTTTTAGTGCATAATTGTTTAATTAAATTATTACTCTTTCTTTGGATAGATTCTGTAGGATCTGTATGTAACTCCTGATAATATGTCATTTTATAATAGTTGGTTAGATAATTATGTATAATCAGATTTGTTCATGATGACAGTGACATTTCCTTTATCAGATTTAGTTACAATCAGCTCCGGGTGTTCTTTTACAAAATTTTTTGCTGTATCGAAAATTTTATGTAAAAAATTGTTTGTATTTTTACTATATGCAACATAATTAGTTAGAATGTTT
The DNA here is from genome assembly GCF_917563875.1 of Diabrotica virgifera virgifera. NCBI lineage: Eukaryota > Metazoa > Arthropoda > Insecta > Coleoptera > Chrysomelidae > Diabrotica > Diabrotica virgifera. Next base: position 181,337,416 of record NC_065443.1, on the reverse strand, counting down.
GTTGCTCTTGCTCTTACTATATTTTTTATACTATTATCTACAATAGAAGAGGATACTGAATCAATATCTGACAAAAGGCCTTTGATAGATATATCATGATGTATTCTTGGTTCTAAACTGAATTTAGGTCCAAGTGATAACAAGTCTAAAACGTCTTGTGGAATCTCGACATTACTGATGTTTTTTATCCAATTTTTGTTAGTTGTTAAGATTTTCTTTTTTAAGTTAGATTTAAGTTTTTCGAGTTTCCTCATATGTTTCAGTTTGGTATCATTAAATATTTTATTGTAAACTTTCATTTGTTTTTTTTTTTTTGAAAATTCATTAAAAGTTCTTTCATTACAATCATGAATCAATTTGTCTTTCAAATTAATCTTGAACTTGAAACAGCGTTGTTATTTTTCTTTTAATTTCTATGGACTCTAGAAGTTCCCTCTTCTTTTTGTTGGGTTCACTTTTTAGGATTTTAGTTTTATCGAAATCAAATTTGTGTTTCTTTTCGTTTTCATGTTTTGTGAATGCCGTAGTGTTATTTTTGTCATATTTGTGAGACCGAATTCTAGAGTTTAGTAGCTGGCTGGTTTGTCCGATATATACCCCATCGCAATTTGAACAAGGAATTTCATATACAACATGTGATTTTTTTGATTGCTGGGTTTTAGTTTTTAGTTTAGTAATGTTATGCTTGGCTAGGAGATTTGAGAGTTGTTCAGATAACCCTTGTATGTAAGGCAGAGACATATAGTTCTTCTTTTCCTTATTATTTTTGTTGTTGTTTTTGTCGTTGTAAAAGGTATGTAGTTGTGACTTGAAGGTGTTTTCAATGAGGTGATATGGGTATGAATTAAGTGTTAGTGCTGTTTTTGCTTTTTTTATAGCATGAGGTCTATTGATAGGATCGCACAACCTGATGGCTCTGTCGGCTAGGCCAAGAACTACTGATTTCTTCTGGGACAACGGGTGATGAGAGTTGAAGTTTAGGTATCTTGACGACCAGGTTTTTTTGGTGTACCATGAAGTAGTTATGATGCTGTTGTCTCGATGGTAAGGTCAAGTCCAGAAAATTGATTTGACAATTTTCTTTAACTTTAACGTGAATTTAAGTTTTTGGTGGAAGTTATTGAACTCATTTAGCAAAACATTCATTTTGTCCTCTGGTGCAGCACCAAATACCTACATTTAATAAAAAAAAATACCTTTATGTGAATAAAATAAAAATAATTTTGTATAAAACATTTATATAATAATGTATTTAAGCGCATAAACATGTTAAACCTTAATAATTACGTAGGTACCTACAGAAATAATTAAAATATATTTTAGCTTCTTTCTATAATCTCGTCGTCCTCACTTTCACTGCCACTGTCGTATGGTATAAAATGACATTAATTTCATCTTGGAAATCAGTCATTAAGAATAACAAACTGCAATTACGATCCAAATTTTCCAAATGAGCAATGAGTTACTCAATAAAATGTGATCAGTAATAATTTTAAGCTTATTTAATATTCTTTGTTATAACTTAATTTAGGTGAACTGACCATCAACAATTATAATTTATTTATTCTCAACTGTAGGACAATGTAAAACTTTACTTAAACTTGACTGACAATCTATTTTATATCTTTCTTGACGTTACTTCAGAACTGTCTATACTTCTATACTGTCAATGCATAAATTAACAACCGTAGAACACCATCCACTTTTAATGTTGAATATTCTAACATTCTTAACCAAAAAAAGTTATTACGCATATCGATTATAAAATTGCTGATTACTTTTCGAAAATGACTATCACTCACAAAAAAAAACAATGAAAAATATTGTTTTACTTGACTGTAACGGCTTAGTTTTAATTTAACATTTTTAGGGACCTACATTTTTAGGACCTAGGTAATGTCCGATTGAAAATTCTTTTGAAAAAAATCAGCATTGCCGCGCTAAAAACTCCCATAAGGATTGTATTGCCGTGTGTTCGTGTACTGTAAAGTCAAGGTGGGACAGACAGTAGTGGCTTTTAAATGGCAAAAAAGCTAGTTGTCAACTATCTCTAATCCTAGTCACAGCAACTCCATAATGAAGGGATAGTGTGACACCTTACCCTCTTAAATAAAACATAATATAGAAGGAATTTTAAAAATGCAACATGCCTATTCACTGTGCAATTACTGTGACAATTAACCAGAAAGTCTTCATTAAAAATCTGAAACCATTCAATTAAAAGCAATTTTTTTTTATTTTAAAATCAAATTTGCATATTTTTACGTCACACTAACCATAGACCTTACCCATGTTAGAAATTTTATTTTGAAAATTAGTTCATATTAAATGGTAAATACTTTTGTTTAGTAACAAAAAAACAGATGACCATAAACAAAAAACAAGAAATAAATTGTAATTGAAGCAGTTAGAAGTAAAACAGCCTAAGTGCAATTTTCACGGAAACGACTTTAGTGCTGTTTCACGTGCTGAATATCTTGTACTGTTTGGTAGTAAAATCGACTATGCTCTAACTCTACTTTATCGCCATCTTTTGATGAATAGAAAAAACAACCAAAATGAAATTCACCAACCCTTAAGAGCAGAAATCGCCTTAGTGCACCTAGGCTGTTTTACTTCCAAACAAGCGACTGGAAATAAATATATTTTTATTAGATACTTAAGTTGTTTGGGTTTTACTCACGGTTTGGATTTTTTATGGAGTGTAGGTTATACTACTCTAGTAGATTAATAGCAGTGTTGTAAGTGATACTATTGTTTGCAGAAATTATATATTTTGTCATTAAAATATTTGGATCATGTTTTTGAGTCAGGTACTGTCATAATGATTTTTGAAAAAAACAGAAAATAAGAATCTATTAGTTAAGTCATGATCAAGTAAATGTGATTGCTTACAGTGACTCATGCGGCGGTCAGAATAAGAATAAAAATATAAGCAAATTATTCATACACATTGTTCGCACTACACATATTGAAAATATTGACCACAAATTTTTTGAACCTGGTCTCACCTATATGGAGTGTGATCGGAGTTTCGCTATAATAGAAAAACTGAAAAATAAAAATCCTGAGATATTTGTACCTGATCACTGGTGTTACTTAAAAGTGTTCAAAAAAATTTGTTGTTATTAAAATGACATATTTTGTGTCCCTTTCAAATTTAAATAATTTCATTAAAGATAAGAAGGATAGCGAAGATCTTGTGATCAAATGGAGAGACATTAAGTGGTTTAAATATAATAAAAACCAAAAATACCAATTTTCTTTTAACAGTACTTTAGACGAAGACGAAGAAAAATACAATAAGAATGTTGGACGACTGGTGAATAATCTACTTTGGAACCTCTTGGAGATCAAGCAAAATAAAAAAAAAATAAGTATCAAAATGGGAAAATTTACAACAGCTGCTAGATTTCATACCCCCCCATTTACCAAAGCCGCAAAAACACAATGAAAAAAGCCAGCACCGCTGTTGAGTCTTGCAAAGAAGATGCCAATGACGAACAAGACGGGTACATAGATTTTTTTGTCAGATTATAAGTAACTTTAGTGTTATAACAGAGTAAAATTTGTGTTTTTTTAAGAAAAAATAAATAATATTAATTGAAAATTAAGCTTTTGCTTTGTTCCTTTTATGTATTATAAAGTCATTTTTGCTTAAAGGTAAAACTATTTAAGTGCACTTTTTTGTCAAGAGGTAAAAAAAATAAAAAAATTTCTCGCCAGAAGTATCTTTAAAATTTTATACTTATTTTGAATTGTTTAATACTTTAAAAATTTTTATTTTGAACGTGCAGAATTTTTAAAGGAGCAAAAACTTTGATGCTTTATTTCTAAAAATGTGTATTTTGCTACTTAGGCGGTTTTGCTTGTGACCCCTTTATTATATGTTAAAAAGAAACTTATCGAACCTGTCAGGATTCTGCCGTGTCGGGATTTTGGGGTAGACCCTGATAATACATATATAAAAAGAATTACAGAAGGCCGAAGATCAATTCGGATGGTATCAATTCGGATCAATTAATTAGGAGGGTAGTTAAGGGGTTGTTTTCACTGATTTTTCGTAGAAAAAAGTAGGTACCGACCTTATTTTGATCATAAGTCACTCAATTTTTATGCTAGAAACTTTTTTTGAAAGGTCTAATTGCATACTTCTAAATATTCTGCAAAATGCAAAGTTTTTCCGTTATTTGGCTTTGAATATTTCAAATTATGCATTTGACGAAAAAACTAACCTTTAACATGCCGTATCTCAGTTTGTATTGTTTGTAGAAAAATTATAAAAAAAAGGATTTTGTTTGTCTTTCTAAAAGATACAATTTTTAAAGCTACAGTTTTTTGATTAAATGTATATTTTTGAGTTATTCTCAAAAACCCTCTAAAGAAGTCGATTTTTTCGTCGAAAAACTGTTACTTTCAACCGCGAATAACTCGAAAAATATTAGTATTACGAAGAAAACGCAAAGGACATTTTTTTCTTTACAAATTTAATTTTGAATTAAAAAAAATAGATTTAACTATTTTAATTGATTCAGTTGTTTTCATCATTAGAAAATAATTTATATTTTCTTTTATTTTTAATGTTTGTGTTTTATCGTTGTATTTTTACGTGTATCTAATTTTTATATTTTCATTATTATGACAAAAGCTCTGCTTTATTGTATTGGGTTTATCCCGTTAATAAATAATAGTTATTTATGATATAAGTGTTAAAAGTACACATTTAAGGCACGCATGTGAAAGTTTGCAGAATAAGCGATAGCGAGTTCTGCAATTCACATGAATGCCTTAAAAATGTACTTTTTAACACGCATATCATACAATATTTTTTCTACAAACGTAATTACAGGACAATATCTACAAAAACTTTTACTTGAACTTGATTGACATTCAATTTTTATATTTTTTTGACATTACATTAAAATTGCCTATACGGTCAATACAAATTGCAGTGCCATAAAAATTTTAAGGCACTAGTGCCTTAAAGTAGCATTTTTAACGCTCGTATGGAGTGCTAAAAATTGCATTTTTAATACGGTTGTAGAAAAATAAAAATAAATTACATTTTCCGTCGATTTCCATGGTTAAAATGTAATGAAAAATTCCCGCCCCAAGATGGGGTGGTAACCAACCCTAAGGTTTTAGCGTACAGCGGCATAATATAGAAAATGATTCGGCTTCATTTCCAGGCCTAATCTCCAGTAACATTATTTAAATTCTAGAATCAGTTGTTTGTGTGAATCAACTCTTACTAAATGGCATTGGGAAGAGTATACTTTCACTAGTTGGAGTCTACTTTTACTAGTAAATATTGAATAAAAATCTTCATTTTATATTTATAATCAACCCTTACTGAAACCAGCCGTTTGAGTTGACTCGAACTAGAAATAGTCAACTCCAACTGAATAATCAACTTATGTTGATAAACTCCAATGTAACTTATATATTTTTTTTTTTTTCAGTAATCTGTTAATGGACGCGCATCATTGTGTGGCACTTATCTACAGTACATTTCAAGTTCTATATGTGTTATTCAACAAACAGACGATGTGCAGGTTTGATTTTTATGTTAAACAAGATCATTTCAACAAATATATTTAAGTTTCTAAGTATATAATCGACTTTTATTTATCCTCATTTCTATGCCATTTCATTTTTATTCTAGATAGAAACATCTTTATGTTCTAGAAACAAATAATAATTGTTTAATACCAGAAAAAGTATCAACCTTTGAATACCTAGGGAGTTTAATTGACGACGGGAGAATAGACGCTGAAATAGCAAATAGAGGAAACAAATCGACACGGATATTTTATGCCTTACATAAACCCATACTACCCAAACAGCACAGTACGTTTTGAGTACGTACAATTTTGGTACTGTACGTACATGATGTAAAATGTACGTTTTAAGTACGTACACTGGGGTACATACCAGTACGTACAGAATAGTACGTACTATTACGTCCAAGTATGTACCATGAGAAAGAAGAGCTAAGGCATATTTATTATGTCAGGTTATGTTAACCTAACCTAATTTATTTGGTTAGGAACAGGAACTGTCCTTCCACCTCGAGTACAGTTTTGATGTGATAATTCATTGCAAGACAGTTTCATTTAGATTTTTTTTTTACTTATTTTTGGTGTTGGAGCTTAGTGTGGTTTCCTGTTATCTTAAGATTATTGAGGTGAGTGTTTTTTAACTTATTATAGTAATACTGAAAAATGTATTTTGTGGGCGAGGAAGTTAGATAAATAAAATTAAATAAAAAATAAGTAGGTATATTTAAAACAAAACGATTTGGCAAACTTTAAGAGTCATAAGTTTTGCTTGTTTTTGTACTTCAAATATGAATTTTTTTTCATATTGGTGAATAAAAAGGTAATTTTAACAATTAATTCATCATTTAGGTATCTATTTTAAATTTTAGACATGTCATCAAATAGTAAACATTACAAAAATGCTACAAAGCAATTGAAACGATTTAAGCAAATGAATGTGCAAAAAATATCTAGTTTTAATATTTCAGTGAAAAGTGAAATACTAGTTTAGATAATAAAACTATGGATATGACGAGACACTAATGATAATTCAATGGATGTTTTTGAAAATTTAGAACATCATCCATTACCACACTCTCTTTCAGACACACTCTGTTTTGAATATGAGAATATATTATTAGAAGATGAAAAATGTATTAGTGATACTACGGAGGATACTACATAAAAGTCTTACCAGTAGCTTATAAGAATGGTGCTGTAAACATAATATTACACATGTGGCTATTAATGACCTGTTAAATATTTTAAAACCATATCATCCTGAATTACCCCAAGATGCTAGAACTCGTGTTACACACTCCAAGGAAAACTATTCTACAACCAATAAACTCAGGTCACTATATTCATTTTGCATTGAGAAATTGTTTGCAAAAACTACTGTCTCAGTATTCTGGAGAAGAGTGTCTTGATACTGTAGAAATTTTAATTAATATAGATGGTCTTCCACTTTCAAAAAGTTCATCCAGTCAAGTGTATCCAATTTTATGCAGTTTATATCCGAAACAGGGGCCAGTTGATATAGTTGGTATATATCACGGTTATGAGAAACCCAAAGATTCTAATTTATTTTTAGAAAAATTTGTAGATGCCATAGAAATAATAATTAATAATGGTATGAAATATGAAAGTAGAACTTATTTTATTAAAATTAAAGGTTTTATTTGTGATGCTCCTGCTAAAGCATACATTACATGTACTAAAGGTCATTCTGGTTACATGTCTTGCAGTAAATGTGACATTGAAGGGGTTTACACTAATAGGATTTGTTTTCCTGACACGAAGAATTTTCATTTGCGCACTGCATAAATTTGACTGTATTTAAACTACATTTGACTGTAATTAAATGCATTATGTAACAAAGATATGTACTATTGGCACCGTGCAAGTTCGGCAAAGCGACCTCTATTTTTACGCTCTGTACTTTTATTCGCACTTTTAATTATATTGGCCAATTATATTAGTCCTGGTTGCTGGATAATTGTCAAGGCCATGGTCCAAAAAAATAATAAGAAAAAATAAGATGCAGGTTATGTTATGCAAACGTAAACAATTGTATGTAGTAAATAAAATTAGTTATTAAAATGCAGTACTGCAAGCAAAATACAATTAATTAAATTTACCTTTATATAATAATTGCATATCATATCAATATTGTGGAGCAATATATAATTTTTCTGCTTCAATGACAGAAGGTATGAAATATACGTCAATTTGACAATTTCAATTGACAATATGAATTATTTAAGATAGCTGCAATATTTCTCCGCGACTCGCGCACGGTCGTTTCTCGTTTCCCTTCCAAGTACTTGCACACCGCGAATACAGTTAACTATAATTTATTGGGCTTAAAATAAAGCATTTAATCGTACTAGAGGGACATCAGTCTTAAAATAGATTTTTTTAAATTAATGTAAAAAACAACCCACTTCTAAATTTCTAAATATTTAGAGCAGTTGCAAAAATGATTTGATTTTCGGAGACACACAAGGCAGACATACATTTAGCAGTATTATTTATTTATATGGGTGTATTTCCATGAGTTAATTAATGCTTCAGTTGATGATGGTTGTGATAAAATATTCTTTATCAAAAGTATCCAGTTTTATAATTTGATATTCTTTCTTGATAGAAGCTGCAATAAAAAGTCAAAAATGTAGTGATAAGAAGGTGGCGGAGCAAGAAATTGGACGATGGTTGAGGAGAGCCGGGGATCGCTTAAAAACTTTCAAGGAAAAGGAATCAGAATAAAAATTGAATTTATTTATTTTTTAAATAATAAAGATATATTCACCTATATTTACTTTTATTTACATAAATCATCATAAGTGTGTATAGTATGTACATAATATTATGTATATACAGTGATGAGCGCGCTAATAACTGGCAACATAGCACAACAGATGGAAAACATATTAAATTGTGAGATAAAAAGAAATAAAACTAGTAGAGTTGTTAAAATTAGCGATAGTAACATATAAATTGATATTATATTGATTGTTTCCCACCTTTAGACGTATCAGAGGAGTATGTCAACTAAAACTGTCACTGTGACAGTGGCATTTCTCAAAATCGTCTGATACGTCTAAAGGTGGGAAACAATCAATATAATGTCAATCTACAAGTTACTACCGCTAAATTTAACACCTTCACTAGGTTAATCTCTTTTTATCTCACAACTTAATATGTTTTCCATCTTTTGCGTTATTTTGTCGGTTATTAGTGCGCTCATCACTGTATAGTATGTACTACGTACATACCTTCAATATGTATCTACTAGGTACGTACCGTCAGTACGTATTAGGTACGTACCATAATTTGGAAAATGTACGTATTAAGTACCTACTTCATACAGCAAAGTACGTACATTGTATGTACTTTATGTCCCATCAGTACGTACTTAGTATGTCTTATGTACGTACTTGTGCTTACTGGGATAGAGTCTATATTAATAATTTAAATCAGTTATTTCAATACAAAATGTAAATTTGACCTGTTTATATCAAAAATACAAAAAAAATTTAAAACATAAAGTGCCAGATGATGACACCCCAATTCGACTTTAGAGCTATAAGTTCAGAATGACACTAAATAACCACTTTAAACATTAACACATATATATACTTTATAATATTATAAAAAGCTACTATGACGCACAGCTCGCTTACCAAACTTGAAATACCAAATATTTGATAAAAAATATGTTATGGGGTGCTGGTAGATCCCCACGTGGCAGGTGCCGGGTTAATTGTTCTTCTTTCCAATAATTAAGCTATCCTTTCTTGTTCCTTCTCTTAATTTCCTTTTTTTTTTGTCCAATTTGTAAAATTTTATTTGATCCATTAATTAGAGAAATACACTGAAATAACTCAGCCGTGCACTTCGCTAGTTTACAGTGCGCCAATATTGTGAGAAGGGTGACTTTAGCGTTATAAATAAAAAATTATAGAAGCTACAGATTTAATTTTATAAAAATTTTAATCTTATATTTAATTATAAGGTTTTTTCAATAGTCTGAATTTTTCAATAGTCAAGTCAGTTTTTTTCTAAAATTTATATTTTCGGGGTTATTTAAAGAAACATCTAATTTCGCAGTTCATTTGTTTAATAAAAAATTAAGTGCCCACTTCTAGAGTAGACCTTTTTAATATGTTGTTTATTAAACATTTCTTAGGGCCATCGGTACATAATTCGCAAATATTTTAAGGCTATCCCTACTTTTTTTGTCTTTACACGACAAATTACGTGTAGTAAAATTGTCACTGGTATGGATATGTAAACTTTACTTGACAATTTCATCATCTGTAAAGATGGCTTTTGAATGTTCTTGGATAACTTTTACTAGTATAATTAATTGCCTTAATTGTTAATTCAGTTAATTAATATGAATATTTCATATTTCCGACCAATAGAAAGCTACAGAAATACAAATTAAATTGATCATTTTTGATAATATCCCATCGTCAAGTATATTACATCAGATACCCTTCGTTGCTGTGAAATAATACATTCAGTGACATTAATGACAATTACTGTTTTAAAACTTATAAATAAAAGTGATGACTTTCAATCGTCAAATATTTATAACAACTGTGTGTTTAATTGTACTAATTTGTACTTACATAAATAAATTACAATAAAATTTTGGTTTTAAACAGTTTTATTCATGAAATAATCGCATCAAATTGCAGCTCGATCTCTGAAATTATTATCGAATTGTTTCCCTCGTGCGACTTGACGTAATTTCACTCCCCTTCGGGTCGTGAAATTAATACTGTCAAAGTGTCACTCGGGAAAAATTCGATAATTTCAGAGCTCTTGTGCAATTACTACTGATAATTTTTTCACTACCTATGTATTCAGTAATAATTTATCTACTGTACAACAAAAGCTAATAATCAATCGAGAAAAGAGGAAAAGTGATAAAGTGATTTTTTAATAATATATTGTTACTATGAAACGCTTACAATTTTGAACATCTGTGACAACACAATACTTGGATCACTGAATATATCCTGGTGTATTCTCTGCTTTGGATCTTCCATAAATAATAAACAATAAATAACTTTTTATTAAGTTCACGTCTTAAATCAATTATTTATCAAACACATTATCAATATTATTTAATCAACAACTGAAAATATTCCCGATGCTAGGTCAAATATTTAAAATTGCCACCGTCTGACTGACAATATGCTGGCAATATTCTATTTACTACTGACAAAGATTTGGAAAATATTACCACGGACATTGTGTTCATTTTTTCACATCCTGAAAAAAAGAACAATAAATATTTTTGAAAAATTTAAACGCAAAATGAAAGACTAAATTATTACCGAGGGCCGAAAGTCTCTTACAATAAATAAAAAGTTTATTTTGAATGAGATATTTTGAAATTAAAAGTCACACTAAATTTTCTTTTAGTTTTTTAGCCCTGTAACTTATTAAAATAAACATTATAGAAGTTCTCAGGGACTTTCAGCCCTCGCTAATAAACGTAATCTCTTATTCTGAGTTTAAAATTTTCAAAAATACTTATTAGTTTTCTCAGAATTCGAAAAAAAATGAATTCCATTTGAGTAGCATTTCAGCAGAAACTACGTACCCATCCCCTTAATGAAATTAAAAAACATCTATATATTGTTTGATTTTTTCCGAAGGGAAAATCTATATGCATTTGTATTAAATATTTTGTATTTGTATTAAATGAGGCGCTCAGAGCAACAGTGGCGCAGTCCACAAATTGAGCATTTTTAGATTAATACATCAATAAAAGCAGAAAAATTGGATATATGGTTCAACAGTGGTCTACACAATCTAGCTCTATATTTGGCAAGATGGCACTACATAATGTATTGTTGCCTTGACAAATACTAAAAATACGAATGAAACAGTGGCTTAACCCTCAATTGTGTGGCTCAGACCCAACAAACAAGTGTTCATCGTATCAGAATCAGAATAATACGCATAATTCATAAGAATGACTATTTTTAATTTTATAAAGTAATATTTAATAATAATAACTTTAACCCCGTCCTTGACTGAGTGGTAAGAGCGCCTACCTTTGGATCGAAAAATCCGAATGGTTGTGAGTTCGAATCTCACCAGGGTCAGAAATGTTTCATTTATTATAAATTAATAAATGAAAATAGTTTCTGTCCTTGTGGGATCGGTACTCACCGGAGGGACAGCAGACTTTCGGATACAGTTAGCGTCTCTTTGCAAAGACAATGACGTCAACTTTGCAAAGTAACAAGACACTGAATCCTTTCCGTGGGGCCAAATGACGAATGTATCGTCAACATATCGTAGCCAACATGTGGGTTTGAGCGTAGATGTGGATAGTGCTCGGGTCTCAAAATCTTCCATAAAGATATTAGCAATTACTGGAGAGAGTGGTGAGCCCATTGGGGCACCATTTATTTGTCTGTAGAATTGATTTTGGAAGATGAAATAAGTGTTGGACATGCAATGTTTAATGAGAGATAAGTGGTCTTGCTGGATACTGTTTCGTTTCCAGAATATTTAGGGTGTCATCTATAGGAATGTTTAGTAAAAAGTGAAACGATGTCGAAACTTACTAAAATGTCTGAGGGTGAGATAGGATATTGTTTGAGAAGTTCGATGAAATGAAAAGAATTTTTGACGAAAGATGAGGCATTTTCGGCGAAAGGTTGTAGAGTTTTGGCTAGATATTTTGCCAAAGGTTGTGTCGGACAGTTGTATGCACTGACAATGGGGCGTAGAGGAAGATCGGGTTTATGAATTTTGGGTAGGCCATATATTCGAGGTGTTCTAGAAGACTTTTCACGAGGAATTGAAGTTTGTTTTACGGCAAGAGGAACAGCAGTTTTATTGATGATGGTTTTTGTTGTTTTTTCCAAATAGGTTGTGGGATTATTAGAAACTGGCTTGTAGTCGGGGGTGTTAATGAGATTTGAGAGCTTATCGATGTAAGAAGAAGTGTTTAGGATGACAGTGGCGTTTCCTTTATCGGCAGGAAGAATGACTAGATCTGGATTTGCTTGAAGCTCTTTCAGGGATTTTCTCTCAGATTGACTAATGTTTGGAGTAGGGGGCTTTGAGTTCCTAAGAACTCTAGCGACGTCTTGTCTAACTATTTCAGCATCTTCAGAAGGTAAATGAGAGATAGCTTCCTCAGTTTGACAGATGATTGTCTCAATTGGGATGTGGTTTGGGGTAACAGAATAATTGAAACCTTTTGCTAAAGCTTGAGTGGCAATAGTAGAAATGGGGGTATCAGAAAAGTTGTGTACCACTGTGGTGGGTTTTAAAGTTCTGGGTTTTGGAAGTTGTTGTGTAATTAGATGAGCTAATTTGCGCTTTTGAGTTTCAGTCTTAGACTCGAAAGTATTTAGGGCTGTTTGTGTGTTTATACGGTCGAAACTGTCCCATAATATAGGATGTACATGGAAAGAATGAATAGATGACCAAGTATTAAAAATATGGGTGTTTGTGACTTCTAGTTTTCGTCTAGTGGAATGAATTGCTTCACGAAGAAGCGCGAAACTGGATTTTCTAAGAATTTGGGAGATAGAAGAAGAAGAAGTATGGTGTTTGAGTTTTAGACATTTGGGAATGACTTTATGGTCTCGACAGGCTTTAAGGAATGTTAGATCGCAAAGAAGACGAGTTTTGCGCAACAACAGATTGTTGTATGATTTAGTGAGATGGTAAAATTCCTCTCCGTAGAGGCGAATAAAATGTTCGGAAAGGTTTCCGCGGTTAATACAATAAAACTTAAAGCTAAAATCAATATCAACAAAAGAATTAATATTAAAATTAAACTCACCAGGCTTCCGGGTTGAACCGCGTCGTTGGCTTCTAGGCCGAGCTTTCGACGTCCTCTCTGACGTCATCTTCAGGGCTTCCGGGGTCTCAGTCTCCTGAGGCTCCAGACACTACACTCACTACTCACTACTCACTGCAATACTGTTGTTGCTGACGCTGGGGCGGTCATTTATACCGTGGACTGATGTGACTGACGTGGCTGTCGATGACGTGGCGGAGTGGGAATTAGCGCGAAGACTATTTGGAGTGGCGCGAAGACTATTTGGAGTGGCGCGAAGATTTTTGACGGCGGGAATTGTATTTGTAGATGGAGCGGACGATGTTTTCTTTAGGAGGGGTCTCCAAGTCGAAGGTAAACGGATGCCGTCATCTCTTTTATTGAGACAACTTGGCCGTTTTTCGATTTCTATGGCTTCTCGGATAATCCTTTGTTTATAGAAGCGGATGGGGGCTATGGTTCTCAAAGTCAATTTTGTGACCTGTATGAAGATGGTGTTGGCCTAGGGCTGAAACTGAATCGGAATTGCGAACAGATATGGAATGTTCATAAATCCTATTTTGGATTCTACGATTGGTTTGTCCTATGTAAGATCGGGGGCAGTCTGCACAAGGAATTTCATAAACTCCGTGTTGTTCATTTGGAATGTTGTCTTTGACGGATCGGACAAGAGATGAAAGTTTTTGTTGGGGGGTAAATACTGTTTTGGTAAATACTGTTTTTATTCCTCGTGGCTTAAGAATTCTGTCGACAGAATTCTGTCGTTCTTCTTTATAAATTATACTTTAAAATATTACACAAAATACCTTTTTTATTTCTTTTTATTATAACTTTATTATAGGAACTTCATTAATGCACGACTGCACTTGCACGATAAACAGCAAACACAAAGATATCACAGGATTATTATATTGTATGTAATAACAAAGAATACTCCATCCAACGGATGGAGTATTCTTTGGTAATAACTTAATAAAGACAAAATTCAGATAATGGCGCCCCATCCAGCATGCACATTCAATAGGTTTATTTCTGTTCTGTTCTTTCCAAACATTATTATTTCTTAGAACTTAGAGTCAGTACGGTTGTATATTGCAAGCTGGTTTGCCATTCTGTGAATTATCATAAATAAATCCTCCTTCAGTATTCCACAACAATTAACAGCGAAAATCCCCTAAAAGCACCTGCCTAATACACCTTTTACGACCGATAGCGTGAAGAGCGACAACGTTGTCAAGAAGATTCTCATTTAGTTTGGCGCGAAATTTAACAGTTACAAAATGCACATTTAAGATTTAAATTGGTAGTGTCTAATTATTGTGTAAGTTCTATAATTACCGATGCGCGATGTAGCTCCGTTATTCTGAAAAAGTTTACCATCGTTTTATCATCATCTAATATTATATAGGTTTAATTAAAATAATTTTAATGGTTCAGTGTTTTAATTCGATGATGAAAAAATATGTGACTACATTTATTAGAAGCTTCTTGTATTCTACTAATAATATTTGCTTTGATTAAAACAAGAAGCTATAATATAATTACTCATAATAATAGTCGCTTTTTGTGTAAAATCTCCATGGACCACAAATGGATGTCCAATGTACGTTGAAATCAAACGTCCAATGGACGTCGCGTAATGGACGTACATAGTACGTCCAGTTTTGGTCCATGGACGTTTGGACTTTAAATGTACGTTATATGGACGTCCATCGGACGTTGTGTGCTATATGGGTATGGCTGCAAGCTTCACTATTACTGGCCATACACATACAATGTGCATTTGCTATGCCATTGGAACTGGCTATCACCGAAGCATCTAGCGGTTTAGCATTAGCTTTTTGGGAATTCTTCACCTAAAAAAAATATTTTATCTTTGTGGGAATGCTTCAACTACAAAAATTTATTTTCATTAGAGTATTTGCGTTCTTTACAATGATTGAGAATATTTTAAAATCAGACATTCATATAATATAATTTTAGAACAAACAATCATGACTGTTTATTATTCTCTTTTCTATCATAGCAATTACATGTCGTCGACCTAATCTGTAAACTGTGTAACTCCATTTATCCAAATTTTACAGAGGCACAAAAAATTATTTCTTTAAATATGACTAATGCGAATACTACGTATCTCCCATTTTAAAAGATAGAATGCTAAAATTGAATATTTTATAGATAGGTATTAACATTTGTACCTATATTGTTTAATGAGTGTATTAATATTATTTACCACCAACTTTTTCTTGAAAATATCACTTTCTAAACAGTGAGGTCAATCGTGGGGTATGACAAACTGGGGAGTTACATATTTTTCATACTAAATTTGCTGCAAGGGAGATACAGTGTATACGAAGATGTCACTATTTACTCTTCTGGTAAAAATATGCATGTGCATCCTTTTTTAAACGAGTAGGGATTTTTTCAAATAAATGGCAGTAATAACTCATTTTCAGAGAAATATGGAGTTACACAGTTTACAAATTAGGACGACAATATGTCTGGTTTCATACAGATATATAAATGTAAATAAATCTAATATTTAAAACCCATTTATCCGAAAGACACTAATACTGTTATCCATATATTTCTTAATGGTGAATAAATAAAATAAAAACTTACCTTTCCAACAATAATATAGAAATCATCAAAACATCAATGTTTCAAAACAAATCCAGTTGTGAAGGCTTTTATCCCACATAACAATTTCATGTTCTTAGTAGATTCATAGAACATACTTTTCAGAAAAAGTATATACTGAGAATGTGCGTAATTACCATTGCGAATGTGCAGAGCAGATACTGAGTATATACTACATTACAGTACTTAAACGTTCTATGTATATACTTAGAATGTACTACCGCACTTCTTTTCAGTATATACCAAGAATGTTCTTTTTAGGACATTCCAAGGACGTGCTATAAACCTTCTATGTGTATACTTAGAACATACTACCGCACATCTTTTTAGTTTATACCAAGAAGGTACTTTTTAGAATATTCCAAGGAAGTGCTATAAACCTTCTATTTATATACTAAGAACGTATACCGCACATCTTTGTATGGGAAGAATATTATATTTTTAAGAATATTCTAAGAAAGTGCTATCAAGTGCTATATTGCTTAGAAGTATGTTTTCAGCATCACCTAATCTCATCTTAGGTTCTACTGGTTCTACCAAATATCTATTTACATATTTTAATTGCAAATGAGAATGTAGTTAGTACCTACATTCTACAATATTACTTAAGAAGTAAGTACATATTTATAAATTTTAGTTATTTATATAAATCATTATATAATATTTAGCTAAACTAAACTATGCATAATGAGTAACTAAAATTTATATAATACGTATATGTACTTACCTATTTAAGTAATATTGAGTTATCAAAATAGATTATATATGTATTTTGAAGCACCGCAAACAAAATAAACAGATTATGTATGTTCTTTAGTCCTAGTACTACCCCAAGTAGCAATTTTTCGACACATTGGTTGTCAGTACAAACAAATGCACTGTATATAACGTTGCCCGAGAGCATTTTCAGTTGTTTCGGCCAACGTCCCCTATCCCGACTGACATTACGATGTTACAACTTTAAGTAATACCTTTAGTTATACGGGCAACTAATTTATTACCATTGTGACAACTGCATATCACAGTTCAGTTTTTTCAACAATCGCAACGACTTAAAAACGTTATAATGCTAAACTAATTTACGCCCTGGCCGATTTGGGTTTTCTGGCCGACTCTGAAGTTGTCTGTCACGACCCTAGGTGTTGTTCTAGGTGTGTGACACCTTTGCGGCAACTTCAGAAGGAGAAAAAGAATTTACTTTATAACCTTATTTTTTTCTTATTATTATATGTTTTATTTTTCTGGAAATTTTCGATTTATTTAACAACCTGTTTGTTTGTTTTTTTAATAGCTGGTTTCCATTCCATTGTCCACTGTTTTATCAGTAGATTTGATAACCTTAATCTTTCAATCTTTGTATCAGCTTTGCTAGACGGGGTTGCCAGGTCAGTTTTTACTCTTTCAGTAGTTTTGCTTTCACAAAATCAGTAGATTCTTTTTAGGCCATGTAAATACAGTATACTTATACAGTAAACTGCATATCCATCTTAACTGTCCCAAGAGGAATTCCAAAAAATTGGAAACCTAATTATTCCAAAACAACAACTGGTAATTACCATTTTTTAGCTAAAATCTACTAAATCAAAAACTAAAATATACTTAAGGATTTTTGGGATATATTTGGGATTTTTGATAATAAAAACAACAGCTAACTTAAGGGGATAGGCGCAAAATGTCGCCCGTTAAAATGTTCAATGTATTTTACATGTTTTCATTTTTTGCGAATCCTGAGAAAACTAATAAGTATTTTGAAAAATTTAAACGCAGAAAGAAAGATTAAGTTATTCCGAGGACCGAAAGTCCCTGAAAACTTCTATAATGTTTATTTTAATAAGTTACAGGGGTGAAAAAAGACAAAATGTAAAAAAGACAAAATGTAGTGTCATTTTAATTCCAAATATCTCATTCAAAAGAAACGTTTTGGTTTTTCTAAATAATGCAGTCTTTCATTCTGCGTTTAAATTTTTCAAAAATACTTATTATAGTTTCCTCGTGATGCGAAAAAAATGAATAGGTACATTTAACAACTAGAATATTTTCTCATCCACTAATTTTAACAGCTGCATGTCTGGATCAAATTCTTCAAACAATTGTTTCACATTTAACATTAGAAACACGTGAACACAATATTCTGTATTTTGCAAAGTTACATAATGTTTAGATATTTTAGTTTTCCATCGTTAGCTTCTAATAGGCTCACCGAATGCCAGAACTCTTCAATAACACCTGAAATACTGCTTGCACTGTTACTTGAAATCTGCAAGTTTGTTACACAAGAATCCAGTTTCATTTCTCTGTAATATTCATCATCTACGTCCTGAATCTTATTTTCGGTCTTATTTTCGGATTGGGAAATTGTAACCAAACGTGTGAAAATTAATTTAGAAATGGGGTAAATACTATTAAAAAGCAAATTTTATTTTAGTCATAACAAAATGTTGAAATATACCAAAAATCTACTAAAAAATATTACCTACTAGAATATTTTAAAAAATATCAAAAATCTACCAAAAAAGTAGAAATCTCCTAAATGTGGCAACTCTGTTAAGGAGAATGCTACACTTTTAACACTGGTCACATGACCTCTCTGTCACCCAATAAGAGGGTGCGTTCTAAAATGGTTGGGATAGTCAGCGCGGCCGGGTTTGGTTGGCGATTGGACTTCTAAGTTGTCTTATCGGTCTAGGGTTGGTAATAAGGTATTTTTTTAGTAATATTGGTAATATTGTTTAATGCACCATTTTGGTTTTACTTGAGATTTTTGGGATGTAAAGAAAATGAAAACACAGAATATAAAAAATGCAGGCATTTTCTGATACCTTTAAAAGCACCATCAATACATTAAATTTATACAGAACATCTTTAACATAATTTTTGACTTTTATATTAAAATTTGATTTTTTTAAATTTGCATATTTTTTGTCAAAAATGTCGTAAAAAAGTAGCGCGTGTGTTTTTTAAAGGTGAAATATCCATATTTGACGGTAATCTGAGATGCGTTTATAAATTTCAGATCAGGTAATATTGTATGTCCTTTATGTATTTATATAAATTTACCCTAATAGCACAAGGACGTCCAATGGACGTCCATTGGACGTCCTTCACGGACTTTAGGGACGTCCATTGGACGTCCGTTTTCGTCCGAGGAACGTCCTTTATACGTCCTATTTTGGTCCAAATGTCGCGCTACCGAACGTCCATTGGACGTCCATCTAAGGTCCGAGGGGACGTATATTGGACCTTAATCGGACATAATTTGGACCTTGATCGGACGTCCTAGGGGACGTAAATTGGACCTTAATCGGACGTAAATTGGACCTTAATCGGACATAAATTGGACCTTAATCGGACGTAAATTGGACCTTAATCGGACATAAATTGGACCTTAATCGGACGTAAATTGGACCTTAATCGGACGTAAATTGGACCTTAATAGGACGTAAATTGGACCTTAATAAGACGTAAATGGGACCTTAATCGGGCGTAAATTGGACCTTAACCGGACGTAAATTGGACTTTAATAGGACGTAAATTGGACCTTAATCGGACGTAAATGGGACCTTAATCGGACGTAAATTGGACCTTAATCGGACGTAAATTGGACCTTAATCGGACGTAAATTGGACCTTAATCGGACGTAAATTGGACCTTAATAGGACGTAAATTGGACCTTAATCGGACGTAAATGGGACCTTAATCGGACGTAAATTGGACCTTAATCGGAAGTAAATTGGACCTTAACCGGACGTTCTAGGGGACGTGAATTGGACCTTAACAGGACGTCCAATTTTGGTCCAAATGCCACGTTACCAAACGCCCAATGGAGGTCCACTTAACATCCGAAGGGACGTTCGGTGGACGTCAATTGGGCCTTCATAGGACGTCCCAGTTTGGTCCAATGTCTTGCTGCCGAACATCCATCTAATGTCGTGGGAAATAAAAAATATATTTTTTAAGGAACTTATATTACATCTTATATTAAATTACAATTATTGGATATTACATTATTTACATTAAATTACAATACACTTCTCCAAGAAATTAACGCACCACCTTAAATATGGGGTATTTTTTATGTCTCGTATTTCCTAAACCTGTTGTTTCATCTAAGTGATTTTTTTATAATATTATAGCCTAGGCCAGCGGTTCTCAACCTTTTTTACTCAACGACGCACTAACGTACTCCTTACAGATTTGCGACACCCTTATATGTACAAATTTTTGCTAGTGGTAGGTAAGAACAGATGAATATATTAAAAAGATATACAGTGCGTAAATCGTTCAGCTGGACATAGGGAACATACATTGTATATATTTAGATACATAAATACATACATTGTATTATATTAAGATAATTGTGGCAACTTCGCTCTCTCAATGACAATATAGTATATAGTTGTTAGCATTAGGGCATTAACCTCAAAATTGACAATTAATTTTGGGTGACACAAATAAACGTCAAAACATGACATTGTAGTAGAACTATTTTTGACCTAATGGGAAAACTGAGTCTGTTTAATTTGGAAATTAATTTTTAAAGATATTTTAAAAATTAAAGTAAAATTATTAATTCATCAGTCAAAATCTTTGTTTTTGATTTATTTATAGACTACCTTGCATTCAAAATCACTCATTCTATTCGTTCTAACAGCTCTATTGCACCAGAAACTCGTACTCGAACAGAAGTTTCACCTAACACAGGTTGGCGCAGTTGCCACAATGATCTCAATGTATAATCCCTATGTTCAGCAGAACGATTTACGTACTGTATATTAAAAACAGTTACAGTCGGAAAAATGAAAGAATACCCATGAACGATCACATCAATCACTTATTTTGTATTTGCTATCTTTTTCTACAACAAACGTTTGTTATTTATAGAAAAAGACAGCAAATACAAAATAAGTGATTGATGTGATCGTTCATGGGTATTCTTTCATTTTTCCAACTGTAGAGAGGAAACAATTACGGATTGGCACTTTATTGATTGGTATAACGTGGTATATACCTAATAGTTAAAAAAATGGTTGAATGCATGATTGGTATATTATAACAAGTAAAAAAATATAAATAAAAATATCGTATTCGTAAATCTCGCAACACACCTGATAGGTTCTTCCGGCACACCAGTGTGTCGCGACACGGTGGTTGAGAACTGCTGGCCTAGGCTATAGGTTACCTCCTTAAGCTTGTCATGCACAGGGAGCTATGCTGTAATATATGTACATTATATCATATCGCTCTCTATAGTAATGAGTGAGCCTGCAGACAGAAAACAAATGGTTCCATATGTGCAGGCTCACTCATTACTATAGAGTGCGATGTGATATAATATATATTAGAGTATAGCTCCCCGTGCATGACAAGCATAAGGAGGTACTTAACCTATAGCCTAGGGCCTAGGCTAGAATATTATAAAAAAATCACTTAGATACAACAACAGGTTTAGGAAATTCGAGACATCAAAAATGCCCAATTTTTAAGGTGGTGCGTAATCGGCTGTATATACAGGGTGTAACAAAAATACACGTCATAAATTAAATCACATATTCTGGGACCAAAAATAGTTTGAATGAACCTAACTTACCTTAGTACAAATATGCACATAAAAAAAGTTACAGCCCTTTGAAATTACAAAATGAAAATCGATTTTTTCGATTATATCGAAAACTATTAGCGATTTTTTATTGAAAATGGACATGTGGCAGTATTATGGCAGGAATATCTTAAAGAAAAATTATGGTGAAATTTGTGCACCCCATAAAAATTTTATGGGGGTTTTGATCCCTTAGATCCTCCCAAACTTTTGTGTATGTTCCAATTCAATTTTATTATTGTGGTACCATTAGTTAAATTCAATATTTTTGTTTCTTAGTATTTTTCAGATAAGGCAGTTTTTATCGAGTTGCGACTTCTTTTTTAACATGTTTACATAAAAATTTTATGGGGGTTTTGTTCCTTTAAACCCCCCAAATGTTTGTGTACGTTCCAATTAAACTATTACTGAGGTACCATTAGTTAAACAGAATGTTTTTAAAACTTTTTTGCCTCTTTGTATTTTTTCGATAAGGCACATTTTATCGAGATCTGGCTTCTTTTTTAATATGGTTCAAAATATCCCTAAAAATGTAAAGCATAAATAAGTCTGCATATTATTACCAAGTCTCCATAATCGTACTTAACCATATACAAATATGTGGTGGATTTGACAAATATTCAAAATATTTCGATAAAAATTGACTTTTCGAAAAAGCAATAAGAGGCAAAAAAGTTTTTAAAACGTTGTGTTTAAATGGTACTACAATAATAATTAAATTGAAACGTGCACAAAAGTTTGGGGGGGTTTAAAGGAACAAAACCCCCATAAAATTTTTATGGGGTGTCCAAATTTTACTATAGTTTTTTCGTAAGATACTGCTGCCATAATAATGCCACATGTCCATTTTCAATAAAAAATCTCTAATAGTTTTCGATATATTGGAAAAAATCACTTCATCTTGTAACTTCAAATGAATGATAAAGGCACAGAGACTTAGATGGCGAGGTCACATTGAAAGGATGCCAAACACGAGGACTCCAAAAATGGTACTAAACTACACTACAGCTTCAAGAAAGAGAAGAGGAAGGCCGAAAAATAGATGGAAGCAAGAGGTCGAAAAAGATTTGGAAAGAATGGTGCTACAGGGTCAGAAAAGAAAAATGAATAACAGGAAGGAATGGAGAAAAATCACATATCAAGCCAGAGAAGATCTCAGTACATAAAAAAACGTGAAAATGAAGAAAAAAAACAAACTTTTCAAGCCATGGGCCTCTAAGACCCTTGGTGCTATTATATATATATATAACTTCAAAGGGCTGTAACTTTTCTTGTGTGCACATTTGTACTAAGGTAAGTTAGGTCCAATCAAACTATTTTTGGTCCCAGAATATGTGATTAAATTTATGACCTGTATTTTTGTTACAGCCTGTATATATCTACATACTTCGTCTAATTTACTAACTGTTGCGCGTCATCCGCGTCGTAGCCTGTGAGGTTGCATGATACCAACACGAAATATTTAGGCGGTAGGTGTGTTCTTTTTTAGAATCACTTTGCCGAGTACACTGGAATTACAGCCACTAGACATATTTTATTATATACGCGTAGAAATAATATTTGAAGATTTCTATTAATGTTAACCTAAAGAAATACACAATAATATGTTTCATTTAATTTGTATAAATGGATTATAAAGCGTTTTTATGAAGCAGATTTGTTCGGATCACACTGTAACTGTAATCGAACGAAGGTGACATTTTAGAATAAATTGGTAACATTTATTTGACAGTTACGGTGATGACACTTCATATTTGTTTATATTCTTTACTATAAGTATCTGTTTTATTTATTATATTTACTGTTTTTATTATTTACTTTACTATAAAAAGATCCTCTACTATAAAAATATAAATTTCACCTAATTTTATAACGACTTGGAATAATCGAGGTATCTGACACAATTTTTTTAGTTGTTATTGTAGACATACTTATACAAAGAAACCTACCGGCTTTTTGCCAAGAGTTCGGAGCCGTTTTTTAATTATTAACAATGCAGTGCAAAAACTCTTGCACTGCAAATCTTAAAAGATTATAACTTAATTCTTGTTCTCTATTTCTTAAGTTTTTACTTATTTACATTGAATATTAATTTGTTTTGTTGTATAATCCACGTTTACAATAATTATGTGACATTTTTGATTTAAAATGGATTCAGGATCTTTTTATACTTTGGCAACTATGTCAACTTAGATCTCTGGCGTAGATAATGACGTGCAACAGTAAGTAAATTAGATGGACTGTAGGTTATATTTGGTTCTTGGGACATCAAAGTATATTTTTTAGACATTCTTAGTCACTGATGTGACATACCTCCGATTTGTTTTTTCATGAGTTTTGTAAGAGAGACTAAAAACTTTTTTTATAGTCACCTCCTGTTTTCATATATTTTTTGACATGTTTTGTAGTAAATTCAACTATCTATTTACTACAAAACATGTGACAGCAGATGATCCTAAAAATGGTTTTTCGTCTCCTACAAAATTCATGAAAAAGCAGATAGGAGAATTATTGTACATTACAATTCTCTGATGTTTGGGAAAAAGGGCTTAAGTCAGAATTGCACATCGATAATGTTTTGATGATTTCTACAGTACTGTAGTAGATTCTACTGTACATACAGTTTACATCTACAACAGTTTTTTTCTGGTCCAGAAATCATCAAAACATTATCAATGTGCAATTCTGACTTAAGTCCTTTTTGCCAAACATAAAAAAACAATCTGGTCATAACTGACCAATGAGCAATTTTAATTTAGCCTAAATTACTACTGTTTCTTAAAATGAAGAGCTTACCCCATAGCGTCTCTTATCTAATCTAACAAGATCGTGCACTATTCTAACATACACAGGCACAGCACACAAGCACTATGCTCCGTTTTTCACTATCACCTATCACTCAAACTAGTTCAAAAGGATTTGTCTTCTTCAATCTTCTAGTTTGCCCAGTAGTATCGAGGAGCTGGATTTCCTCGATATTCTTGAACTCATGAAGTTGATGCTCGTGACCCTGCTATCTTCTTGATATTTGTTGATAATGTAATAACTTATTATGCATGGACAATGTGGACTTTCTTCCAACTAGCCAATACACTTTTTATATCTCTCTTTTGCCTTTCATAGCCACAAGGCTATACATTTCCTTCTTGGTTTTTTTTTGTAGGCCACTTTCAGCTGATTCTAAAAAAAATTAAAATGAACTGTAATTTTTCTATTCTTTACAATTAAAAATCAAAAGAAATAGGTACCTATTTACAGGTAATAATATGCATGTATAAATGATTCGTTTCATAAAGAATAAAGAAAATTGAAAACGGATTTTATAATACTTACAAAATTGTTTAAACAAGAGATCTAGCCAGTGCCCAGAGCAAAAACTATTAGCAGACAGTACAGCAAAAAAGCCACTAATTTCCATTTCCCACACCCCCTTATCGATGCATTTTTTTCCAATCAAAATTTTTACTTTTTTACTAAATTTTTAGGTTATCGGTTATGTTATGAAAATGAAATGTGATGACCAATGACCACGAGACGCTACATAGATACTCGCGCGGCAAATTTGAAAATGAACGCAAATTGAACAGTACAATAAATGGCCTCTCTTAAAATCTTGTAATGGAAAATTTTACCCCTCCAGGAAGACATTGTACTATGTTCATAGAATATCTTGTGGTAACTTTCCACCCATAATTTAATCAGATAGATGTTCACGGAATAGAACGGTAGTACCTACATTCCTGGAATGTTTTGTGTTGTTAGGATTAAACTTTTATTTTATTTATTCTTGAATATTTCCTATTGTTAAACATTGTAACCAATAATTTACAAATAAGATTTTCATTACATTACATAAAATCAAAAACATTTTTTGGATATTAAACTATATAGTTTGTTTATAATTGTAATAATTGTATAAACAATTTTGAATTAAGATTTAATCTTTTCGATTTAAACTACAGTAAAACCTGTGTTACCGGCCCCCTGCAAACACCGGCCACCTGTACTAACGGTCAGTTTAAAAATTCCCCAAACCAATTACAGTAAAACCTGTCAGTAACGGCCACTAAAAATGAAAAAGCTATTGGCCGATATAGAAAGGTGACCGGTATTGCCAGTTTTTGTAGTCTAGATATAATTGGTTTGGGGAATATTTAAACTGGCCGTTAGTACAGGTGGCCGATTTTATCAGGTGGCCAGTAACACAAGTTTTACTGTATATCTAGACTACAAAAACTGGCAATAACGGCCACCTTTCTATATCGGCCAATAGTTCTTTCATTTTAGTGGCCGTTACTGACAGGTTTGACTGTATTTCATTAACGTAAAGTTAACGCGTAAGTTAATATTTTATTGAATTATTTTGCTATTTGATCCCGTAATTGGTATAATGTGTCCAATATAATATATACGCGTTCATAAAACGTCCGTATTTCGTCCAGTATGGACGTCCAAAGGACGTTCAATGTCGGACGTCCAAAGGAGGTCCATATTTATTCCGTCCGAAGGACGTCCAACGTCGGACGTCCATATTTATTCCTTCCGAAGGACGTCCAAAATGGGACGTCCAAAGGACGTCCGTTTATAGTCCATGGACGTAAGGACCAAAAATGGACCTATTTTGGACGTCCAAAGGACGTCGTGTGCTATTAGGGTAAATACCTAATACGATGTCAAAATAGTTACCTTTTTGGTTTTCGCATTCACCATACAGGTGTTAAAAATATAGGTAAAAGAACATAACTAGTCTGACTCCTTGAGCAACCATTGCACGCGCAGGTTCTTTTTATAGTCGCTTCAGTTGTCTTATGCAACGCTTACGAAACGATGTTGCTTCATAGGAGGTTGCCTAGGCAACGTCAAGACAACTCAAAAATCGTCCACCAAATTAGTGCAGAATAGGGTCGTCTTCTAGGCAATAACAACGTTGTAACAAAACGTTGCCACGCGGTAGACAACGTTGTCGCGTCGACAAATTGCTACTTGGGACATCATTCGCCTTCATCCTTAACACTGCATAGATCCATAGATGATACAAATAATGAAATAATGCCTGTTTTCTTTTTCATATTTTACGGTTTTTTCCTACCTGATCCATTCAGGTAAGAATAGAAATGGTCAGAATATGATGCGGGGGGGGGGGTTATGAATGTATTGTGGAATAACAAAATCGGTGGTCAGTGTTGCCAAACGGAGAAAAATTTCCCTTTTTGCAGGAATTTTCAACATAAAAGGTGATAAAGGGAAAAAGTTAACTCAAAAGGGAATTATTGTTCCAGTCCAAATTGTAAAATATTAAGAAAAATTCAAAATATTTGAAAATAATTCAACATATCTTCTCAGATTTTGTAAACAGGAGGGAAGTTTTTTTTTATAAAAGTGGGAATTTTTAAGGTAAGTTGACGGAAAAAGCTTACTCGACGGTTGGCAACGCCAAAGCCTTTGGTTGTGCAGTTTGGCACGTTTTGGTTCTGCGAAATGGCCTATTGAATTGAATGTACCTAAATTCAAATTCCAAGGATGTAAAAATACTAATGATTCATGATAAACTCGAAACGGTAACGTAATTTCAATTATGAAAACGAATTTTTAATAGTATCTATGTAAACGTTAATACAATTAATGTTTAAACTTTTTTACCCTACAACAATTTTGAAATGAAATTCGTCCAATACTACCTACATACATAAATTTTATTAATTATGTATTCTAAAAAATAACGAAGTTGATAATTAGGCTATATTAGATAATAAGGCTAATATTATACTTCCTATACATACAAATTATTTTTAAGATATTTTAAAAGTATCTACTTATAAGTATGTGTTAAAAAAGTACTTATAAGTATGTGTTAAGAATATTCGATAAAGGTATATTCTAAGAATAAACTTTTACGAATATTCCGAGATCCTACGTACACGAATATACTTAGTATATTCGGTACGAGACTATACTTTGAAGTATATGCAAAGAACATGAAATTTAGAATGTTTTTTAAGGTAGATGCTATGCTTGTACTACACATATACTAAAAAGAATATACTCCGACGAATGTTGGTAGTATATGCTTAGAACATGATGCGAACATCATTGTTATGTGGGATGTGCCTGAAGGCTTTTGTATGCTTTCATCTGCTGCTTAAAGTAGTAACCATGCCCCGGAATCTTATATGGCAAAATTGGGGAATTTCCCCCACCACTTCCACACCGCTCAGCTAAATAAAGAGAAATGACAGCCTTTCTCGCTCACGAAGACTTTAACCAATCATTAATGTTAAAACACCATACCTGAATGTCACAAATAAAATAATCAAACGAAGCTTAACTCGACAATGTCAATTCTGTCAAAAGTAATGACAGTTAGTGCAAATACACATAATTTTCTATTAGTTTACAGTTTTTATTGTATTATCTGTAACGATTTATTCTCAGTAATTTCAATTTCAGTTGGTTCCTTATCCTTCGTTTATAAAGTGTAGTTTTGTTTTAGTTGCGAAAGAACTTTGGTGTTGTGTTAATGAAAAATAAACATGGTTTATTATTGTTGTGTACAAGTCACAGATAAGTTGTTATAAAAATGCATAGGTAAATAGTAATTAATTTATAACTTTTTTATCTGAAACAACAAATAAATACACGTACCTATATTTAGAAAAAAATTGTCTAACTTTTTTATATCCCTTTTCCTTACTAAATTTGAGAGCAAAAATAACATATTTTGCAACTTGAGAATTCCGAATAATTTATGAGTATTACTTAGATATTATTTAAATAAAATACTTTAACAAGCTTAGTAAGTTTTGGTATTTTATTTTAATAATATAGGTGAGATTATTTCTTGTAAAATAACAAGATATTTTAATTAGTAACGAAATTGTCCGCAAGAGGCGCTAAACGGATAAAATTAATGCTTGTCTATTTGAATTTCCCGCCAAATGGTGATTAGTTAACACATCGCTCGCAAATGGCGTAAGGAACCAAATTTTTACAGTGAGTTGCCTATCTATTCGGTAATACTATATATTATTTATCTATGGTAGTAACTGTGAGACTCTTGACTCTACCAGTCTATCTATAATAGCATTATAACAGTAATTGATGGAATGCACTGTAAAATCCAATTCTGATGACTGAATTGTATATGGATCTAAATCTCCAATTATTTTCAGCTTCAATGAATATCTAAAACAATAAAAGAAATAATGTTCTTGCTTGCAAAATTCATCATTATTGATAAATATCAGGGAAAAATCAATAGTAAATAAAAATTGTTTCGCCTACCTTTCTAAAACATCTGCGGAGTTTCCATTAATAATTTCCTTAAATAATCACTTTGCATTGTGGTAAATTTATAAAATTTACAAATGACAAACAGAAGTTTTAAAAAATACACACAAAACAGCCAACAAAATCCAAATGAATCCAAAATAGGCAAAATACTAGGACAAACAAACAATGAAATGAAACGACAAACGACAACGATGATACAAACATAACCTTAGTTTTGTAACTTTTAAGCTCCAAGCTCCTCCCAATTTCGTGACGTCAGACTTAGGCTGGCTGAAATTAAAACGTCTTTTAAACGTATTTTAACGTCATTAATCTTACGTATTTAAAATCACCTACAAAAGACGTCAATATGACGTAATGTTCAACCACGTGTATATATTCCACCAAATACTGACGTTTCCTCGACGTTGTTGACGTCACTTGGTTGCCTGGGGTGTAACTACTATACTTATCTATGTATGTGTTAAATACCAAATTACATTATATTATGTATGTGAATGAATACAGTAGCAGTAGGTAATTAATATAAAATGTATGCAATATGTAGATATGTAAATATTTTCTTATTAAAATGCATATAACAAAATTACTTATTTTTTCTTGAGAAATTATCGGTAATTATAGCTTTTTCGTTGTTAATTCGTGTAGTCATCCTTAATCCATTATTGGTTGAATGTAACTTTTATTGGCGGCAAGAAATGGATGAATTTAACAAAGCCATAATTCGCATCTTGCAAACAAGTAGGTAAATACTCTCTGGGTGAATTCTAAATAAACTGCTTCTAACAATTTTATAGCAGGCAACAGTGCCTTTGTGTAAACAAATAAAAATTACTTTATGACCCATGCATTTTTCGGCTAAAGATCGAATTGGTAGGTACTCGTAACAAAGTAATAAATATTTATTACCCTAATAATATCTAATCAAGCACTACAGGCCCTTGACGACTGACCATAATACCAAACATAATTTAAATTTTTAGTAAATTGTAAAAAAAATATTCGTTGACCTGCAAAATATGATAATAAGCGGTATTATCTAATTAGAACCTATTCCAATAAAAGGATAAATTTATTAAGGAGTAAATGGAAACGTTTCGGGAACTCGAATTTATATTCGATAAACCGTGATATTCCTATAACAGGGATTCTAATAAGCGGGTTCGACTGTAATGGATTTTCCCCAAAAAGTGCTTAATTTTTTGGATATTTCACGTCGAAATATTCTATTTGAAATTTGGTGAATATGAATCTATTTTTCATTGGCTATAACTCTGGTTCTACGAAATCCAGAGACCTAACGCGTGCACCATTTTTTTTTACTTTTTTATAAACTATATTTTTACTAAGAACGTTTTTTTCGACAAAATACTTACTTTTTGAGTTATTTGCGAAAAACCGTCTAAAAATGTGGTTATTTTGTTGAAAAATGAACATATTCACTCGCAAATAACTCGAAAAGTGTTGATTTGGCGAAAAAGCTCTATAGAGCAAAAGTTACTTAGAATTAGTCAGTTTACCCATTTCCGGACTTATTTTGGACATATATTTTTTCACCCCCAAGTGGGGGTGAAAGTCGCCCCCAGGGCAAAAGCACACATCACTTTTTTTCTTTGACATGTTAGCTATACGCATGCCAAATTTCATGTCAATCCAAGCGGTTCTTTAAAATTTAGAGCAAAAACCGTGAAAGAATGGACTACAATATCGATGGCTTAAGCCATTAATTTAATTAAAGCACATATTGTATGTCCATTTTTTCTATTATTGAGTTATGCACTGTACCGTGATACCTGATAACAGTCTATCACCCTGCACAGACATTGCAACGCGTTTGGTGTGGTATAAATGACATTTCAAAACTGCGCTGTAATGCTGTGCTATAAGAGCTTAAACAAAAGTCGATTTTGTCAAAAAGTGCATGCACGGAAATACTAAATAAATAATTGACGTCAGAATTGCAGTTTTTTTGAAATTCTAAAAATCTGTGCTCTCACTATCAGTCTAGTTTGATCAAATTTTTTGTATTGATTTGTCTAACTTTATTTAAAATTAAAATTTTTCATTATTATCCACAATGAACACTCAGGATCCCAGATAGCACATGACATCCCGAGGATGTCCGTTTCAGGTCCCAATTAAGTCCGAATGTACGGGGAACTTAATCGGACGTTCCCGCAGGAATTACAATAAATCCAGACGTCCCCAGGAAGTACGATAACGGACGTCCCCAGGACGTCTGTTTCAGGTCCCGCGAAGTCAGAATGTAATGGGGCCTTAATCGGACGTCCTCAGGAAGTACGATTACGGACGTCCCTAGGAATTACGAATCCAGACCAGGGGCCTGATTCTAATTCATTTCGACAGTCGCAATTTCATTTCGACACCGCCATGACAGCCGCGATTCTTATTCATTTTGATATTAGTTACAACTGGGGTTAGTTGCAACATTAACCTTATCATGTTGACACTGCTCAGAATTTGGGTTGGCGCTCCGGTTTATTGGAATTTGTTGATAGTCTGGGAAAATTATTGAAAAAATGCCATTTTTGGGGAAAATTACTTACCAGCTATTTTATTGCTAAAATCGAATCTTAAGATTGCATATATTAGTAATATGGGGTATGACAAGTCCGCAGAAAGTGTGTTATTTTATTTATAAACAAATTAGCACTCCTAAATCTTCTTTTTTTTCAATTAGTGCATGCTCTGTAACTCCTAAGATTTTTCCTTTGAGCCAAAAACACTCAAATAAAAATTCACCGTAATTTAGTTCTGCACAAAGTTATTTTTTTTCCGATTTCCTTCAACAAAAATTTTACTCAGAAAATCCGAGGTTTCCCAAAAAATCTGCAATTTTCAATTAAAATAGGGAAAATAGGGAAGTACCTAATTATTTATCAATAATTAAATAATTGATGACATGAAAGATTTATTATAGTAGATTATACAGAGGGGCTAAATTATGGAATAAATTCATTTCTTTAAAACGGACGATTTTGGAGCAAAATCCCGATAGAGGTCGATTTTTATTTTTAAATTAGAATTTTTTGGCATATATTTCATGCTTAGTGACGTCATCCATCTGAGCGTGATGACGTAATCGATAATTTTGTTAATGGGAATAGGGGTCGTGTGGTCCCAAGTAGCAATTAGTCGACGCGACAACGTTATCTACCGCGTGGCAACGTTTTCTTACAACGTTGTTATTGCCTAGAAGACGACCCTATTCTGCACTGATTTGGTGGACGATTTTTGAGTTGTCTTAACGTTGCCTAGGCAACCTCCTGTTTAAGCAACATCGTTTCGTACGCGTTGCATAAGACAACTGAAGCGACTATAAAAAGCACCTGCGCGTGCAATGGTTGCTCAAGGAGTCAGACTAGTTATGTTTTTTTACCTATATTTTTAACACCTATATGGTGAATGCCAAAACCAAAAAGTAAACTGTTTTGACATCGTATTCGGTATTTAAATTTATATAAATACATAGAAGACTTATTACCTGATGTGAAATTTATAAACGCATCTCAGATTACCGTCAAATATGGATATTTCACCTTTAAAAAACACACGCGCTCCTTTTTTTTATGACATTTTTGACAAAAAATATGCAAATTTAAAAAATCAAATTTTAATATAAAAGTCAAAATTTATGTTAAAGATGTTCTGTATAAATTTAATGTATTTATGGTGCTTTTAAAGATATCAGAAAATGCCTGCATTTTTTATATTCTGTGTTTTCATTTTCTTTACATCCCAAAAATCTCAAGTAAAACCAAAATGGCGCATTAAACAATATTACCAATATTACTAAAAAAATACCTTATCACCAACCTTAGACGGATAAGACAACTTAGAAGTCCAATCGCCAACCAAACCCGGCTGCGCCGACTATCAAAACCATTTTAGAACGCACCCTCTTATTGGGTGACAGAGGTCATGTGACCAGTGTCAAAAGTGTATCATTCTCATTAACAGCGTTGCCACATTTAGGAGATTTCTACTTTTTTGGTAGATTTTTGATATTTTTTTTAAAAATTCTATAGTTTATTTTTTAACCAGGAGGAATAAACTTAAAAGGCAGATTCACGCCTAAGAAAGTCACTAGAATAATAACCAAATACATCTTCTTTTTTGGTTGATCATGTCGGCCCTCAACGGTAATCCATAAATATTATATTATATTAATACGTCGCTAAAGAGTTCTAAAAACGACTGCTTTTTATATAAAAGCAGACTAACAATCTAAAAATTAAAGGAATAACACAGATAACACAAAAAATCGCTTGTATATCTTAACTAACCTATGAAATTCCACTAGGGTCAAAATTTGATAAATGTCATTAGTGTCAAAATTTTATAAGAGTGGAGTAAACTTGCCTGCAGTTGGACCAATTACAAACAAGCATTACAGCGCGGTAAATTTGAATCACTCTTCTTGGTTAAAAACAAACCATTAGTAGGCAATATTTTTTAGTAGATTTTTGGTATATTTCAACAGAATTTGATCCATTTTTTTCGAATCATGAGGAAACTATAATAAGTATTTTTGAAAAATTTAAACGCAGAATGAAAGACTGCATTATTTAGAAAAACCAAAACGTTTCTTTTGAACGAGATATTTGGAATTAAAAGTCACACTAAATTTTTTCTTTTTTTCACCCCTGTAACTTATTAAAATAAACATTATAGAAGTTTTCAGGGACTTTCGGTCCTCGGTAATAACGTAATCTTTCTTTGTGCGTTTAAGTTTTTCAAAAATACTTATTAGTTTTCTAAGGATTCGCAAAAAATGAAAACATTTAAAATACATTGAACATTTTAACAGACGATATTTTGCGCTTATCCCCTTAAGTTAGCTGTTGTTTTTATTATAAAAAATCCCATATTTATCCCAAAAATCCTTAAGTATATTTTAGTTTTTGATTTAGTAGATTTTAGCTAAAAAATGGTAATTACCAGTTGGTGGTTTGGAATAATTAGGTTTCCAATTTTGTGGAATTCCTTTTGGGACATTTAGGACGGATGTGCATATCACTGTATTACTGTATATTTACATGGCCTAAAAAGAATCTACTGATTTTGTGAAAACAAAACTACTGAAAGAGTAAAAACTGACCTGGCAACCCTGTCTGCGAAAGCTTATACAAAGATTATCAAATCTCAAATCTACTGATAAAACAATGGAATGGAAACCAGCTATTAAAAAAACAAATAAACAGGTTGTTAAATAAATCGAAAATTTCCATCAAAATAAAATATATAATAATAAGGAAAAAATAAGGTTATAAAGTAAATTCTTTTTCTCCTAGTTGCCGCAAACGTGTCACACCTCTAGAACAACACATAAGGGTCGTGACGTGACAGATAACTAACTACTCAACTACAACTACAGAGTCGGCCAGGGCGTAAATTAGTTTAGCATTATAACATTTTTAACTCGTTGTGATTGTTGAAAAAACTGAACCACACTGAACTGTGATATTATGTAGTTGTCACAATCATTGTGACACAATGGTAATAAATTAGTTGCCCGTATAACTAAAGGTTGTAACATCGTAATGTCAGTCGGGATAGGGGACGTTGGCCGAAACAACTGAAAATGCTCTCAGGCAACGTTGTATACAGTGCATTTGTGTGTACTGACGACCAATGCGTCGAAAAATTGCTACTTGGGGTAGGTCATTTGAAAGGGCGTTCAATTCTCTATTCAGTAATATAAACATTAATATCATTAGGTATTTATACAGGGTTGCCAAAAAATAATTTTTGAATTAAATTAATTGGCGCAAAAAGAAGAATGTATGTAATTTATTTAACTCAAAATACATTGTGTACTGCTGTCAGAAAATAGAAAAAAAGGTTTATTTCACAAATAAACATTTCTTTTCGCTTAAATTAAATCACAAACAGCCTCCCTCCTACCTACTGGCAGTTTGAACATTTAATTTAAGCTAAAAGCAATGTTTATTTGCAAAATAAACATTTTTTTCTATTTTCTGACAGCAATAGAATGTATTTTGAGTTAAATAAATTACATGCATTGTTCTTCTTGCGTCAATTAATTTAATTTAAAAAATTTTTTGGCCTCCCTGTATAAATAATGATATTAATGTTTATAATAGGGCTTTTCATCCATTGTCATTTGTTTTGAGCTCCTGTCATATGTTGAATAATCTGTGTATAATATTAATATTTACGGATTATAACGAAATATGACAGAAGCTCGAAATAAATGACTGTGAATGAAAAGCCCTATACTGAATAGAGAATTGAACGCCTTTGTAAATGAGCTACAACACGAACCCCTATTCCTATTAAAAAAATAATCGATTACGTCATCACGCTCGGATGGATGACGTCACTAGTTTGAAATATATGCCAAAACAATTTATTTAAAAATAAAAATCGACCTGTTTCGGGATTTTTCTCTAAAATCGTCCATTTTAGAGAAAATAAATTTATTCCATAATTTAGCCCCTCTCTGTATATCAGGAGACAGGCGACAATCTAACCAATAGTTTAGCAATAATATATATATAGTGACTGTACACCCCGATATGGGGCTAAGTCGCGTAAGCTTTCTAGATCCTATTTCTTAGGAGGATCAGTCCCTTTTGCTTATGTTATCTTCTTAACGATTTCTCTCCATTTTTTCCTATCTCTAGTTTTTCCCCGCCATTCTCTGACTCCTGCGTTTTTTAAGTCTTCTTCAACTTCTTGCAACCACTTTGATCTTGGTCTTCTTCTTTTCTTTCTTCCTCCTGGATTCCATTCTATCATAGCATATGTCACTGCTTCATCTCCTGCCCGCCAGATGTGACCTAACCATCTAACTCTGCATTGCTTTATTTTGGTCACGATATCTTCTTTTAGTACTTTCTTAATCTCTGCATTTGTTCGGCTTCGATATTCATTTTGCTCTGTTCTGATTGGTCCCAGTATGGTTCTCATGATCTTTCTCTCCACTATTCTTAAGTTTTCTTCATCTTTTTTAGTCATCGTCATTGTTTCTGCTGCGTATAATAATATTGGTCTAATTATGGTGTTATACATTCTCATCTTGGTTTTAATAGACAGTATTTTGCTTTTAAGTAGTGTTTTATTTGCAAAATAAGCTTTATTCGCTGCCAATATTTTTTCTTTTATTTCTGGTATTCTTTCACCCGTTTTGCTTATTGTCACTCCTAGGTATTTGAAATGTTCTACATCTTCAAACTCTGAATTTCCTATTTTGGTTTTTCCTTTTATTGCTGGTTTCCCTAGTCTTAATATTTTCGTCTTTTCTTCATTTAATGTGAGTCCCATTGTCTCCCCTTTCTCTTTTATTTCTTCTAGCATTTCTTTCATTATGTTTCTATTTTTTGCAATAATAACAATGTCGTCTGCATATGCGATTATTTGTCCACCTCTTGTTCTTAGGTTTCCTTTGTTTATATTTCGTAGTACATATTCTAAAGCTAGATTAAACAGTGTCGTGGATAAGGCATCCCCTTGTTTCACTCCTTTATTTATAATGAATTCATCTGTCTCGCCTCTTTGCGTCTTTATGCTAATTTTGGTAGTTCTCATTGTCATATTTATTAATTTTCTGAGTTTATGTGGGATTTT
Organism: Diabrotica virgifera virgifera; assembly: GCF_917563875.1. NCBI lineage: Eukaryota > Metazoa > Arthropoda > Insecta > Coleoptera > Chrysomelidae > Diabrotica > Diabrotica virgifera. Next base: position 181,300,905 of record NC_065443.1, on the reverse strand, counting down.
TAATTTTTCCAGGGCAATCATTAGTTGTTTTCTCTTAATCGAATCAAATGCCTGTTTGAAATCGATGAATAGCATTTCTAATTGCAGTTTGTATTCATTTGCTTTTTCCATTATTTGTTTTATTGTGTGTATAGCATCTATTGTTGATCTTCCTTCTGTGAATCCACATTGGTACTGTCCCACTCTCTTCTTCGTGATCTTTGACAATCTTTTTCTTATTATCGAAGTCAATATTTTATATGTTGTGCTTAGTAGTGTTATTCCTCTATAATTTTCACAAATTTGTTGGTCTCCCTTTTTATGTATTGTTATTAACTGCCCTATCTCCCAGTCCTCTGGCATCTTCTCTTCCTTCCATATATTTTTCAATAGTGATAGTATTTTTCCTTCAGTTCCTTTCCTCCATATTTTATAAGTTCCATGTTAATTTCGTCTTTTCCTGGAGCTTTTCCATTTTTGCTCTTCTGTATTACTTCCTCGAGTTCATTTATTGTTGGCTCTTTTGGGACTGCAATGTGTATTTCGTCTGCATCTTCGTCCACCGTTTCCTCTTCGTGCATTTCTTCTCCAGTGTATTCCTCCGTCAAGAGTTCTCTGTAGTGATCTGCCCATACCTGCCTATATTCAGTGTCTTCTACAATGACTATTCCCTCTTTATTTTTTATTCCGTTTGTTTTACCTTTGTATTTTTTGGTTTGTTCTTTAATATTTTTATAGAAATGTTTCGTGTTTCTATTTGTTCTTTCCTGTTCTATTTCTTGCATCTTTTCATCTGCCCATCTTCTTTTATTTTGTCTTATAATTTTCTTAGCGTCCTTTCTTAATTTTTCATAACTTTCTCTGTCTTCCTCTTTATCCGTTCTCAGCCATTTAATTCTTGCTTGCACCTTTTGTGCTGTTAGTTCTTTACATTCGTTGTTATACCATTCGTTTTTTGTTTTCTTCTGGTGTTTGCCTACCTGCTTTTTTGCAGCTTCTTCTATTGACTTTTTGATCATGTCCCATTCTGATTTGATGTCCTCTGCTTTATATTTCTCTCTTATTTGCACTGTTACTTCTTCTTCATATTTTTTTCTAATATCTGCATTCTGCAATTTATTGACATTCCATTTTTTCTGTTGATTTTTCTGTTTAGTTTGGATTTTAACTTTTTGTCTTATGGTGGCTGCGACCATATAGTGGTCTGAATCCGCACACGCACCTCTGAAAGTTCTCACGTCCTTCATTGAAGATTGTTTTCTTTTGTTTATTAGTATGTGATCAATTTGGCTATACGTTTTCTGATCAGGTGACCTCCATGTTACTTTATGCATTTTAGGGTGTTCAAATTTTGTTGAGCTTATTATCATGTTTGTTCTTGTTGCTAGGTTACATAGTCTTAGACCATTATCATTAGTGTTTTTGTGTACGGTGTGTTTTCCTGCAATTTGCTGTAAAAAATCTTCTTTTCCAATCTGGGCATTGAGGTCTCCTAGTATAATTATAACATCTTCTTTGGGTATTTTTTCCATCTCTTCTTCTATCTTATCATAAAAATTGTCTTTATCGTCTGTGTTGCTTGTTTCTGTAGGTGCGTATAGGTTTAATAGTGATATATTGAATGGTTTATTATTTATTCTTACATACGCAATTCTTTCACATATCGGTTTAAAGTTTATGACTTTTTCTCTTAGCTGTCCTAGAATCATGAATCCCACTCCTTTTTGTCCTTGCTTCTTTCCTCCTGAGTATAATAGTGTAAAGTCTTGTTTATCAATCTGTCCTTGTCCCTCCCACCGTATCTCTTGCAGTGCTGCAATATCTATTTTATACTTTGCTAGTTCTTTGCTTATTTCTAGCATTTTTCCTGGTGCCAACATCGTTCTTATATTCCATGTGCTTATTTTCAGTTCTTTATGTTTTTTATTTTTTTGTTTTCGTCTTGTATTTTTGTTTCCTTGTCTGCTCTTATTTATTTCTTTTTTGTGATACATCAATTTATCTGCACTCATTTCCTTTTTATTTGCCTCGTCCGTCGCCAAATAAGTATTGTCTTGTATTCTCTCATCAGTTGCTAGTTTTTTGAAACGTTTTGAAAAACCTCATCCAACTGATTCTTGTTCTTATTCCATTTCCTCTCCCGTCCATCTATTATCAATTTGTTGTGCTTAATTTGGACGCGTTTTCCTTTCTTTATTTCATCATTTGCTATTTTGACTATTTCTTTTTGTATTTGTAATTCCTCTTTCGTTAAATCATTGTTTATATATATTCTTTCTTCTTTTACTTCTTTAAGTTTTCTTTTATTTTCCATTACTTTTATTTTTTCCTCTTTGTTTGGCAATCTGACTAAACATGTTTTGTTTCCTAATTTCACAGCTTCTTCTATCTTTATATTAATATCTAGTTCTTTTTTCATAAAGTTCTCCATTGTTTCTTTTAGTAATCTTCTATCTCCCGTATCTATTGTCATTCCCTGTACTATAACATTATTTTCTTTTCTTGCTCTATCGAGTCTTTCAAGGCGCACTTTTACATCTTCCAGTTCCTTTTTCATGTGTTCATTTTCTCTTCGCACTTCACCATTCTCTTGTCTTAATTCTTCTAATTCAATTCGGAGTTCCCTCATTTCTTCTCTGTATTGCCTTTGCTCCTCTTTAATTTCTTTTACGTGAATTTTCAGATCTTGTGTCTCTTTCGTTAAGTTTGCCATCATATTTAATATTTGGTCTAGTTTGTCTTCCTCTGTGTTCCTTTTATCTGGGGTTCTTGATACTTTTTTGCTTTTCGAAAAAGACTGCTCTTCATTTTCTCTATATCTTTTCCGATTATCGTCGGATGTGTAATCGTCGGGGTTCATTTTCTTACCGAAATTGCTCGCGATAAAATCACCCTCCCCACCTATCGCGCCAGAGGAAGATGATTTTCTCAAGCAATATGTTTCTCTTTCGAATGTGTTACCCCTAAATTGAATTAAATTAAATTAAATTATTTTACGTTATTTTGGAGCAGTTCGATTCAACAGTTCCCACCTTTAACTTTCAAAATTCCAGTTTCTGGAGCTTGTAATCAACGTTCTAATGATCTACTTTTTTGGCTTGATGTTGAATTAAATTGTATTTGTTGTTTTAAGTTTATGTATTGTATTTAATATGATTGTACTTACAGTCTGTTTCAAAAGTTTATTTCTATAACTTCACTTAACACTAATCGTCTTTGACACACTGTAACTAAAATCACTTTAGAAACTATTTCTTATTCGCCAAAAAATTGAATTTTTAGAGAGCCAGGGCCCGGATTACGTACACTCGATACGCATCGTATCCGCCATGTTTTCCCATAAGGCGCTACAGTAAAACATGGCGGATACGATGCGTATCGAGTGTACGTAATCCGGGCCCTGATTTTTCAACAAGAATCTACAGGTCGAGCAAGTCTTGTAAATTTCACGATTGCGAGCCACGTTTCACGCAACCGTGTTTGCGTACTTGTGTTTCGAGTTGCGTGGTCGTGCGGAGTTATATTTACCAATTCGCGCAATCGTACTTGAGACGCTGTGTCAGGTGAGGTGTTTGAAAATTTGTGTAACTTGATTGCTTGATTCTGTGGTGTGAAGGTGGTTAAACTTTTGCTTTATTTTTTTTGTTTTGTTTGTTTTTGTTGTTGCGAATATATCGCAGAAAGTTTTTAGATGAAGTAATTGTATGATGAAGATAACACAGAAAATACAAGATAGAATTTCTTTACAACTCATTTAAACTCCAGACATTTTTGTATAGAAATAAATATTTTTATTACAGATATATAAGATGTACCTACCTAATTTCAATTAATTTGAATGCACAAGTATCATACTTGAGACATTGTGGAAAAGTTTAGGATTTGTTCAAATTCTGCATTCAAAGGTAGAGTTCAATTCAACAGATATATAACATAAATGGTATTAAAATATAAACGGGTTCATACAATAAAACAAAGATTTAAGTATTTATTTTTGAAATTTTTTGTCCTTGATGTATATCGTTTTGAACCAAAAGTATTACACTTTCATTTTCGTGCCATCAGCTTTTGTTTATTTAAATATACTGTCAAAATAATTCATCCACCATAAAGCTATTCATCTATTATTTTTGTCCTTTAAAACACTTACTTTAGTTTTGGGCTATGTCGGCTCCATCTTTGTTGCCGAGCCACAAATCTTCGAGGGTACAAGGATAGTTTCTGCATGTAAGAAGATGTTCCATATTCTGTATTTTTCCATAGTCACAGTTCACATCATCTTGGTCTATTTTCCCCCATTTTATAATGTTTGATTTTACTGGAGCGACCCCTGGTCATATCCTATTTATAGTTTTCCGTGTTTTAAAGTCTAGGTCTAGAGATTGTCTGGTCCATTGAACCTAGGGAAGAGGAAAATACTCATCCTGCACTGTTCCAAGGAAGCTTTTCCTGGATTTTAGTCGCTTTTGTGGCGTTCAAGCTTTGTATAGGGCATTCCACTCATCCACAATTTGTTTAATTTTCTATATGTGCTCTGCAACTCATCTGTGTATCAACGGTTCTACAAAACCCGATAAAACAATTTGTTTGTTCATACATTTTTGCTAGTTGTGGAAGTCCTTTTAACGGAAAGTGATATAACATATTTTAAAGGATAAGTAAAATCAAACACCAATATGTATTTATAAATTTATTAAAAAACTGCTAATAATAAAATACTTAAAATCAGACACCAATATTAAACTATATATACTATACCTATTTATTTATAACTTTTTGTCCAATAAAAATAAAATTATCAACATTAACCATTTAAACTTGCCTTAAATTGCGAATAATTTTAACACAAACACACACAAAATGTAGTTGCACTAGATTTGCTCCTGTTAGAAAATGTACTGCCACAGCTTGTTCGATTTGGCGAATGGATTTAGTGTCCACAGTCATATAAACCCAAATAAACAACAAAGCTTGTTCGATTAAATCGCACCACCTTCATATTTGTTAGTACAAATTTCAATGAAACTGTAAAACTGAACAAACTCATATTATTCTCTAAATATAACTTGCATCTTATTTCACATATTAATATTGGAAATCTTCTCTTCAAAATACAAAATGTTCTTTCAATAACAGCTCTTTAAGCAATTTGTGATTAATTACACAGCACTTCAACTGCTCCCTAACAGATACATTGTCCATAAATTCTCCATTTCGTATACCCATAATATGCAAAAGAGCATTTAACAACTCCTATAACTCCCTTATAGTTATAACATAGTATTTCTATTTTCACTTTCATGTTGTACAGTGAGTATTATGGGTTAGGCTGTTCTTTAAATGAGAAAATAATTAAATTCAACGTTTTACTCTTTTCAATGACCTTATTCTTAATTGTCTTGTTCTTACTCTTATTTTAATTTTTATCTCTATAATATAATAAGATCTTATTTTTTATAAGAGATTACAAATAGAATTTTATAGGTTATTTTTATATTTACAAAAATATTTAATGTCATTTGTCAAAATAAAAGATTCCTTAAAACTGCTTTTCGATAACTCTCATTACACATGTCCTGTATTTGTCCTTTATTAAAAGATCCTGTAATAAAGGAACTTTTAACTCACAGTTTCGATATCTCTCTAATAGAGAGTTATTAGAGAGATATCGAAACTCGGAGTTAAAAGTTCCTTTATTACAGGATCTTTTAATAGAGTTATTAGAGAGATATCGAAACTCGGAGTTAAAAGTTCCTTTATTACAGGATCTTTTAATAAAGGACAAATACAGGACATGTGTAATGAGAGTTATCGAAAAGCAGTTTTAAGGGATCTTTTATTTTGACAAATGACATTAAATATTTTTGTAAATATAAAAATAACCTTATAACCTATAAAATTCTATTTGTAATCGTAATCTCGTATAAATAAGACCATAGAAGAGTGAATAAGACCTTATTATAGAGATAAAAATTAAAATAAGAGTAAGAACAAGACAATTAAGAATAAGATCATTGAAAAGAGTAAAACGTTGAATTTAATTATTTTGTCATTTAAAGAACAACATAACCCATAATACTTAACATAAACCATAGTACAACATGAAAGTGAAATTAGAAATACTATGTTATAAGGGAGTTAAGGAGTTGTTAAATACTTTTGCATATTATGGGTATACGAAATGGAGAATTTATGGACAATGTATCTGTTAGGGAGCAGTTGAAGTGCTGTGTAATTAATCACAAATTGCTTCAAGAGCTGTTATTGAAAGAACATTTTGTATTTTGAAGAGAAGATTTCCAATATTAATATGTGAAATAAGATGCAAGTTATATTTAAAGAATAATATGAGCTTGTTCAGTTTTACTAGTTTTACAGTTTCATTGAAATTTGCACTAACAAATATGAAGGTGGTGCGATTTAATCGAACAAGCTTTGTTGTTTATTTGGGTTTATATTTATGACTGCCGACACTAAATCCATTCGCCAAATCGAACATGCTGTGGCAGTACATTTTCAAACAGGAGCAAATCTAGTGCAACTACATTTTGTGTGTGTTTGTTTGTGGTAAAATTATTCGCAATTTAAGGCAAGTTTAAATGGTTAATGTTGATAATTTTATTTTTATTGGACTGCAGTTTGCTAGTAAAGTTATAAATAAATAGGTATAGTATATATATAGTTTAATATTGGTGTCTGATGTTAAGTATTTTATTATTAGCAGTTTTTTAATAAATTTATAAATACATATTAATGTTTGATTTTACGTATCCTTTAAAATATGTTATATCACTTTCCGTTAAAAGGACTTCCACAACTAGCAAAAATGTATGAACAATTTGTTTTAACGGGTTTTGTAGAACCGTTGATACACAGATGCGTTGCAGAGCACATATAGAAAATTAAACAGATTGTGGATGAGTGGAATGCCCTATACAAAGCTTGAACGCCACAAAAGCGACTAAAATCCAGGAAAAGCTTCCTTGGAACAGTGCAGGATGAGTATTTTCCTCTTCCCTAGGTTCAATGAACCAGACAATCTCTAGACCTAGACTTTAAAACACGGAAAACTATAAATAGGATAAGACCAGGGGTCGCTCCAGTAAAATCAAACATTATAAAATGGAGGAAAATAGACCAAGCTGATGTGAACTGTGACTATGGAAAAATACAGAATATGGAACATCTTCTTACATGCAGAAACTATCCTTGTACCCTCGAAGATTTGTGGCTCGGCAACAAAGATGGAGCTGACATAGCCCAAAACTGTGTTTTAAAGGACAAAAATAATAGATGAATTAGCTTTATGGTGGATGAATTATTTTGACAGTATATTTAAATAAACAAAAGCTGATGGCACGAAAGTGTAATACTTTTGGTTCAAAACGATATAGATTCTAATACATCAAGGATAAAAAATTTCAAAAATAAATACTTAAACCACTTAAATCTTTGTTTTATTGTATGAACCCGTTTATATTTTAATACCATTTATGTTATATATCTGTTGAATTGAACTCTACCTTTGAATGCAGAATTTGAACAAATCCTAAACTTTTCCACAATGTTTCAAGTATGATACTTGTGCATTCAAATTAATTGAAATTAGGTAGGTACATCTTATATATCTGTAATAAAAATATTTATTTATATACAAAAATGTCTGGAGTTTAAATGAGTTGTAAAGAAATTCTATGTCTGATTATTGTACCTAATTATTAAACACTAAAATTATTTACAAAAATTATATTTAAATTCCTGTTTACAAACTTTTTCTAATAACTCAATGGTCTTAAATATTCTTTTTTATATTGATTTGGGTCAAAACATTAATAATCTATATCTGAGAATAAACTGTTATTCCTTTATTTAGGAGTTCTTTTTAATAAATAAAACTTCAACTTAGATCAAAAATATCCAGATGTGATAAAAACATAAATATAAGTGAAGTTAGACGCCTTTCTTTTCTTGTTTCTTCACATAATTTGACAAATATGTCACATTTTTGACACGTTACGTCAAAATACAGGATCCTTTATTAAAAGATTTTTGCCCTTTATTTTTCCTTAAATACAGGCGGCCTGTATTTTATTACAGGACAAAAATAAAGGATGTGATACTGCGCTTGCGTATATGTCAAAATAAAGGATCTTTTATTAAAGGACGATGTTAAATGGGGTTTCGATATCTCTCTATTGCCAACGTCTTTTAAGTCGACCTGTAATAAAAGATCCTTTATTTTGACATATAAGCATGCGCAGTATTGCGTCTTTTATTTTTGTCTTTTAATAAAATACAGGCCGCCTGTATTTAAGGAAAATTAGAGGACACCTTTATTTTAATAAAAGTTCCTTTATTTTGACATAACGTGTCAAAAATGTGAAGAAAGGTCTAACTTCACTTGTATTTTGAATTTATCTTGTCGCTTCTTTGGATTGATAATTTATGTATTGTGGGATTGATATTTGATTAAACTTTCATCATTAAAGTTGTATGTTTGGTTTTATTTATTAAAAACAACTCTAAGTAATATTCTGAGATATAGGTTATTGATGTTTTGACCCAAACGAATATAGAAAAGAACATTTTATTGAAGCTTGAGTTATTACAAGAAGTTGTAAAAAGGAATATTGTGTAAATAATTTTAAATTGTTACTAATTACAATGATCAGACTTAAAATATCAGTAACTCATTTATTAAACTCAATATATTTTACATTTTTCTATAGAAATAAATATTTATTGAAGATATAAGAGATTGAAGATATAAGATCAATAAATTTTAATGAAAGTTAGGATTTGTTAAAATTCTAGATTCAAAATAGAGTTCTATTCAGCAGATATATAACAACAGGTTAACAAAATAAAACAAAGGTTGAAGTATTTATTTTTGAAAATTTAATCTTTTATAGATTGGAATCTATAAAGTTTTTAATCAAAAGTATTAATACACTTTCATTTTCATGCCATCTTCTTCTTTTGGTTCTTATCCGTTTCGAATGTTGGAAATCATATAGCAATCGTAACCTTGCTAGCTGCGATTCGAAACAGTTCCATTGATATTCTCCCTCTACCAGGTCTTCGCTTACCTTTGACTGTACCTTGCAATATGTACTGCAGCAGGGAGTAACGGTGCTGATTTATCATATGTGTCCCAGATACTGCAGTTTTATGCGTTTAATGGTAAACACAATCTCCAATTCCTTCTTCATTCCTCCTTGTTCGTGATCCATTTCATGCCATCAGTATTTGTTTATTTAAACATTGCCAAAAAAATTAATAAAAACCAGCATAAAGCCTAATTCTTCTATTATCTTTTTGTATATCGGGAAGTTTATCTGACAGATTAGAGGTCTTTTCATTTTCAGATAACTAATTATTGGGAAGTTTATATAACAGTATCCTTAGTATCTGTCTTTTCAGCTCCGGATAACTAGTTAACGGGAAGTTTTTCTCTGTCAGATATCTATTAGTATCTAATCTGTCAGATAAACTTCCTGATAACTAGTTATCCAGAGGTGAAAAGAAAGAAAGAGAGGGCTATAATGGATAAAAGATCAAACGCCAATAGCATGTATGTATATATTTATAAATTTATTATTTAAAACCTGCTAATGATCATAAAATACTTAAAATCAGTCACCAATATAATATTTATATTTATTTATAAATTTATTAACAAACTGCAGTCCAATAAAAATAAAATTAGTTTAAGCGCTAGCTTTAAATGTCGAACAATAATTTTAAACAAACACACACACACAATTTAGTGGCATTGGATTAGCTCCTGGTTGAAAATGTACTGCCACAGCTTCTATATCAATATCAACAGCACACTCATTTGCCAGTATTTCAACGTTTTCTCTATTATGTACTACTGCAATATGTAAAACTGAACAAGCTGATATTATTCTTTGAATAAAAGGTAACTTGCATCTCATTACATATGGTAAAATGGGAAATCTCTTCACAATACCAAATGTTCTTTCAATAACAATTCTTGAAGGAATTTGTGATGGGTTATAAAAACACAACTTCTGTCTGAAAATTCTGGAATGGTGTCATTCGGTAGTTGTAGTTGAGGAATGGATATCCACTATTCCCTAATAATATATTCTCCAGAAATTCCCCATTACATATACCCATAATGCAAAAGTATTTAAAAACTCCTAAAATAGTATTTCCAATTTATTGCACTTCCATTTTATTGAACGATGAGTATTATGGGATATATTATGTTGTTCTCTAAACATCTTTAAATGACAAAATAATTAAATTTAACGTTTTACTCTTCAATTATCTTATTTTAATTTATATCGACAAATGGAATTTTATAGGTTATTTTTATATTTACAAAAATATTTCATGTCATTTGTCAAAATAAAAGATTCTTTAACTGCGTTTGCAATACCACTCTTTTATACCCGTCCTGTATTTGTCCTTTATTAAAGTATCCTGTAATAAATGATCCTTTATTTGCCGGTGGCAATAACTCTCTAATAACTCTCTATTGCCAACGTCTTTTCAGTCCGCCTGTAATAAAAGATCCTTTATTTTGACATATAAGCATGCGCAGTATTGCGTCTTTTATTTTTGTCTTTTAATAAAATACAGGCCGGCAGGCCGCCTGTATTTAAGGAAAATTAGAGGACACCTTTATTTTAATAAAAGTTCCTTTATTTTGACCTAACCTGTCAAAAATGTGAAGAAAAGTCTAACTTCACGTGTATTTTGAATTTATCTCGTCGCTTCTTTGGATTTTGGATTGATAATTTATTTATTGTAGGATTGATATTTGATTAAACCAATTAAACTTTCATCATTAAAGTTGTATGTTGGGTTTTATTTATTAAAAAGAACCTTAAGTAATATTCTGAGATATAGATTATTGATGTTTTGAACCAAAGGAATATAAAAAAGAACATTTTATTGAATCTTGAGTGATTACAAAAAGTTGTAAAAAGGAATATTATGTAAATGATTTTAAAGTGTTACTAATTACAATGATCAGACATAGAATATCATTAACTCATTTAAATTCAATATATTTTACATTTTTGTATAGAAATAAATATTGTAGATATAAGAGGTAATTTCAATAAATTTTAATGAATGTTAGGATTTGTTAAAATTCTAGATTCAAAATAGAGTTCAATTCAACAGATATATAACAACAGGTTAACAAAATAAAACAAGGGTTCAAGTATTTATTTTTGAAAATTTAATCTTTTATTGATTAGAATCTATAAAGTTTTTAATCCAAAGTATTAACACTTTCATTTTCATGCCACCTTCTTCTTTTGGTTCCTATCCGTTTCGAATGTTGGAAATCATATTAGCAATCATAACCTTGCTAGCTGTGATTCGAAACAGTTCCATTGATATTCTCCCTCTACTGGGTCTTCGCTTACCTTTGACTGTACCTTGCAATATGTACTGCAGCAGGGAGTAATGGTGCTGATTTCTCATATGTGTCTTAGATACTGCAATTTTATGTTTAATGGTAAACACAATCTCCAATTCTTTCTTCATTCCTCCTAGAACCTCCTTGTTCGTGATCCATTTCATACCATCGGTATTTGTTTATTTAAACACAGCCAAAAAAATTAATAAAAAACCACCATAAAGCTTAATAATTCTTCTATTATATTTTTGTCTATCGGGAAGTTTATCTGACAGATTAGATATTAGAGGTCTTTTCATTTCCAGATAACTAATTATTGGGAAGTTTATATAACAGTATACTTAGTATCTGTCTTTTCAGCTCCGGATAACTAGTTAACGGGAAGTTTTTCTCTGTCAGGTATCTATTAGTATCTAATCTGTTAGATAGACTTCCTGATAACTAGTTATCCAGAGGTGAAAAGAGAGAGCCATAACGGATCGTAATGAACATATTTTAAACGGTAAAAGATCAAACACCAATAGCATGTATATATTTATAAATTTATTATTTAAAACCTGCTAATGATCATAAAATACTCAAAATCAGTCACCAATATAATATTTATATTTATTTATAAATTTATTAACAAACTGTGGTCCAATAAAAATAAAATTAGTTTAAACTATCTTTAAATGTCGAACAATATTTTTATACAAACACACACACAATTTAGTTGCATTAAATTAGCTCCTGGTTGAAAATGTACTGCCACAGCTTCTATATCAATATCAACAGCACACTCATTTGCCAGTATTTCAACGTTTTCTCTACTATCTACTGCATTATTATGTAAAACTGAACAAGCTGATATTATTCTTTGAACAAAAGGTAACTTGCATCTCATTACATAATATGTTAAAATGGGAAATCTCTTCAAAATACCAAATGTTCTTTCAATAACAATTCTTGAAGGGATTTGTGATTGATTATAAAACACAACTTCTGTCTGAATATTCTGCAATGGTGTCATTATGTAGTTGTAGTTGAGGACTGGATATCCACTATTCCCTAATAATATATTCTATATTCTGCAGAAATTCCCCATTTTATATACCCATAGCCCATAAAGCAAAAGTATTTAAAAACTCCTAAAATAGTATTTCCACTTGCACTTCCATATTATTGAACAATAAGTATTATGGGATATTGTTGTCTAAACATCTTTAAATGACAAAATAATTAAATTTAACGTTTTACTCGTTTCAATTATCTTATTTTAATTTTTATCAACAAATGGAATTTTATAGGTTATTTTTATATTTACAAAAATATTTCATGTCATTTGTCAAAATAAAAGATTCCTTAACTGCGTTTGCAATACCACTCTTTTAGACCCGTCCTGTATTTGTCCTTTATTAAAGTATCCTGTAATAAAGGATCCTTTATTTGCCGGTAATATGGGTGCGTTCAGCGGTGAGTGATCAATTTACGCTACTGATACATCGAATGAACTGCTCTTTATATTCCGCTACATTTTTGCTCCAATTTGTTTGTCAAATATTTTATTTAGCTGTCAAGAACTTAACCAAACTTTATTTTGTAATTTTGTCTACTCTAAACTCTAAAGAAAAAATAATTAATTATCATTCTGAAAACGTTCTGAATGAACATATTTTATTCAATCAATTGGGATTTTTTAAGATTTTAGTAAATTATAGGCTGCATTCAGCAGAAAACTGCGATGACTAATCGATTACTTAGCGATGTGTAATCGCTAACGATTCTGCTGAATGGTATACTTTCATATACATACGAAATAGGTTATGACAACTGTCACATTTTTCAAAATTATTTGCAAATACGTGAAAGGTGAAAGACACCCCAAGCACAGAAATAAAAATTATTATGAAATGGTAATTTATAAATAACCCCATTTAATTCATACATACTTTCAAATTCTTGAATTTCTTGCGACATAGGTAAACCTAATAGGTACATACGAATAATCCAACAAAGCAGCTCAAATATTTATCAGCGTGATTTATATGCCTTTCAGCCTTCCTTGCCTTCAATTCGTGTTTTTTTTAAGATACATAACTTAAAATATACGTGTTAGACACACGTCATACGTCAATCTTATTTTGATTTGCTAAGAAATCATATTTCAAAACCGATGTTTAAAATGGCGACCGATAAGTCATCGAATGATAACTAATCGACAATTTATGTGGCATTCAGCAGAAAATCACTAAGCGATTAGTCATCGATTGAGTCTGCTGAATGCACCCATACATATTACATAGAGGTGGTTTTACTTCATGTTAGAATTTGTTGGGTATACAGCCAACCCAGGGAAATACCCCTTTTTAGTTTAATTAATTATCAGATATCAGATATCATCTAGCTACTGTTTTATTTTCTACCAGGTAACATAATATTATACAGTAGATACCTTTATAAATCTGGTTCACTCAAAATAGGAACCAAAACTGTGCCAAAAGTACCTGTTTATTGCTTTTACGCATGCGTCATTTTATGCTACACTCAAAATATTACACTCAAAATATTACACTCAAAATATGCTCCAAAAGATGACACCGCTCCGCTACATTTTCGAATCGAATGAATCGAATTTCGATGTTCATTCGATGTAGCGCACAACGCAAAGGTCGTTCAGCGTGAAGGAGCGAGATGTGATCCTACCAGATCACTTTATGCTCATTCGCCGCTGAACGCCACCAATAACTCTCTATTTTGATACAAACCAAAGACGTATGACGTAGATATATTAATATTATGTGACACATGACAGAAGCTCGAAACAAATGACAATCGGTGAAAGGCCCTATATATTTGTATATTTTTATAAGCGTCATAAAGTTAGCGAAACGGTTTTTTCAAAGTCGTTATTTTGACTTCTGCCATAGCTCAAATAATTGCACCTCGTTTGCGGATAATTGAACCATTCAAAATTTCATTTGCGGAATTTCCGTTTTCGAGATGCAAATCAAAAGTGGAGATTTCGGCGCAGCGCTAAAAATAAATGTCGATTTTCAGGGTATAAAATGCCGTAAGGTCACTAAATGACCATATCACATAATTGCACCTCGTTTGCGGATTATGAATAAACTGGTTTTACTTGAAAATTGTGAAAATTGAAAATGTTATAAAGGAAAAACGATATTAATGTTGGTTGCCTATACTATAGGGGTAAAGGAATGCCAGAATAATTTTCACTTTTGGTAAACCTAAACTGTAAAGCTAAAAGTAGTATGTACCATAGTCAAAATAACTCCTCCTGACTTAATTAAAGGTAATCCCTCCATTCGAAATTTCATTTGCGGATTTTCCGTTTTCGAGATATAGGTAACCAAATAAAAAGTTGAGATTTCGAATAAATTTTCAATTTCTGGGTATAAAAAGCCGTAAAATTGCTAAATAACCATATCACCTAATTGCTCCTCGTTTGCGGATTATAAATAAACTGGCTTTAATTGAAAATAATGAAAATTGAAAATTTTATAAAGAAAAACGATATTAACGTCAGTTGTGGTTGCCTACACTGTAGGGGCAATGCAAAGGAATTATTATTCATAGTAGTGATGTTGATTATAGTTACTTTCGAGGATTCGTTACAAATCGTTACT
This sequence comes from Diabrotica virgifera virgifera, assembly GCF_917563875.1. NCBI lineage: Eukaryota > Metazoa > Arthropoda > Insecta > Coleoptera > Chrysomelidae > Diabrotica > Diabrotica virgifera. Next base: position 181,285,893 of record NC_065443.1, on the reverse strand, counting down.
TTTGTATAAGGTAATCATTTACAGTTACAGTATTCGTTACTTTGGATTACTATGATTACTTTTGTATTTGAGTACCGGTAATCATATCGAGAATCGTATTTCTCAGTAGGTAGATATTTTGTATAGGTATTTCGATATAACAACGACCTTCACCGATCTGTTTAAAGAGATAAATCGTTATTACTTTTGTATAAAGTAATCATTTACGCCCGGTTTCATAATCAACTTAAAGTAAACATTAACTAAAGTTCACTTTAACGTTGACATTTACCCATATGAATTGCATTGACAAGGGTACCAACTTAAAACTTAAAGTCCACTTTAACTGATTATGAAACCGGGCGTTACAGTATTCGTTACTTTGATTACTTTTGTTACTTTTGTATTCGAGTACCGATAATCATGTCGAGAATCGTATTTCTCAGTAGGAAGGTATTTTGTATAGGTATTCTGTCACACCCTTAAAGACCGCGTCCCACCATCAAATAATTTGATCAAACTGGTTTGAGCAAACGAAGGCCCCGTCTCACCATCAAATAATTTGATCAAACTTGACAGTTAGTGACACAAAGTGACAATTAGTGACGTCACATCCTGAACATCTGATTCAAGGCATAATTCAAGGTCAGTTTGCTCAAACTCGACAAATGACAATCAGCTGTTAGACATATGACATATGATGGAATTTTAATTAGGCAATCCAAACCACGTGATTTTTAATGACAGGACGTATGGCAGGCAATTCAGCGTTGCCAGAGTTGTTAAAATTGTACCAATTTGATACAATTAACAACCAAACTTTTGATACTAAAGTCTCCTAAAGTAAAAACCTAAAATTTTGTGACATAAGAAATTTGCTTCAAATAATATTAAACGACGTTTTTTTAAGTTTTTGTACAAAATGTGTTGGTTTAGTACTTTGTGTCACTATTCCAGTCATTCCGGTGCATTTACAAAAATTTCTCTGGCAACACTGCACACAAGCGATTTTATTGGATACTTTATTTAAATTAAAATTTCAAATTTAAGATACAATGTGGTATTACTAAGTACCTAAAATAATAAAATATATATTACCCCGATGATTTTATCTAAAATCTATTTTAGGGATGCTCAATATTATTTTTTATTAAACTTATAAAACATAAAATTTGTTAACCTAGCTTTCTTCAATCTTCCAAATTACTTAGTTAAAACTTTTTAACTACTTATTAAAGTTTATTGACGTAAGCAATATTTGTTACTATGTCACAGAAGTATTTAGCAATACTTACATGGACATAAAATACGAAAATTACTTTAAAATACTAAAATAACACTATACTATCATATGCCTTCAATGTATTGCATGCCAATCGCCAGACATATTGGAATAGTTTGACAGATCGTTGGATTCCCTAATTTTTAGTAAATAAATTAACGTGAAAAAACTGTCAAAGTTGAATGATATACTTATATCAGAGTTCTCTGAAAAAGCCGTTTAGTTGAGACAGAAAAAGTAATACTGCAATAATTTTTGTCACGTAGCTGCAAGAACTATATTCCGAAGTTAATTCTGAGAAAATTTGGATAAAAATAGCTAATAATTTGGAATTTAAAGTTTGATTGATTTTTTGACAAGGTAGTGGTGTCAGAATTTGAATTGCTGTCGGCTTTTGAAAGTCAGGTATTTTAATAAAATCTTTTATAAATTATAATTCTAATAGCCTAAATTAAAACACTTTAATAGAATAATTAAAAAAAAATTAAATAAATAAAGCAAACTAGTTTTAAAAATGGGGGACACGTCTGGGGGTGATAGGCCCCCAGATTTAAATTTAGTCGAAAAAAATGATAACTTTGATGTTCCAATGACTACAAATACGAGTTATATAGGCAATCTAAGTAATAATAATAATTTAAGAAATAACAAAAAACAAATAACTGTGACTGATAAAAAAGAAAGTATAAATTTAAATAACATCCCATCTAGATATGATATTTATGATAAAGGTCCGTTTGAAGTCTATATAGAATCCAATAATGAAAATTTGAATATCGGGAAATATAACTATTTGGCCATAGCTAGAGAAATCTATGATCTAAAATTAAACGAAATCTTTAAAACTCATAAAAAGGGGATAAATAGAATTAGTGTGGAATTTAAAAACAGAAAAGCGGCAAATGATTTTTTGGATTCAAATACGTTAAAAGATAAAGGATATGACTTGTTCATCCCTAATAAGAATGTAACCTGTAAAGGTATTGTAAAATTTATCAATAGAGACTTCACAGAGGATACCCTGTTGAAATACTCAGAACCCAATACAAAAAATTGTAAAATTATTCATGTCAAACGTTTTAATAGAAGAATTAAGCAAAAAATGGATGAGATATCTCAACAGGGCAGCCAAAGTGAGGAGGTGGTTACACTTCTCCCAACTGGAACTGTTTGTTATACCTTTACAGGGACTACTTTACCGAGGGGAGTATTGATCTGCGGTATAGAACATAGAGTCTTGCCATATATAATGCCAGTGATACAGTGTTATAACTGCTTAAATTACGGGCACACCAAAAATCTGTGCAAAACAAAAAATAGTAAATGCATTAATTGTACTAAAATACATGAACCAAATGAAACGTGTGTTATGAAATGTGTTCACTGTAACAGTATTGAGCATAATAGCACAAGCCATCAATGTCCCGAATTTATGAGACAAAAAAAAATTAGAGAGATGATGTCTTTAGAAAATCTATCTTTTTTTGAGGCTTCTGAAAAAATTCCAAAAACAAAAAACAATAATTTCATTAACCATCCGAGTGATTTCCCTGCCTTTCAAGGCACTAAAAACCTGGAACCACAAAGTATCCCATTAAACTCTAGACGAACGACACACGTCAGTAATCAACAAAAATCCAGCACTTATAGTGTCACACTTAAAGGAAATAAAAGGCGAGCACAAGATAATGGGACATACGATAAAGATCTACACAACGAGAATATATTAAACCCCAATGGTAGGTTGCCATCCACTTCCTCCATGGCATATAGTACCCCAAATTCACCAAATTTTAATAAAACCAATAATCAAACCTCTGAAAACGTTTTCAGAGAAAGCTCTCAGTCCCTTCAAGATATTATGAATATGGCTAGTAAATTAAATAATTCAGACAGAGAACATGTTCTCAATTTTATTGCACAAATTTGTAATTTTAAAAGCATAGGCTCACCTACGTTTGACACAGGCTATTTAGATATTAACTCATCACCCCCATCATTTTATGGATCAAAATAAAAATAAAAAATTCCAAATGCAAGGCTGTTTCACTCTCATGCAGTGGAACATTAGAAGTATTAAACCAAATTATGATAATTTAAAAATCTTCATTAAAGAACTTAAACCAGATGTAATCTTATTAAATGAAACATGGACAAATAACACGTATATATTAAATATAAAAAACTATTTTATATACAGGGAAGATAGATATGATGGATATGGTGGCATTATGATCCTAATTAAAGATAGTTTTGAACACACTAGTATACGAGTGAGCAACTCTGACAGAACATCAAATATGCAGGTGATAGGTATAAACTTACCAAAATTTGACCTAAATATAATTAATATCTACAACCCTTCAGGTCAGCAAATAAAACAATCAACATGGAATAATATTAAAAAAGATTTTCACAAACCTTATATAATCATGGGAGACTTAAATGCACATGATCAGGTATGGGGATGTGCTGGTAACAACCATAATGGGAAAATAATAATGGAATTCGTTGATGAAGAACAATTAGTTATAATGAATGATGGTACCTCCACCAGAATGGTACAACCAGGGCAGAATCCATCAGCAGTTGATCTTACCATAGTAACTCAAGATTTAGCATCTAAGTGTCATTGGTGGGTACACCCAGATAGTGGACAAAGTGACCATTTCCCAACTATATGTGAAATTATCCAAACACAATCCTCAAATGGAGGCAGCATATTAGGTACCAGAAGAAATTTCAAAAAAGCAAATTGGCCAAAATACATGGGCACTATAGAAACTAAGCTGTCTGATCGACATGACGTGGATTATAATGAATGGCATAATATTGTCAATTCTAGTGCAGAAGATAATATCCCTTACATAACAGTTAGAGATAAAACTAAGGGGGCACCATGGTGGGACAACGAATGCGATGAGTTAATAAAAAATAGACGAAAAGCAATCAAAACCTATGTAGATAACCAAACCGTGGAAAATTACATAAACTGTAATAGAATTAAAGCTTTCGTTAAAAAACAATTACAAATTAAAAAAAAATCTAGTTTTAGACGATTTTGTGGATCACTTACGAGGGAAACTCCAGTTAAAAAAATTTGGAACACAATTAAAAAATTTAAAACTCATTTTTCTAATAGCCATGTAACTTTTCCCAATAACGAAACCTCGATAAAAATTCTAAATAATTTAACTTCATGCAATGTAGATCCCTGGTTTAAACTTCTGAGCCCTAGCAATGAAACTGTTGAGGAAATAACCTACACTGAGTACACTAATATAATATACTCAAAAAAAGATAAGGCCACTGGTATGGATAAGGTATCTTATTCGATGTTAAAAAACATACCCACAATAGCAGAATCCCATTTGATAAAAATTTTCAATAATATATTAAAAACAAGTAAGATACCATGGCAGTGGAAACAAACACTAATATTACCTTTCCTAAAACCTACTAAATGTCCAAACAGTCCAGAAAGTTACCGACCAATCGCCTTAACGTCATGTGTAGGTAAAATTCTAGAAAACATAATTAAAAATAGAATAGAATGGTTCGTAGAGCATAATAGTATTTTGCCCAGCTATCAGCTGGGCTTTCGCAAAGAAAGTGGATGTAGTAATGCGCATGTAGTGCTTTCCCACGTAGTACTTAATGCTTTTACTGAGAGAAAAGCGGTTTTAACGGTCTTCCTTGATCTAAAAGCCGCTTATGATAATATAGATATCTACCTTTTATATAGAAAAATGGCAGATTTAAAAATACCATATACATATAATAACCTAATTTTTGAATTCTTAAATAACAGAAATATTTATATCCGAGATAGGGAATACCAAATAATTGGACCCAACATCACTGATAAAGGGCTGGCTCAGGGATCGCCCCTGAGCCCACTACTATTCAACATATATACCAAAGCGCTACATGACATTATTCCATCTAATTTCAGGCTAATTCAATATGCAGATGATCTAGCCCTCATAACAGTTGGTGAAGATATAAATAATCTTATAAGATTAACTAATATATGTCTTACTCACATAACTCAATGGTTAACAGAAAATAAACTACCCTTGTCCCATGGTAAATCCTCTGCAGTAATCTTTAACAAAAAGAAAAACATCACCAATAATATTCCGTTAAAAATAGAGGGAGAGATAATTCCTATTAGAGAATCAATTAAATATTTAGGGACAATATTCAATAATCGACTTAACTGGATTGAAAATATTAAACGTATCGAAACACAAGCTCAAAAAGGTTTGAATATAATGAGGGCAATATGTGGAACCTGGTGGGGAGCAAACCCCCATACAGTCTCATTAATTTATAAAGGAATCGTAAGACCCCATTTGGATTATTCATGTGCAATATTAAAACCCTGTAGTAAGTCCCCACTCTTAATATTAGATAAAATTCAGTTTAAAGCTTTACGAATCATCACGGGCTGTATGAGATCTACCCCCACTAATGCTTTGTTAGCAGAAAGTGGAGAAATTTCATTAGATGCAAGAAGGAAAATACTGTGCGCTAAGTTCTATCTGAAAATCCTAGTTGATCTGAAAAATCCACTGAACGAAATCCTGTCAGAGTTGGGAACCAAAGTAAATTATAAAATAGGATTTTGGAAATCACAAGAGCCACCATATTTGATTGAAATCAAAAATAATTTTGACAAATACCTCATTAATCTATATAAAGAGAATATTAAATCCTGCTTTCAGATCGAACTGAATTATCTTACGGGAACATTTCAGACAATTTTCTCAACCCATAAAAAAATGGAAATCTATACTCATCAGGAATTTCTTAATGAATTTTCAGCTTCATATGGAAATTATACATGGGTATTTACAGATGGTTCTTTAGATCCCGAGTCGAGGACAGTAGGTTTTGGGGTACACATACCTTCAATCAATTATAACTATGCATCCAGATTACATGAGCACACTCAAATATGCACTGCAGAAATTATTGCAATTAACAAGGCAGTATCTGTTTGTATTGAAAAAAATATTAAAGAAGCAATAATTTTTTCAGATGCTAAAAGTGCTATCCAAAAATTACATAACACCACCTGGGGGACAAACAACCATATTGTAAACCTAACTAAAAGACTTATTATTGAGTCAATGGAAGCAGGATTTAATATAATCTTAGCTTGGATTCCAGGCCATACTGGAGTAAAGGGGAATACAGAGGCTGATAAATTGGCAAATATAGGCAAGACTTTAAATGTTCCTGCAGACATTAAAATAGATAAATTTGACTTTTTGCCTTTTATTAAACAAAAAATTGTAAACGAGTTTAAAGTTGAATGGACAAAGCAGTTTAAAACTAAAGGGAAATGGTATCAACAATGCCAAAGTGATTTTTCTATAAACCCTTGGTTTCACAAATTCACATTTGTGGATCGAAGGCACTTGACATCTATTATTAGAATGCGAACGGGCCATTGTCACACACCAGACCATTTGTTTAAAATTAATTGTAGTGATACTCCTTTTTGTGAATGTGGACAGATAGGAAGTATAACTCATATGTTACTTGAATGCCCAATTAACAAAACAAATCAATTTGACCTGTATCAGGAACTAGTTAATATAGGAAGTCCAACCCCCATTTCATTACAAAATCTCTTACATAATATTAATGACCAAACCTTAAGAAAGATCAATCAATTTTTAACAATATTTCAAATTAAAATATAAAATAAAAATAGTTATTTGAAAATCATATCACAATGAATTTAAAGAAGGGAATATGGAAAAATCCAGACCCTTTGAAAAGAGGATTCCCTTCCAGTTAGTCTAAATACGAGGACTGGCCAAGTACCTAAGAGGTGGAGGCCATGAAACTACAAGAAGAAGAAGTAAATAAATTAATATTCAAACAAATGAGAAGCGTTGAAAAGTACTATTTTATGAACAATAATATTATTATATTACTGATTCTGATTACTACAACACCTAGAGTGACTCACAGCTTAAATTCTGAAATGATGCAGTCCCTACTTGTGTCACTAGCTCAATATTGATTAGAAAATAATTACATACTGATACTGAAAGTAAGTTACTATACGTCTTCTAACATAGCACAAGCTATATGTTTTGGGTTTTAAATATACCATACTTAAATACCTTGAATTATTTTATGTATGATTTTGATGTCAGCTAAAATGATAAAGCAAACTTTTAAATAAGAATGAGAAAATAAACACAAGGCAGTGAACTATGATTGCTAATATTTTATAGGTCCTTCTTTATTATCAGTTACAGTTGGGGTATTATTTATGTTATTTTTTAATGTCACAAATTTTCAATAACATTCAAATCTGGTGACTGGGCTGGTGTTTTAATGACATTTCAGCACTTATAAAGCAACCAAATATGAACCCGATATAACATATATGTTTTGAAAATCCACAAGGAAGAACTTCCTGTAGTTGGCTGTATACCATTAATTACAAGTGAAATTTAATAAAAAATTTTCTTCTTGGTAAATGGTATATTAGTTTAAAAAGCCCTAAAGGGCTACAAACATGTGAACAAAACGTTTTCGCTCTGTAACAAGAGCATCATCAGTGTTACAAGAACATGGTGAGCCAACCAAAAAAAAATACAAAGGTCAAAGCCTTTTAAAAAGGAGACAAAAGTCTTATATAAATAACTACATTTGAAAAATCCAAAGGATGGATAGAAATTCCTAAGGATACGGCCCTAAAGCAACATATGACTCCCACACGTTGTAAGTGGGTCAAAAGGTAATTAGGTCATTATGTTATATTGTTGCCTGCCACCTCTTATAACATAATGACCTAATTACCTTTTGACCCACTTTCACATGTTTGTAGCCCTTTAGGGCTTTTTAAACTAATATACCTTTTACCAAGAAGAAAATTTTTTATTAAATTTCACATATATGTTTTGGATCAATATCCTGATAAAATGGGTAATTATCATCGATACGTAATTTTTGAGCACTAGCAGTGAGATGATGTGTTAGTATATCCAAATATATGTATTGGTTCATATTACTCTCAATAAAATGCATGTTACGTACTCCTGCAGACACCATACACCCCCACATCATCACTCCACCTCCTACGTGCTTTCATTTTTTTTAGTCTTAGTTCTTTAGTCTATCGGACCCAAACAAGTTTATTTTCATCAGCAAATATTACTGAATTCCAAAAGTTACAATCTTTGTTAATATGCTCCCTAGTGAACACAAATAATGTAATATGCCCATTTCTTTGGCTGATAGAAGATTTATTTCTTGCAGTTCATGTAGATTATTCTTTTGTAATATCCTAAATAATTAAATTTATTTCAAAGGTTTATTAATATTTAAGTATGGTATACTTGAAACCCAAAACAGCTTATGCTATTTTAAAAGACTTATACTAACTTACTTTCAGTATGTAATTTTTTTAATAATAATAATAATAATAATAAGACGTTTAGAATAATAAGACTGGCAGTAGGTATAAAATGCACACCCATGAGAATGGAGAATAATAATGTATGTTTAGGATCGCTGCCTGGGGATCGCCAGGGCACGTCTGGAGCCGGCGCTGGACGTGACAGCATGCGGGACGTCGGTGGCAGGGTGTTGAGGAGGCGGGCCCCTGTCATACAATCAGCTACAGCCCAACCACAACCACAACCACAAGCGAGCCAAACAACAACAAGAGCTCCACCCGCCGAAGGTGCTGCGCTGGATCATCAGCCGGCGCTCACTCAAGCGGGACGGCCGAGGCAGCGCATGAAATGGACTGTGTCCATTAATGAAAACATTTTGCACTTCTACTACAAGGTGACAAACCTCGGCCAAGAAACAATCGGCTACCGACAACAGCTGTATGCCGAATTTTGCAGGACGTACCCAGATATTCAAGTATCGGAGCAACGAGTATCAGACCAATACCGGGTAATTATAAGAAACAACCTTATCCCAGAGACTAGACGCAATATCATCAGAAGCGAAGTCGAACGGGAGATTCATAACGATGTTTTAATTGAAGATGAAGTCCCCAATGAAGTTCATGAGCAGATTCCTGAGCTTGCCATACAAGAAACTCAACCTGACAATACAGAGCAGGAAAACAACGAGCTACATGATAACCTAGTAAGCGAAATGGCACGTGCTGTACAGGAGTTTAATGGAACGAACCCACTTAGCAGACCACCGCTACCACGAATAAACTCTTGTAAGAAACTAGGGGCGCTGTTACAAATTGTGAACACTGAAGTCCTACCCAATTATGTCGTAGAAGCCCACACATTAGAATATTTGCACATGCTAATCTACTGTGCAGCAACAGCAATTGCTAATGTAATGGGCGTTAAGATCAGAACACGACGGGGTACTAACAACGGAAGGACTGGTAACAGAATTGCGCCCTGGGAAAAAAGACTGCTCGGAAAGATTGAATTGCTGCGTAGGGATATTGGTCAAGTCACAGAATATATACGAGGTGTAAGAAGTACAAGAGTCATCAGGAGAGCTGAAGAAATAATACGGAATACTGCAAGACACTCAAGATACGATCCAGAAAACAACACAGCCCAACAGTGCCTGGATACATTAAAACAAAGACTCTCAGTTTATTCAGGACGACTAAGAAGGTACAAAGTGAGTAACAACCGAAAATCCGACAATGCCCTTTTTGAGACTGCTGAGAAGGCGTTCTATCGGAAACTCAATTCCACCGTAGAAAATCTCGATAAGTCTTACCCAAGCCAAGAAGAAATTCATGAGTTTTGGGGAAATCAACTTTCCACACCAGCTGCTCTTAACAACAATGCTGGATGGATAGAAGATGCGGCACAGAACTGCCAACACTACACTACTACTCTCTACGAACCCTTCACCACTGAAGAAGTCTCAAATATCATCAAAGAGCTTCATAACTGGAAATCTCCTGGACCAGACGGAGTTCAAAACTTTTGGCTCAAGAAGTTCTCGAGTGCTCATGAATGCTTATCAACACTAATTAATCATGTTATTTCTAATCCGCAGGATATACCATCATTCCTAACTCAGGGAACCACTTATTTAATACCGAAGGATCAAAATAACACCCAAGATCCAGCAAAATACCGCCCAATTACTTGCCTTCCAACTTTGTATAAATTGGTCACATCCTGTGTAGCCCGGCGTATCTACCAACACTGTGCTCTGAACAATATCATAGAGCCTCAACAGAAAGGATGCGCTAAGGGTTCCATGGGTTGCAAAGAACAACTTATCATCGACTCAGTCATTTCTAATCAAGCATATTCCAAAAAGAGGAATCTATTTACTGCTTTTATTGATTACAAGAAGGCCTTTGATTCAGTGCCGCATGAATGGCTTATAGATATATTGAGAATATATAAAGTCGATGATAATATAGTGACCTTTTTACAACATATAATGACAGAGTGGAAAACTAGAATTCACCTACAAATACCTGGTGAAAGTAACATCGAAACTGAAAATATCGTAATCAGCCGGGGCCTGTTTCAAGGAGATTCGTTGAGTCCTCTGTGGTTCTGTCTAGCTATGAACCCACTATCTCAGCTATTGAACTCCTCAGATGCAGGTTTTAGCATCAAAAATAACAACAATGTGGTGGCGAAGCTTAATCATTTATTGTACATGGATGATTTGAAATTAATGGCTTCCACTCGAAACCAACTCGACGAGATGCTAAAAACTGTAGAAACTTTTTCTAATGATATTAATATGCACTTCGGACTAGATAAGTGTCGTATTTTAAATATAGTCAGAGGAAAAGTACAGCCCGGAGGATTCGATATGCAAAGTGGCCAGAACATCGAGGCCATGGGTGAAAACGATATGTATAAATATCTTGGAGTAAAGCAAGCGCGGAAAATTGACCATAAACAAATGAAAACAGAGATAACTACTGAGTTTATACGAAGGGTAAAACAGCTGCTTCGCTCACACCTTAACAGTAGAAATTTGTTTAAGGCACTAAACACCTACGCATGTTCCGCGCTTAGCTACTCATTTGGTATTGTAAAGTGGACAAAAACAGATATAGAAGCTCTCCAGCGAAAAGTACGAACACACCTCACAAAGGCACAAAAACACCATCCTAAAAGTGCAGTAGAAAGAACAACATTACCACGGAATCTAGGAGGAAGAGGACTTATGGATATAGGTGAGCAATTAGATAAACAAATTGCTAATTTAAGAACTTATTTTCAGATGCAGGCTGAGACATCTACTCTACATCGCGCTATCTGCGCAGTAGATGACACAACACCGATCAAACTGAGGGAACCAGAAATGCGCATAAACCACCTTACTAAGGACGAAAAAGTGCGCGCCTGGATGGGTAAACCTCTGCACGGGCGACATCCCAATGAAGTCAGCCAAGATTATGTCGACAATATAGCGTCGAACTACTGGTTGACATCAGGAAAGATGTTCCCTGAGACGGAGGGTTCATTACTGGCCATTCAGGATCAGGTTATACCAACCAGAAATTACCTGAAATATATCATCAAAGACCCTCAGGTTCAAAACGACAGATGCCGATATGGATGTCAAGCCCAAGAAACCATCCAACATCTTACAGGGGGCTGCCAGGCATTTGCTGCAACTGAATACAAGGAACGGCATGACGCAGTGGGAAAAATCCTTCATCAAGAGATAGCTATCAAGCTGGGACTTCTCCAAACAGAGCATCTCCCGTATTATCAATACGTCCCTGAGAGTATGCTTGAGGATGGCAACTACAAGCTATACTGGGACCGCACTGTGCTCACAGACCAAACAGTGGCACATAATAGACCAGATCTCGTACTAGTTAATAAATTAACAAGACAAACAACACTAATTGATGTGGCGATACCTAACAACAATAATCTACGTAGTAAATTTACTGAAAAGATCGCCAAGTACAGAGATCTAGAAATTCAAATACGGAGGCAATGGAGAATGCAAAGTACCCAGACGATACCGATTATTATGTCTACTACTGGAGTCATTCCGAAGACCCTCCTCGAAAGCATAAAAAAGCTGGGTCTGAATGAACATCTTTATAAGACCATGCAGAAAGCTGTACTACTCGCGACGGCCAGATGCGTACGAACATTTCTGGGAGATACACCTGCATTCCAAGTCACCTAGGGCTCGATAACACGGAAAGAGTCCCACCAGAGCTCAATCCTTTTGATACCGTAGGTATCTGGGATGAGTCAATTTTCCCCTTAGAGGGAGTGTGAGCCGTATGGCTAAATCTGGATAAGACGTTTATTGTTCCAAAAAATATATATAAATTTACAAAAAAAAAACATAGATTTGAAATGTGGTAGGAACAATGCGTTTTGATATCAGCATCTGTACTTTACCAGAAAATACAGGGCTGTTGAACGCCAACTATCTAAATAAAAAAAATTGTTACTTTATAATAATAATTAACCTAATAACCTAACCTAAACAAAAAGAAAAAAATCTAATTCTAAATTCACATAGAAGGAAGAAGAAGAAAAAAAAAAGGAAAGGAAAAGTACAAGAAAAGAAAAGATGAGAAAGAGAAAAATAAACGAGAATAAGAAAGAAAAGAGCTGTTTACACATTTTTTACTGATAATTTAATAGTAGAGCTTTAATTTTCTTTTTGAAAGTGATAGGAGATAAATTATAATTAAAAATTTTATATTTATTAATAAGTGATGGAGCGATATAAGAAAATATTTTCTTAAAGATTTGCTTATTATGCTGGGGGAATTCTAAGTAAGGTTGTAGGTCTCAAGTTTCTTCGGTGCATTTCATTACTGAAGTTTAATTTATTGTACAGATACTTGGGTGTTTTTGTTTTAATGATCTTGTATGTAAAGTTTAGCGAGTGCAAAGTTCGCCTGTTGAACATGTTTAACCAGCCAAGATCAAGAAGTTTGTGAGAAACCCTCTGACGTCTGCGTATTCCAAAAATATATCTAAGACAAGAATTTTGTACTTTTTGTACCCTTTTTTTATTAACAACACTTAAAAATGGTCCATATATATGATCATAGTGATTAAAATGAGAAAGAATCAACGATTCACAAAGCATTGCCTTTGTTTTAATATTAAGAAAATGCCTGTGGGGGTATAAAGCCTTTAACATGGAGTAAGCCTTTTTTAAACACAAATTAATGTGATTGTTAAAATTTAATTTAGTGTCCATAGTAAGTCCTAAATTTTTGGCAGATGCTTGAAAAATAATAGTGTTGTTATCTATACAAGGTACAATATTCGTTGACAGATGCTCACGTTGATTTTCAGAACAGAACAACATGGCTACCGATTTAGAGGGATTTATTTTAAGATGCTTGTTAGAGCTAGTTAGAATTTCCTGAAGGTCAGAATTAATTCTTGCATTGGCTAACTGCGCCTCATGAGGAGCGAAGGAATATTTTAGTTGTGTATCATCGCAGTATTGATGATAGTCACAATGTTTTAAGGACTTTATAATATTAAAAGTATAAATTTTAAATAACAAAGGTCCTAAGATACTTCCCTGAGGAACCCCTGACAGAATATTACATATATTTGATCGCTTTTCGTCAATTACCACAGTTTGAGTACGAAGAGTTAAATACGATGTTACTAAATTCAATGAAGCTTCATCGAAGCCTATATGTTTTAAAATTGATATTAAAATTTCATGATTGATCATATCAAAGGCTTTCGATTAGTCCAAGAGAATTAAAACTGTTGCATACTTTCTATCATCTGCGGATACTATATTGTCAATTATATCGGAAATCGCTGTCTCACAACTATAACCTGTCCTAAATCCTGATTGCTTAGCAGGAATAATATTATTTTTTTCCAAAAAATTGCTCATTTGCTTTTCCATAATTTTTTCGATTATTTTCGAGAACGTGGGTAGGATAGATATACATCGCAGGTGATTAAATTCAGTTGGATTCTTTATTTTAGGTAAAGGAATAATTTTTGCTCTTTTCCAAGATGCGGGAAAGTAAAACTCAATGATACAGCTATTAACAATATGCGTAATAAAAGGTACGATAAAGGGGCAACAAAGTTGAATTAGAGTTATATTAAGATCATCCTGTCCAAAGGCTTTTGATTTTACACTCAAGATAATATCGGCAACGTCCTCCATAGACACTGTATTAAAACGAAATGGCTCTTGAACTGGCATAGAATGATTTCTGTAAAAACTTAGAAGTTCATTACTGGGTTGTTGATTAATTGAACAAGCCGCTGTAAAATGTTGATTAAGTTTATTAACGTCTTTAAGATTATCTGGAATATGATTTTGTTTTCTGTTAAGTACATTAATCTTCCTAAGCTCATTCCACTTTTCTTTTACGTTGCAGTTTTGAAGTTTATTGTTTAAATAAATCTTTTTTTCACGTCTAATAGTAGAAGTAGTTAAGTTCCTAATCTGTTTGTAGTAATTCCAGTGTTCCGGATTCCTACTACGACGATATCTATTTAGAGCTTGGTTTCGAATTTTTTGCATAAGTCGTATATTGTCTGTAATCCAGGGGCAATATGGTTTTTGCTTATTTGTACAAGTTCTTAAGGGGGCATGCTTATCAAAAATACCGAGTAATGTATTTGTAAGAAATGTCACTTTTTCATCAATATCATTAATTAAATATAGGTTGTGCAAGGATGCACCCTCAAGATCCCGTTGAAACTCTTCTAAATTAATGCGACTTAATGCTCTGTATGTAAATGAAACATTATTTGGCGGAGGCTTATCAAACTTAATTTTACAGCATGTGAGAAAGTGGTCGGAGATATTGATATCCAAGTTCTCCACATCAAAAACACCATCAAAACTTGAACATATTAAATCAATTAAAGTAGATGTTCTGTCAGTCACACGAGTTGGTTCATTAACTAACTGTTTTATGTCAAAAGACTCAAATATATTATTAAGTTGGGAAGTGTAAGAAAAGTTAACGTCTAATTGGTCTATATTAAAATCACCCAAGAACACAATTTTACCCGACTCAGCGTAAAACTGTGGTAAAAGATCCTCGAAATAATCCAAGAATTCTCTATGACTTGAGCCTGGCGGCCTGTAAATAATTCCCATTATTAATACATTATGATTTTGGGTGATTTTTATCCAAATATGCTCAATGAAGGGCTTACATTCTTGTAAGATTACGGAGAAATGTAAGCCATTTTTTATATAAATACCAACTCCTCCAGCATTCAGCAAACGATCTTGTCTAATAAATGTATAATTATTGATTTCAGAAACTTCATCACTTATATCACCGTTTAACCAAGTTTCAGTAACACCTAAGATATCATAGTTTTTGTTTTGTAAGTGATCTTTTAGCAAATCAAAATTATTATGTAACGATCTTACATTAATTTGTGCAACGCTCAACATATTTTAGAAAGAAGGGAGAAAAGAAACTATTAGACAAAGGAAATACAGAGAGATAGAAAGAGGAAATATATAGAGACGGAGAGACAGTATTAAAAAACAATATTCTTGCTACAAATCCAAATCACACAAAGATAATACCTGCAGATTAAGTGCAAGTAGCCAAATTATATTTTATAGATCTACTTCATAAGTGAATAGAATATTTTATTTACGTTTCAGAACATTATTCATTAAAGTAAATTTAATACAAAAATAAACAAGTATATTATATATAAAAAAAGATAAAAGAAGAAAAGTTGTTAATATTAGATTACAAATGCTCGTGTTATTGCTTTTTTACATTTAAACAAACAAATTTTAAGGAATATTCAATTAATAGTGAAATATTTATTTTGATTAACGACATTTCATGGAAAACAATTTAAACAAAAAATTTTCTAATACATATTGAGCAACTGACACAAGCTAGTTTTATAGAGCTTTTCATTCACAGTCATTTGTTTCGAGCATCTGTCATATGTTGAATAATCCCTGTATATTAATATTATACAACATATGACAGAAGCTTGAAACAAATGACAATTGATGAAAAGCCCTATTGAGTAGTGACTGCATCATTTAAGCTGTGAGACACTGTATACTTACACACCTATACAAAACCCGCACCCCTTTAAAAATCCGAAACGACGCCACTGGTGGCTTCGCTACATATTAAAATTATTTTGTTGATCTTTCCTGCTTTGCTTTCTTTAGCGTGCATACTAAACAAGTTATTTATGTACAGCAGCTTTTGTAGCCAATGGTTACTCTTGTTTGTTTTCTAGATTTTTTCTCATCAGGACTTCTGATTGCTTTTTGGTTTGTTACTTTCTACCTTCTACAATTCAGAGACAGAGTTTGGGCTTATTATTCGTCCAAGTGTTGGAATGCTTGTGGGTTTTGATATACAGTATTTCTCATGATCATCTTTCAGTGCGTCACAGCTTTTCGATTTCTTTCTAACGCATTAAATTGTATGTGACAGAAAAAAAGGCACGTCGATGATTACATTTCGTCGGTGACATTTTTATAACATTTATTCTAGTTATTCTAGTTGTCGATAGATGGCGCCATAATAAAAAAATATTTTTTTTTAATTAGATAATAATATTACAAATATAATCTGTATAATTTATAAGACTATACAAATCAAAGAAAATACCATTTTATAAATGCAAGAAACACTTTTGATTAGTTTTTATTCCAAATTGAAAATAAAATGTGACAACTGTCAGATTTAACTAAAATGTCATGTTAGAATAAATGTCATAAATGTGTATTATCACGGACTTACCCTTTTTCCTATCATTTGTTACGCACTGAAAAATGATCATGAGAAATACTGTATATGTAACTACCTACTAGGTTTGGGTTGAAAGGCTAAGGATTTGGTTGTGATAAATATTGTGGGATAATTGATTGCATTTGTGTGGATAAACCTGGCATCTGTTGATTTTGATCTTGGTAGTCCATCTTGAGCTGTGCCATTAGCACTAGGAAATAACTTTGTTGATATGACATATCATTTACTTAATATCCAGTTTAAAAATACAGCACACCATTTTTAAATCCCTTTTTAACATCACTGCACTAGTAGTAGGATTGTTTCTGGTTTGTTAGTCGAAATAAAACACTTGTTTTATTTTTATTTATTTTGGCCACTCATAATATTAATAAAACTAATTATATTAATTATCAGTGTAATAATAATTGTAAATCTTCAAATATACAATAAGGTTTAACTAAAAACGCACTAAAATAATTTACATTTTAAACTTATTCACAGCCGAATGTTGCTAACTGCACCAATAGCTATTAAAAAATCTGAAATTCAAATCTGATATATTTGGATAATTTCTTCTTATATCTGCAATAAGAAATTGACCATCTGCATAATATAATACAGCAAAAAGTAATGGCTGTCAGTTCCTTTATAATTTCTATAGTATCCCTTCTGAGAGGTTGAAAGTTCACCATGTTTCCATCCATAGCTTCTAGACAATGTGAAAACTGCCATTTGCTATTAAATTTATTGCTAATTTAGAAAAATTATATGCAATTGTCGTGGAAAAGCTTACTCTTTTTAATGTGAGCCCTGTGCCTACATAGCGTAAAGCAACAATTAATCTGTAAAGAACAATATTGTTTAAATATAAATATATACTGTTAAGAGGATCGGTACGTATTTTCGGCTGCAATGCTATTCAAATGGGGATTCATTTTTTTCGAATCCTGAGAAAACTAATAAGTATTTTTGAAAAATTTAAACGCAGAATGAAAGATTACGTTATTAGCGAGGACCGAAAGTCCCTGAGAACTTCTATAATGTTTATTTCAATAAGTTACAGGGGTGAAAAAACTAAGAGAAAATTGAGTGTGATTTTTAATTTCAAATATCTCATTCAAAATAAACTTTTTATTTATTCTAAGGGACTTTCTGCCCTCGGTAATAATTTAGTCTTTCATTCTGCGTTTAAATTTTTCAAAAATATTTATTGGTTTTTTCAGGATTTGAAAAAAATGAACACAATGCCGTGGTAATATTTTCCAAATCTGTCTTTGTCTTACAACGCACTCAACCGAATATAATAGGTCTGTTCCTTTGTTTTTTAGTGTTACACTTTTGAGTGTAAGTGTACGAAATTCTATGGACATTTGAGTGGTTATGAGATGTTAGCACCTCATTGATCGAATTTCGTAAAAATAATTATACCATCCTTTTGCTCACGGTTTGTACAGCAATGATCACTAGGTTTCAGATTTTGATCACCTGTAGTTTATTTTTTATTAAGGGTTGAAAATTCAAGGACGAAAAAAAAGATGTTGGCACCTCATTGATCGAAATCTTTAAAACAAATGACTGTATTCGATAGGAAATAAAGCGCTGAGCAATGATCACCTATTTTGAACATTGATCAGGCTTTTTTTTGCACTGAAAATAATTATTAAAGTTGCAATAACATTACCACGCACGCGCAGTCCATTAAAAATTTTATATCTAACAGGAGCCCAGTTCTTTAGCGCGGTAAAAATTTTAAACCTACTGTGAAATCAGTGCCTTCCCGAGTTTTGCTAAATTACTATGTTACGGCTATTTAGTATTTCTGAAATATATTTATACCATCTGAAAGTTAACAAAGTGCTCACGAAAGGACACACATTTCCAGGGTTTAGTCATTAGCAGATAATTTTTGTATTAATTATTTGAAAAATTTTCAAGGACAGTCACTCTTCCATCTCATCAAAATTCTTGCAAGCTTTTTACTCTTCGAACGAATCTTTTTCTTACAGTGTTGCGCGATTTTGAATAAGTAATAAATTATAAGTTCTGACCTAGAAAACTCAGAATTGATTTTTTACATTATAATCACACAAAGCGGTTATAGTTAAATTTGTTGCTATCTAGAGAATGTAAAGATTATTCGTGATAATAAGAATTGTAATATATTTCTTTGTTGTGGATATTAGGACTAATATAATCCAAGGAGACTAAGTCAGATCACACTATTGGCAACTGAGCATCTTAAAACATATGTCTTATTATATGCATTGTTGTCAGGTCTAAAAGTTACTTTTTCTCTTAGAGTTTTTTATACCTACCTAATAATATTATTATAATTATTATACTATATTATATTATATTATATTATATTATATTATATTATATTATATTATATTATATTATATTATATTATATTATATTATATTATATTATATTATAATATAATAATTATACTATCATTTTTTAAAAAGGAATTTCTTTTTTTAAGCAATGATACTATTATATAAAACTGGTGAATTTTTCCTTCGCCATGCGACGGGGGATACAATCAATTGCCCTGTACAGTCGCTGCACTCAATTTTTTTCTGGCATCCTCTAATTTTATTTGACAACCAACGTTTTCTGACTCGTACTTTTTTTTTTATTTTATAACTATGAGAAAGACTGGATTGATTTGGCTAATTTTGATTTTGAAATATTTTTAAAAGTCGTGTTCTCACCATAGATATAATAACACAATAGATTAGGCCAGGTCCGAAAAATAGCCTAACGCGGAGAAGTTCTGGTCGGTGGTCTATTTATCTCTCTTTACCGGCGCTTAGCTTTCTCTCTCTAGCATATGATGGCTGCCGCTTCTGTGTCACTGTCGTTCCATTAAACCCACCTCTTGGTAGATACGCTCACACTCGCACGACAGACAAATATAGCTAGACTACTGTACTTAACCCGCGAGTAGTCGCGCCGTTAGTATAGAATCTCACATTATAACCTTTTTCGCGATAACTTGATGAAAAATTTTGCAATTTTGAAAAAATTTCGTAAGTGCCTCGAGGAAGGGTGTAGTAATACGTAGGACTTTTTTTATTTTTTTCTTCTTCTTCTTTTGTGGAAATTATGGCTATGGGGACAGTAAATTAGCTTTAATAATTGTTATAAATAATATTTTTATTATCTGGACCAGAATAATATTTCATTGTTTATATAATATAATAGGTACAATAAAAAGTATTTTTCAACATTTACTCTGCGATAAAGTTTAAAATTCAAAACCCTCCAGTGATTGACAGACTCCTAAGCCTAAAAAGACTTTGGCCAGAAGACCAAGCTGCTAGGTCAATTCCAGAGAGTCGTCAATCGTCAATGGACGACACCTGCCACAAGCCAAGAACTTATACCATATAATTACGGGTGATTCCATTTCAAATCACTCAATTTTGGATCAAAAAAACTTTTGGATCTCCGATTTGTCTGAAAATTTGTATATATATAGCATCTGAGAGATGTAGAAATAAAACATTTAAGGTCGAATTGTCTTCTTCTTCTTTTCTCAAATTGTTATTTTAAGCGATTTTATAGTGATTTTGTATTTATTTAAACAAATTTGCATTTTCTATCGTAAAGTATCAATGGAAAACATACTATTTTAATACAAGGGACTCAAAAATGTCATTTATGTGGCATTATAGGTATAGGTAACAAGTTATTTGGATTCAAAACAGGTTTTTGATCAAATTTTATAGTGTAGAAAACGTTAAAATACCGTCATTTTCCTTCATTTCCAAAATACATCATAATCGATTTGGCTGAAAATTTGCCCACAGATAGCCAAAACATAGGACTTTAAGTGGTTAGAAGGATTTGAATTATATTACAATAATAAAAAAAAGTTACATGCAATATCATGGTCAAAAATATAGGCGGTTACTGTAAGTACAATTAACTCAGAAAATATCGACCTCACGACAAAAATTTTTAAAAAGAAATTGTAAATACGATTTATTTTTAACAATTTTAGTTTCTACCATTTTTGTGGAAAAGTTAAAAATGGCGGAGATATTGTGCAAAAACGGTTCTCCTTTAAAATCAAGATGGTGGCTAACGTAACGGAGGAATTCATTCGCGATTTTAAATTTAGACTACTTTTGACCCCCCTAAAGATAAGAAAAATTAAATTTTGAGCAGCTCGGCATGCAAGGTCAAATGCTATCCCGACTGGACTAATTATACTTTTGAGTATTTTGAGTTTGTATTGTAATGTAATTCAATGCTCCTCCTAGCGGCGCCGCTTGGTACACTTCGCGTCATATAAAACTGGTACACTTTTTTTCCCAATGTAAACCTGTGTTCAGACTGACAATTATTGTTCGTGAATCGTGAATCACTTCGTTGTTGTCATCACAGTTAACGCAAATACAAAACGCAAAGATAACGCAAAAAAATATCGTTTAAAATGTATATTTCGAATAATTGTAATACATATATTTAAATTACACACTTGTTCACCGTAAAAGTTATTCATTTTGTATTAATTTCAAATTAAATTTTTAATTTTTCCAGTGTGTTTTATGTATTCTACACAACTTAATGCAGTTTTGTCCTACAATTTACGAGAAACCAATCACACCTCTCGATTTGACATTAAACATAATAATTTAAAGTCATGCCAAGATTTATTATCTATCATTATTTTTGAATTGAAATATTTTTATAAATTATAATAAAAACCGAATCAATGTATGGAAGTCTTATTCTTTATAAAATGTGGTGTGTTCCTTGGAGAATTGAGTAACGTAACTACTGAAGGAAATGCACAAATTTATTGAGATGTTAACAGTTAGAGATACAAAACGATACTGCCTAAATTAATGAATACAAACTACATATTTCTTAAAACCTTTCATAGTCCATGAACATTTCGCTGACACCGCGAAATTACAAGCGTTGGTGTTTATCATGTCACGTAGTCTAAATATTGAAATATAAACACACACAGTGGCGTGCTCGCCATAACATGGATACTTAATTTAGATGACGGAAAATTACAATTGTTTTAGTTTTTAGTGTATTAAAAAATGCGGTCTGTCGCACAGCCCCGTTTTTACCAAGTTTTATATAATATTTTCGTTGAACTGGCAACTTTGCCCTAGAAATTTAAATGACACTTGTGACAAGATCAACTTACACAACTTGAAAAACACGATTTTCGGTTATAAGAGTTGTACCAGTTTTTTTTGACGCGAAGTGTACTATCGTATCTCGGTTAACAGAATCCTGACTCTTGGTCGAAATTTATTTTTATTCATTTTGTCATTCCCCGTTAGAGGATAGTCTAACCACACTCTGCTGCAGATATTTTAATATATGCAGTTCTTCTTCGTTTCGAGTTGATTCAATTCAGTCTACTTGCATAGCCTCTTTGATAAGGGGTAGAGACCCCGAAACACGGTGTCAGAGGATGGCAAGAAACTCGAATTGAATCAAAACGAAAACGATTATTTTCTTTTCTAATTCAAATCATTCTAACCACTTAAAGTCCTATGCTTTGGCTATCTGTGGGCATATTTTCAGCCAAATCGATTATAATGTATTTTGGGAATGGAGGAAAATGTAAAAATAGTTATTTATGATCATCATCATCATTGGCTCGACAGCCCTTTCTGGGTCTTGGCCTGTTCCAGGATTCTTCTCCACTCTGATCTGTTTCGTGCTTTTTTTCTCCAGTTTTTTATTTTTAAGGTTTTTATATCATTTTCTATTTGTTCTAAATATCTCAGCTTCGGTCTTCCTCTTGTTCTTTTTCCTACTGGCATCTGTTTGAATATTTTGTTTGGTATTTCGCCTTCTTCCATTCTTTCTACATGTCCCATCCAACGCAGCCGTCCTATTTTAATGAATGTTATGATATCTGGATCCTGGTATATTTCGTACCTTCTTCGCCAAATTCCATTTTCTTTTGTGCCCTTATATATGTGTCGCAAGATTTTTCTTTCAAAGGTGGCTAGCAATGTTTCCTCTCTTTTAGTGAGTGTCCAGATTTCTGAGCCGTATGTGAGTACCGGTCTTATTAGGGTTTTGTATATTTGGCATTTTGTTTTCCTTGCGACGCGACGTTGTCTGATCTTAGTTGCCGAATTAAGCCATGGTAACTTTTATTGGCAATAAATATTCGCCTCTTCACTTCCTCTGCTACGTTATTATCAAATGTGACTAGGGATCCCAAGTATGTAAAGTTTTTTACCCCCTCAATGTTGTATTCTCCTATTGTTATATTTTGTGGCTGCCTTATTTCTGTGTTTTTACTTACCTGCATATATTTTATTTTGTTCTGGTTGATTTTCAGGCCACTATTTTGTGCAGCTCGTTCTATTTGATTGAATGCCTCTATCATTTCTCTTCTTGATCTTGCGATTATGTCAACATCATCTGCAAATGCTAGTATTTGCACGCTTTTATTAATTATTGTTCCTCGAGTATTGACTGTTGTGTCCCTCATTATTTTCTCGAGTACAATGTTAGTCCCTGGCGTAGTCCCTTTTTCACATCTATTGTTTCCGTTAGTTCGTTTTGTATCCGGAGTTATTTATGATATTAATATTAAAAGTACACGTTTAAGGCACGCATGTGAAAATTTTCAGAATGAGCGAAGCGAGTTCTGCAATTCACATGAGTGCCTTAAAAATGTACTTTTTAACACGCATATCATACAATATTTTTTCTACAAACGTAATTACAGGGCAATATCCACAAAAACTTTTACTTGAACTTGACTGACATTCCATTTTTATATTTTTTTGACATTACATCAAAATTGCCTATACGGTCAATACGAACTGCAGTGCCATACAAATTTTAAAGCACTAGTGCCTTAAAGTTGAATAATGATCGTATGGAGTGCTAAAAATTGCATTTTTAACACGGTTGTAGAAAAACGATATTTAAACGTTTTATACACTATAAAATTTGATCAAAAACTGATTTTCCATCAAAATAACTTGTTATAATGCCATATAATGATATTTTTGAGTCCCTTGTACTAAAATATATTTTTTTCATTGATACTTTACGATGTAAAATGCAAATTTGTTTAAATAAACACCAAATCATGTATAATCGCATAAAATGACATTTTGAGAAAAAAAAAGAAGAAGACATTTGACCTTAAATACTTATTTTGTATTTGCTGTCTTTTTCTATAACAAAAGTTTGTTATTTATAGAAAAAGACAGCAAATACAAAATAAGTGATTGATGTGATCGTTCATGGGGCTTTTCATTCAGTCATTTGTTTCGAGCTTCTGTCATGTGTCACATAATATTAATATATCTACGTCATACGTTATTGGTATTGCCATGCCAATGATACAAACCAAAGACGTATGACGTAGATATATTAATATTATGTGACACATGACAGAAGCTCGAAACAAATGACAATCGATGAAAAGCCTCTTTCTACTTTTTTACATATTACACAGCAATTTTTTTGTATGTTTGTTAATAAAGACAAGTTACATTTTCCTACTATTCTTTGTATGTCCTGGTGGCCGGTGGGAGGGGTTTTAACACCCAAACCACCCCCTGGGTGCGCCACTGGTGCCATTAGTATGAGATTAGTAACAGCCATAACAGGATGTTTCTGTCGCAGCTTAAGGTCTGTTAAGAAGACTTATTCTGTCTGTCGATCTCACTCCATAGATAAATAATATATAGTATTACCAGATAGATAGGCAACTCACTGTAAAAATGTGGTTCCCCACGCCATTTGCGAGCGATGTGTTAACTAATCACCATTTGGCGGGAAATTCAAATGGACAAGCATTAATTTTATCCGTTTAGCGCCTCTTGCGGCAATTTCGTTACTAATTAAAATATCTTGATATTTTACAAGAAATAATCTCACCTATATTATTAAAATAAAATACCAAAA
Source organism: Diabrotica virgifera virgifera (assembly GCF_917563875.1). NCBI lineage: Eukaryota > Metazoa > Arthropoda > Insecta > Coleoptera > Chrysomelidae > Diabrotica > Diabrotica virgifera. Next base: position 181,260,994 of record NC_065443.1, on the reverse strand, counting down.
CTTACTAAGCTTGTTAAAGTATTTTATTTAAATAATATCTAAGTAATACCTACTCATAAATTATTCGGAATTCTCAAGTTGCAAAATATGTTATTTTTGCTGTCAAATTTAGTAAGGAAAAGGGATATAAAAAAGTTAGATAATTTTTTTCTAAATATAGGTACGTGTATTTATTCGTTGTTTCAGATAAAACAGTTATAAACTAATTACTATTTACATTTACCTATGCATTTTCTAACTTTTCTATGATTTGTACACAACAATAATAAACCATGTTTATTTTTTTTATTAACACAACACCAAAGTTCTTTCGCAACTAAAACAAAACTACACACTACACTTTATAAACGAAGGATAAGGAACCAACTGAAATTGAAATTACTAAGAATAAATCGTTACAGATAATACAATAAAAACTGTAAACTAATAGAAAATTATTTGTACTTGCACTAACTCTAGCTGTCATTACTTTTGAAGAATTGACAATTGAGTTAAGCCTCGTTTGATTATTTTATTTGTGACATTCAGGTATGGTGTTTTAACATAAATGATTGGTTAAAGTCTTCGTGAACGAGAAAGGCTGTCGTTTCTCTTTATTTAGCTGAGCGGTGTGGAAGTGGTGGGGGAAATTCCCCAATTTTTCCATATGAGATTCCGGGGCATGTCTCACTCTATCTATATATTTAATATCGTTCTGTATTTTCTTGTTTGATAAGATCTACGTACCCAATCGTCATTATTATCATGCACATTACCTTTTTGGAATCCCTAGTTTGTCCATAAATACCTATATAAGTAGTACACGTTGTTTTTTAATGCAACCACATTTTAAAAATTACGTTTGTTTTCTGTTATCCACCTTGTTTCAAAATATAAAAGATTGAATATAAGAAATAAAACAAAGCAGGATTCGTCCTTTAAATCGCTGATACGGTAGCGAGGTTTGATAATTGCATTGCAATTTGCAACCCAGAAAATAAGCTAGCTTCCAAAATAAGCAACTTGTTACAGAATATGTTTGTCTTCAATCAGAATTGTATTGATAATTTTCAAATAACAAGTTCAATAGTTAATTTCAAAGTAAACTGCTTATTATTACAATGTTAATAAATGCTGAAAGTTATACCTACTAAGTGAATAAAACGTTAATGGAAGCCATCGAGATGAATTATTACATATTATTTATAAATATTTACTTAAAAACGTAACTTATTTCAAACAATTTTATACTGTATTGTTCTGAAGCTATTTTCTTATGGCAACTTAGGATAAAACGCCAAATAAATTTAATTTCACACTTAAATTGTGGCTGATAGATAAATAAAATAGTAAATTATAATTGGTTTAACGATATATACTGAAACTTAGGCAACAAGGCAACACTGTATAATCAGCTGTCTATCAAGTTAGCCAACTTGTACATTCATAATAATCCAGTAGAAGGGATAGAACTATTAACAGAGAGAGAAAAAAATTACTTCTAATGCAAATTGTTGTTACCATCAGCAGTGTTGCCTGAGTTTCAATATTTATTTAAATCAACGAACTTGGTTGAAATATTACATATAAATGTAAATATTTACAAGTTTATCTCGATGGCTTCGATTAATGTTTTTTCCATATTATATATAAGTTCACCATTTATTAACATTTTAACAATAAGCCCCTTACTTACAAATTAACTATCGAATATATAATATACGTATTTATTAAACCGATTAAAGGCAAATTATGCACCTATATAGGTATATTTTTTTATTTTTAAAAATAAAATGCAAATATTGAGCATAGTTATTTATTAATATTATCTTGCCCAAGCATACTTTCGATCTAAGTATACCTTCCCAGAATGAAGACATTTACTTAAAATTAACGATACAAATAACATACACTGGACAAAGGACAAACAGATTAAAATATTTGAACGAGATAACATTGTTCAGAGTTTGGTGGTAAAAATATACGGTGATGAGTACATTAATAACTGGCAAAATAACGGAAAACATATTACGTTGTGAAATAAATGGATATGAAACGAGTAGAGGTGGGAAATTATATATAAAAACCTAGAAATTTACCTTATATTGATAGTTTGGCCACGTATCGGAGTCAAATTATGACAGAATTTATAAAATTTTCCTGCCACAGTTTGACTCCTATACGTCGCCAAACTCATCCGATACGTCTTAAGGTGAGAAACTATGAATATAATGTAAATTTATAGATGTCTATTGATAATTTCCCACCTCTACTAGTTTCATCTCTTTTTACCTCTCAACGTATTATGTTTTCCGTCTTTTGCGTTATTTTGCCTGTTCTTAGTGCACTCATCATACTGTATACCTATTCAGCAAGAATGTTGTTATTATAGAAACTAGCTTCAACTCAATTCAATTATCAAACCTTGCTTACGCATGATAACGCAAAAGATTGAAAACATAACACGTTGTGTAATAAAAAGAGTTGAAACTAGCAGAGGTGTTAAACTATCGATAGGAACCTATAAATTTACATTACATTACATACTTCACCATCTTTAGACAATTTTAGTATGAAAGGAGTATGACAAGCAGAGATATGTAAAGAAAATAGATCAGGCTAGTCATATGCCACTCAATGCATCGGGGTGTAACGCCGATATCAGGTACGGTGGTCTAGCTATCTTTGTCTGTCGTGCGAGTGTGAGCGTATCTACCAAGAGGTGGGAATAACGGAACGACAGTGACACACAGGCGGCGGCCATCATATGCTAGAGAGAGAAAGCTAAGCGCCGGTAGAGAGAGATAGATAGACCACCGACCCGAACTGTTCCGCGTTACGCTATTTTTCGAACTGGCCTAATCTATTCTGTTATATCTATGATGGCAAGTGCCACACACAATTTTATAAAATTCTCCTGTCACAGACGTCTAAAGGTGAGAAACTATGTAATATAAATTTAAGTATAGCTTCCTATTGATAATTTTACATCTCTACTAGTGTCATCTCTTTTTATTTCACAACGTGTTATCTTTTCTCTCTTTTACGTTATTTTGCCCGTTATTAGCTCGCTCATCACTGAATATTTTATAAATTCTTGGCTTGTGGCAGGTGTCGTCCATTGACGACTCTCTAGAATTGACCTAGCAGCTTGGTCTTCTGCTTCTGGCCAAAGTCTTTTATAGGCGTCTGTCAATCATTGGAGGGTTTTGAATTTTAAACTTTATCGCAGAGTAAATGTTGAAAAACACTTTTTATTATACCTAATAAATAAACAATATTTTAAACTTATTTTTATTTATAGACATATTTTCCGTATATTAATTTTCGATATTGTCAAAAATAGAGATATTCTTGAACAAGGAGCACATTATTTAGACACTTTCTATACAACTAATAACGCATTTGATATCTGATGAGATTCAATGTATAGAGTAGGTATAGAGATCTTCTTCCTTACGTGCGGTTACATAATCAGTTAAAGTGGACTTTAAATTTTAAGTTGGTAACCTTATCATATGGGGCTTTTCATTCACAGTCATTTGTTTCGAGCTTCTGTCTTATGTTGTATAATCCGTGTATATTAATATTGTACACAGATTATACAACATCTGACAGAAGCTCGAAACAAATGCCAATCGATGAAAAGCCCTATGGGTAAATGTCAATTTTAAAGTGTTAAACATCAACAAAAGTTCACTTTAACGTTGACATTTACCCATATGAATTATTGCATTGATAAAGGTAATATGAATAGTCTCCCGTTTTATACCGCTCACGTGGCTTTGGGAGTATAGCAGGGTAGTCTGCTATTGACTCCGTGCGTCTCCCCTCTACTTACAGTCACGTGACACGCTGTCAGATTTTGTCAGGACGTTTTAACATTGAGTCTTATGGGATTATTTTGTTAAACTTGAATATTTTATTTTGTAGTGATAATAACCGAATACAATTGTTAGAATTCATTAGTTATTAATTTATACTGTAATTTATAGTGCAACAAAAATATTTTCTTTTTCGTTAATAAAGATTTATTGACATAAACTGCGATAGTGAGGTTATGTATACAAAATCAAACTGATAATCAATATTGGAAATAGAAGAATTTATATCAGATTAAGTGCGTTTTTATTTTCTGTTTATATTAATACATACAGTAGGAAAAATGAAAGAATACCCATGACCGAACATATAAAACACGCTGTATTTTCCGGTCACCATGTCACACAAAAAATTGGCCAGCGCAAGTACATGTAATAATTATTGTTTCATGTACTTGCACTGGACAATTTTCTTTGTGACACGGTGACAGGAAAATACAGCGTGTTTTATATGTTCGTTCATGGGTATTCTTTCATTTTTCCGACTGTAATATCACTAGCGTGACACGGCATTTTTTTTAAATGTCTCATTTAAACATACACAAAGCGTCCTGATAAAATTTCAAAAAACCGCCACCATGAGCAGGTCGGTCGATTTTGTTTTGACACTTTGTTAACGCTCAGAGCGAATATCTAGGGCCTACGGTATACAAGGAAGGTAACACCTTCAACCACCTTCAACAGCGTGCCACGCTTCAACCGCCTATTATTACCCCTGGTTTTACCCAAGGTACTCATTTTATTCAGGCTGAGTCGACCTGGGGCCTATAAAAATTTTAAAAATGTCTAGTTGTTCTTGCCGGCGGTAGGATTTGAACTCCGGACCACCGGCACGCGAGCCAAGCACACTACCGCTTAGCTACGCCGGCCCCGACGTAGCCTTAGCCATTTATTTATTAGCCTTAGCCTTTATTTACAGTATCATGGCCTTAGCTATTGATAAAGGTACCAACTTAAAATTTAAAGTTCACTTTATCTGATTATGAAACCGAGCGTTAAGTCGTGTTCTCACTATTAAATAATTTGATTAAACAGTTTGAGCAAACTCCGGAAGTACGTCAAAGTGGCGTCACAATTGCAGTTTGTTAAAATTTTAAAATCTGTGTTCTCACTATCAGTCTAGTTTGATCAAATTTTTTTTATTGAGTTGTCTAACTTGTTTGTACTTTACTTAAAATTAAAATTTTTCATTATTATCCTTATTATCCACAATGAAAACTCAGAATGTGACGTCACTAACTTTCAGTTTTCTCAAACCAGTTTGATCAAGTGGACCGTAAAGACCGCGTCCCACCATCAAATAATTTGATCAAACTGGTTTGAGCAAACTGAAAGTGACAGTTAGTGACGTCACATCCTGCGTGTTCATTGTGGATAATAATGAAAAATTTTAATTTTAAATAAAGTACAAACAAGTTAAAGGCCGCGTCTCACCATCAAATAATTTGATCAAACAGTTTGAGCAAACTTGACGTACTTGAGGAAGTACGTCAAAGTGACGTCACAATTGCAGTTTTTTTGAAATTCTAAAAATCTGTGCTCTCACTATCAGTCTAGTTTGATCAAATTTTTTGTATTGAGTTGTCTAACTTGTTTGTACTTTATTTAAAATTAAAATTTTTCATTATTATCCACAATGAACACTCAGGATGTGACGTCACTAACTGTCACTTTCAGTTTGCTCAAACCAGTTTGATCAAATTATTTGATGGTGGGACGCGGCCTTAAGGCTCCGTCTCACCATCAAATAATTGACAGTTATTTGATCAAACTTGACAGTTAGTGACACAAAGTGACAGTTAGTATGTATAGTTTGTGTCACTAACTGTCAAGTTTGATCAAATAACTGTCAATTATTTGATGGTGAGGGGGCCTAGACAACTCAATACAAAAAATTTGATCAAACTAGACTGATAGTGAGAGCACAGATTTTTAGAATTTCAAAAAAACTGCAATTGTGACGTCACTTTGACGTACTTCCTCAAGTACGTCAAGTTTGCTCAAACTGTTTGATCAAATTATTTGATGGTGAGACGCGGCCTTGATAGTCGTGACGTCAAATCAATGTTGGCTACTCTGAAAAGTTTCCAAACAAAGCAAAAATTCACACGTGGTGTTTGTTTTGGTTTTTATAATTGGAATATATTGCTTATTGTAAGATGTTTAATTTTTACAAAATGGTAATGTGTTGGGTGTTGGGTACCCGTGATTGTAATCAATGCTCATAGTATATTTCCCACCATATTTCCATATAGGACTGGTTAAGAACCTGAAGAGCAGTAAGTACTATGTAGTGTGTAAATCCTTGATTTTGTGTAAGGACATTTATAAAATTAAAAGCAATATGATTGATATGACTAACAAGGATTGTGTCTTAAGAAAAAATGTGCAGATTATTGTTAAAATAAAATAAAATTAAAATGGATTACACAAATCACGTGTATAAACAATTCACAGACGTCAAACCTTTGCTTTGTTTGGAAACTTTTTGGACCTTTTGACGTCGCACTATCACGGTTCATTATTTGATAGTGAGAACCAGAGATATGTCAACAATAGATCTGGCTAGGGATATGCTACTCAATGCATCGGCCTCCTATACTGTGGCATCGAGGGGTAACCAAAGATATTATACACATAGATTTGGTCAACTCCGAAAAATAGCGTAACGCGGAGCAGTTCGGGTCGGTGGTCTATCTATCTCTATCTACTGGCGCTTAGCTTTCTCTCTCTAGCATATGATGGCTGCCGCCTCTGTGTAAAGGCCGCGTCTCACCATCAAATAATTTGAGCAAACTCCGGAAGTACGTCAAAGTGACATCACAATTGCAGTTTTTTTGAAATTCTAAAAATCTGTGCTCTCACTATCAGTCTAGTTTGATCAAATTTTGTGTATTGAGTTGTCTAACTTGTTTGTACTTTATTTAAAATTAAAATTTTTCATTATTATCCACAATGACCACTCAGGATGTGACGTCACTAATTGTCACTTTCAGTTTGCTCAAACCAGTTTGATCAAATTATTTGATGGTGGGACGTGGCCTTAACTGTCGTTCCATTACTCCCACCTCTTGGTAGATACGCTCACACTCGCACGACAGACAAAGATAGCTAGACCACCGTACTTGATATTGACGTTACACCCCGATGCATTATTTAGCATATCCCTAGCCAGATCTATTCTTGACATATCTCTGGGTGTAACGCCAATATTAACCCGGAAGTAGTCGCGCTCACTTCTGTAACGTGAATAGTCGCGTGTTAGATTCTATCTCAAAATTGGAATTTAAATACGGATTTACAACAAATTTTTATTTTATATTATTTCTAACAATTATTAAAGCTAATTGGCTGTCCCCATAGCCATAAATTCCACAAAAAGAAGAAGAAGAAGAAATAAATAAATAAAAAAATCCTACGTATTACTACACCCTTCCTCGAGGCACTTACGAAATTTTTTCAAAATTTCAAAATTTTTCATCAAGTTATCGCGAAAAAGGATAAAATGTGAGATTCTATCTAACGGCGTGACTACTCGCGGGTTAAGTACAGTGGTCTAGCTATCTTTGTCTGTCGTGCCAGTGTGAGCGTATCTACCAAGAGGTGGGAGTAATGGAACGACAGTGACACACAAGGTAGATTATTGCATACTATCTATGAACCTTGAGTGACACAGAGGCGGCAGCCATCATATTATGCTAGAGAGAGAAAGCTAAGCGCCGGTAAAGAGAGATAGATAGACCACCGACCCGAACTGCTCCGCGTTACGCTATTTTTCGGACCTGGCCTAATCTATTGTGTTATTATACCTATGGTGAGAACACGACTTCTAAAAATATTTCAAAATCAAAATTAGCGAAATCAATCCAGTCTTTCTTATAGTTATAAAATAAAAAAAGTACGAGTCAGAAAACGTTGGAGGTTGTCAAATAAAATTAGAGGATGCCAGAAAAAATTGAGTACAGCGACTGTACATGGCAATTGATTGTATCCCCCGTCGCATGGCGAAGGAAAAAATCACCAGTTTTATATAATATTATCATTCCTTAAAAAAGAAATTCCTTTTTAAAAAATGAAAGTATAATTATTATAATATAATATAATTATATAATATAATATAATATAATATAATATAATATAATATAATATAATATAATATAATATAATATAATATAATAATTATACTAATATTATTAGGTAGGTATAAAAAAGTTTAAGAGAAAAAGTAACTTTTAGACCTGACAACAATGCATATAATAAGACATATGTTTTAAGATTCTCAGTTGCCAATAGTGTGATCTGACTTAATCTCCTTGGAATAAAATAGTCCTAATATCCACAACAAAGAAATCTATTACAATTCTTATTATCACGAATAATCTTTACATTCTCTAGATAGCAACAAATTTAACTATAACCGCTTCGTTTGATTATAATGTAAAAATCAATTCTGAGTTTTCTGGATCAGAACTTATAATTTATTACTTATTCAAAATCGCGCAACACTGTAAGAAAACGGTTCGTTCGAAGAGTAAAAAGCTTGCAACAATTTTGATACTCGATTCTAGATCCTGACCCGAATATTAGCGGCGTGTAATTTGTGTTGATAAACTTGAATCGCGAAATGGCCTGTTTATTATCGGTGGCAATTATGTAGTTCACTTTTTCAGCAATAAAACGACACTAGCATTTGTTTCAAGCTCTATTTTATTCTTCCAAGAAATAAAGTCATCATGGTTGGAAAACTCTATTGTATCCTATTGCATAGGAATGCTATGAGAAGTTTCATAATGTTTAATAAAGTCCTTTTTAAAAGTTGCATGATAATTACACACAGAACATTTATGATGAAATGTTTTAGTTTCTGCATAAACTGATACATTTGTGTGCACTTTTTTGACATGAAAGTTTAAACTTGACTTATATCTAAATTGTTTATCACAATGTGTGCACTTATAGACGTTGCCTTTAAGCACTTTTAAAGGGGCAATTAGGCATTCCAAATCACGTGATATAATATGGCTGCTGGATGGCGAAACTGTCATCCATAGGCGTATCCAATGTTTAAATCACTTCATATTTAATTTGCTATCACAATTTCACAAATTTCGCTACACAATTAACAAAAAAACAAAACCAAACAGGATATTCTTTACAAATTTGTCAATATTCAATGTAAACATTAGATACGCCATGACCACCCCCCTTAACTGTGTCTATGGCCATGTCAGTTTAGCCATCCACCGACCACCACTGACAGTTCATTGGAATCCCTAATTGCATCCAATTTGTCGGGATGCGAACTTTTTACATGTCTTTTTAAATCATGTTTATGTTTATACACTTTTTCGCATTTCACGCACTTATTAATTCTTTCCACACCTAACATTTTCGATGTCAAGAAAATGAAATACATACTCAAAAGCAAACACAAACACACAACTGTAAACAGTAGAAATGATTGAATCGGAAAATTGATCTAACAGCTTCACTGTTCAATTGGTAATTATACAAAGAGTCTACATTCTACCACATCCAATAATATTTTAATATTAAATATCATGTAACCGCAGTAAATATCGGTTTTTATTATCACTAACTACTCTTTTCAGCGTTTTAAATAACTCAAATTTCGTCGATGTTTATATAGGCAACCCAAATTACACGCCGCTACCCCTCGGGTCAAGATTTAGACAGAATCATTTTACTCGGACCGAAGAGTGACTGTCCTTGAAAATTTTTCAAATAAAGAACGAGCTCCTGTTAGATATAAAATTTTTAATGGACTGCGCGTGCGTGCTAAGGTTATTGCAACTTTAATAATTATTTTCAGTGCAAAAAAAAGCCTGATCAATGTTCAATATAGGTGATCATTGGTCAGCGCTTTATTTCCTATCGAATACAGTCATTCGTTTTAAAGATTTCGCTCAATGAGGTGCCAACATCTTTTTTTTCGTCCTTGAATTTTCAACCCTTAATAAAAAATAAACTACAGGTGATCAAAATCTGAAACCTAGTGATCATTGCTGTACAAACCGTGAGCAAAAGAATGGTATAATTATTTTTACGAAATTCGATCAATGAGGTGCTAACATCTCATAACCCATTTGAGTGTAAAATGACAGCGGATGTGACAGCGGCTCATGACAGCGGACAGTATTAAACGAAAATTATCGGTGTGCCAATCAAGCAAAGGGACCAGTGTTGCCAATATCCGGATAATTATCCGATTTTCGGATAATTTTGTGGACCATCGGATAATTTTCGGATTGAACAATTTTTTGGATAATTTCGGATAATTCAAGGTCTTATTTGTTATGTTTCTTATTTAAATAAATATATGTCTAGTAACCATACAAGTTTTCTTGCCATTGCCATTTATCATCTACAGTGATATGGAAGAGAGGGGATATGGCATACGGTGAAGTAGATGGGCTCGATTCCACTGACAAAAACGCACTATCCAATATGGCGGAACAACTCTTTTGTAGTATATTCTGTTCTATATAAAATATATAATTATAATAAATAATTAATAATTTTAATAGTTAATTAATAACATAATATTCCATAATTTAACATAAAAACCTTCCCGTCGCCATATTGGACACGAAAATGTGTCAAGTCAAGGTCATCTACCAATGTACAAATGTCAACTGTCAATGTCAATTGTCAGATTCGGATAATTTCGGATAATTTCGGATATTTGGCTCACAACATTCGGATAATTTTTATTTTTACATTGGCAACACTGAAAGGGACAAGGAACTTCCGAATATGGCCTAACTGGGGGCACATAACATAACATAACCTAATCCTAATATTTACATTTGTAAAGAATATCCTGTTTGTTTTTATTGTCGATTGTGCAGCGAAATTGTGTGCAGCAAATCAAATATAAAGTAGTTTATCGCCTACAGAACTGAATTAGTCCATAGCAGTTATCAGTTTTTCTTTCTTGGGAAGCTTATACATGTAACTTGTATTGTTGTAAATTGTGGGAGTAGGGCAGACAGGGAAAAGTCTTATTTTGTACTGTTCCCAAGGCTCCCCATGCAATATATTTAAATGAATTATCCAAACAAAGCCGGGGACAATGGATAAAAGCCACAAGAAGAACAGATATAAGGGAACTAAAATTAAAATATGAAAAGTAAACATTTTATAAGTGGTAAGTTTAATGTAATTCAATTAATAAGGATTTTAAATGTCTACAATAATAATAAAGATGTGATAATTCAAGCTTAATTATTAGGAAAGCCAGCCATGTTTCACTTCCATGAAGCAGAGAAGGGAGGTATATAATATACTGTCCCTTTTGTCTTCTCACTAATTTCTCTTTTGCTAATGAAACCTGTAGTGAGGGAGTGATATAATCGTGATGTTTTAGCAATTCTGTTGTTCATTTTTTTTTGCATTTTTTGTCTATTATAGTTTATAAATATTCAAAATCATTCATATGTTCTACTAAATTTCCGTCTAGGTTTATATGGATTTCTCTCAGTGTCTTGGAAATAAGTAAAGTTTTAGTCTTTGCTGATTTTATTTTCATTCCTTTGTCTGCAAGTTCTCTCGTCTATAAATTTAGGTTGCTTTGTAAAGATTTCTCTGAACTTGGTATCAATGCAATGTCATCTGCAGATACACATTTACTCAGAGTTATACTTTTTAATCAATGGTAACCTAAATCTAATTTTCGGGACTCTACTGCATTTTTTTTATTGGTTCATTCATATATATATATATAATATAATGAATAGCAGTGAGCTTAAAACTCCACCTTGCCTTACTCCTTGTGTATTAGCAAATTTGTTTGATTCACAGTTTAATGCTCGCACAATGTTCCAGTACATAAATTTTACTTGCATCAATTAGTTCTCCTCCAACATCGAACAGTTCAAGCCCTTTCCAAATGTGATGTCCGGGTACCTTGTCAAAGGCTTTTTCCATTGTCTTATAGTAAAGATATGATCTTGGACACTGTGCCCGGTCAGAAACCTTTTTGTGCATCGTCTAGTTGATGTTCCACTTTCTTTCTCAGTCTCATCTCCAGTGTTCATTCATAAATCTTAGCCAGTACACTTAGCATGAAAATACCTCGATAATTTGAACATTACTTTTTTACCTCCCTTCTTTACCAGAAGAGCCATTACTGCTGTTGCCCAAGCTTCTGGGATGCGTTTCTGTTTCCAAATTGTTATCAGTAATTTGTGTAAGTAGTGTAATGCAGATTCCCCCATATATTTCAACAATCGTGTTTTGATATTATCTATTCCTGCCACTACCATTTTTCATTTTTGCAATGGCTTCCGTTAATTCTTCCATGGTTATTTCATTACTCAACTCTTTGGAATATTTACTCCATCTATTAACTATATCTTGTAGTTGGGTAAGTGTTTCTCCATTTTATTTTTTTTTATTTGCACGACAGTACTACCTGATTTACCTCTCATTTTTTCAGACCTTAATAGAACAATTTTTGGTTTGTCCTACTACTGTCTTGCTCCATCTTTTCTCCAAATCTCTCCCACTGTTCCAATTTAGCTTTTTTAACTTTTTCTTTCACAAGCTTCCTTGCTTATTAACTGTTATTTTCTAGATAAGCTCTCCATGGTACTTTCTTTTCTTTCACAGCTATTTTTATCTCTTCGCTCCACCAACTAGTCCTTTTTTTTGACTACTTTTATTCAATAAAAATATTAAAATACTCTTGTGATAGTGAAGAGACAGTTTATGTTTCCTTTCGATCCAGAGGCGATACACAATCTCCAGACAGTTGTTTCTGCCTTACGGCGTCCCCAGTGGAGCTGCCTGCACACCTCTGAATCAAAACGAAATCAAATTGTCTATTTAAGTGGAATTTCAAAAATAGTTATCTACTATTAGGATGCTTCAGCGATATCTCTTAAAGAAAAGAGAAAAGTCCCAGATACAAAATTCACTATTAAAATAGTAAATAATTATTTAAATCTGAAACTTTTCTTAGTGGAACCCCTTTCTGGTACATCCTTAATCTCTTTTTGACTTTTACAATTTCGGACTTTGAATTATCTTTCTGATCTTTTTTCTAGATTAATGAAAGCAGAATGTAACTGTATACTGCAGAGTCCTTTTCCCTTTCTTTATTCATCATCTCTTATCTTATAAATTGTAAAAGTCAGAGATTAAGGATGTTACCAGAAAGAAGTTCCAATAAGAAAAGTGTCAGATATAAATAATTATTTACTATTTTTATTTTAATAGTGAATTTTATATCTGGGACTTTTCTTTATTCTTGTGATACTTTCCACATTTTTATGATTTTTTTATGGTACACAATGTAGAATTTTTATTTATGTCTTTGTTTTAGGAACAACCACCAGATATTTAAAAGGTATAAAAAGAAGAAACTGCTGGAATTTCAAAACAAATGTGTTTGACTAGTAAAGATTTGGATAAATAACAGGAGTTACTTTGGGCTATAGCTACGTGCAGATTTATTTCCTTGTGGCTTCCTATGTTAATTCTTGTTAATTATACACTTAAATACGTTTTTAGTCTCAGGAAGATTTTATATTTGATTATTTTTGAATAAACATTATTATTATTATTACCTTAATTTCCATTAAATAAATTAACTGTAATCAATAAAGTAATCATTTAATTGTTAATAAATTATCAAGTATGATTCCCAAATATTTTATTTGTTTGACACCTTCTATGGGCTGATTGTGAGATTATAGTTAAGGTACCAAGGGTATTATAAGGATAATAACACTTGAGGTCAATGGTGTATATACCGAGGGCCTTTGGCCTGAGGGATATAAGTTGACTGAAAGCGATATTATCGTTAATACCCGTGGTGCCTTCAACATTTAATGTCCGACTAAATTATTTTTTATAGGCAAAAAATTGAAGGAATTTTGAATTAATTAGTTTTCAAATAAGTACATTTACCAGCAATAGTCGTAACGTAATTGTGGTAACCATAGTTTTACTTGGGTTGTTATTTGTCAACTTGACAGTATTTAACTAGTTATTTAAATTTAATACCCTAGGGCGTAATTTTTCAAAATAATGCCCTAGAGCCTAGGGCATTATATCATACTTAACTGACTTCGAAATCATGTCATTATTTATCAAACTGACTTCAAAATCATGTCATTATTTGTCAAATAATATACCAGTCGGACATTAATATTATTACAGTAGAACCTCGATTATCTGTCAGGGCACCGGACCAAGGGTATGACGGATAATCGAAAAGACGGTTAACAGAACATTAAAAAAAAATAAAAATTCATAGTACAACTCTCAAATTTCATTTGTATGGTTTGTTTGACAATATAAGAGGGATTTGTGTTCATACAATCGAATCAATTTAAAATATTCTGAAATTTGTGTTTGTTTTACTGCTGCTTCATATTTTGCGACGGCTGAATTTCTTAATCGGCATAAGGCATAAGATCATGCAATCTACTTTATTGGCTTCTTCTTGTTGAGAATACCACTCGATGAATTATTGCATATGCGATGCAGCTTCTCTAGATTATTTACGCAAATCTTTGTCAGTTACAATAGGTTCATCAATATAGCTACAGTCAAGCTTCCTTGTGTCCAAGCATCAATATAGCTACTGTGTCAGCTTCCGAATAGGTTTGGTCCGCCTTTGTTGCCATTTCAATGATTTCTTTATCTGTCAGCAATGGATAGCCGTTTGTGTCCTCATCACAAATCAAATTACCTTTTTTTTATTTTTTTGCATTTAAATGATTGCTAATGTATAACTCAATACAACTTCTGTATGTACCCTGACGGTTAACAGAGGTGATGGTTAATGGAGAGACGGATAATCAAGGTTCCACTATACATGATTTCAAAGTAAGTTATATTATAATGCCCTAGGGCGTTATTTTTCAATATTTATTTTGAAAAATAATGCCCTAGCTAGGGTATTAAATTCAAATAACTAGTTAAATACTGTTGAGTTGACACAATTACGTCACAACTGTTGCTGGTAAATGTACTTATTTAAAAACTAATTAATTCAAAATTCCTTAAATTTTTTTGCCTATAAAGAATAATTTAGTCAGACATTAAATGTTGAAGGCACCACGGGTATTAAAGATAATATCGCTTTCAGTGAATGTTTATCCCTTTAGACCCTTTTAACCCTTAAGATTGCTATCTAAAAAAAAATACCAAGAAACTTTACAGAATCAACGATACTGATCTGGCTGTTATTAACACATTCACAGACACACTTTAGATGTAGACACATCTTATGGAGTAAGTGGCTTCATATGCAGTTGTGTCTGTGAATGTGTTAAGAGGTAAAGATTGATGAGCTCCTGTATAGGATAATGCTACTGTTTTATGTTAAAAAAAGGTAAATTAGAATCGGACCAGGTTTTTATCGTGAGTAGATCAGAAGGTATAGTAGCAATATTTGAGTTGCTCCAAGTAATACTGGTATCATCAGCAAAAAGAAATTTTTTCCATTAATTTTTAAACTAGGGATGTCATTAATAAACGTAAGGAAAAGTAGAGGACCTGATACTGAACCTTGTGGTTTGTAGAGGACCCCACATACAATATTTTGGAGACTAAAGTCTGTATTATTTGCTCTAACCAGTTGTTTCCAACTATCCAAGTAAGATTGAAACCAATTCAAAGAAATTCTTCGAATTCCATATAAATTTAGTTATTTTTATCAAAATTTCATGATTTACACAATCAAAAGCTTTGGCATAGTCACAAAAAACAGTGGCAGTGTGAAGATTATTGCTCAGTGCTTGATAAACCTCATGTAGTACAGAAAACATGGCATCAGCAGTACATTTATTATTTAAAAAGCCGAACTTTTGTAATAAAATGTTGTTTTCAACAAGAAAGGACATAAGTCATGCTTTTATGAGTCTCTCAATAATTTTGGAGTACCGGTAGTAATGCAATAGGTATATACTTGCAGGAATTAGATTTTTCACCACCCTTATGAAGAGGAATAATGATAGCTGTCTTTAGGTACTCTGGAAATTTACCTTTCTCAAAAGAATCATTAATTGGCGAGATGAGGACACAAGGATGTACAGATCGAGCGAGTCTCGTAAATTGCACGGCTTCGAGCCACGCTTCACACAACCATATTTGCGTACTTGTGTTTTGGGTTGTGTGGTCGTGCTCTGGTCGATTGGAGTTATAATTTACCAAATTTAAACATAATCGTTTCTACTGATTCATAATATGTATACTATAATATAATATATTGAAGTTTTTAAATATTGCTAATATTATTAAAGTTTTTAACATTGTATTTTAATATACTTTGTTTTATTAATAATAATATTACCTAAGTATTGCACCTTGTTCAAAAAAAGTTCAAGATAAATACCGCAGTTTTTTCATATGAAAATGCAAAGAAAAATATACAATTTGCAGAGTATGTAAATGCTTGTTTTTTGATAAAACAATACAAATTGTATGTAGGTAGGTAGAGTAGCAAAGCATTGAGTAGTTATTGGCTCCGTGCGTCTCCCCTCTACGTACAGTCACGTGATACGCTGTCAGATTTTGTAAGGACGTTTTAACATTGAGTCTTATGGGATTATTTTGTTAAACTTGAATATTTTATTTTGTAGTGATAATAACCGAATACAATTGTTAGAATTCATTAGTTATTAATTTATACTGTAATTTATAGTGCAACAAAATATTTTCTTTTTCGTTAATAAATATTTATTGGCTGCGTTCACCAGAAATAATCGGTTTAAGTTTCAACTAAACAGCTATGTTGCAGCGCTTTAAAACTACGTTTAGTCTGGTGAATGGTATTTTTCCGTTTGACACTTTCATAGTTGGTTTTTTTGTGTTCCCACCTGTTCTATGTATGAACCTAACCTAAAACGAGATTCGTTGTTTTTGTTGATTTATTATACTTATCGTTCAACGATAAATTGGACGTATCTTAAACAAATTTAATTCAAAAATGGATAATATACTACCTTTATTGATGTTTGAGAATGAAATGAACAAGAAATAATTTTTGGTGCTGCTGGCTGTGCTGGACTTGGCAGAGCAGAACCATTGGATGACCCACCATAAATAAATAATAATTATCACGTAAATATGAATTATGTTGAAAATATTGTTCATTATACACAGATTTACAATTTCGTGAGCATATCCAAATATGTATCTCCTAAGTTTCAATTACTTTATAATTAAAATCATTGTAAAATAAATATTTTCAAATAATCGCGCCATTACAATATATTTCTTAAACACGTTCAATATTGAAGCGATACAAATACTACGTTCAATAAAATGGCGACCGCTTCGTCAACACGTTGAAGTTTAGGCTAAATTGACATGACGTTCACCCGAAAAATCTTAAACAGTTTCAGAGCGCTGACGTAGCGCACTGGTCTGGTGAACGCACCCATTGACATAAACTGCGATAGTGAGGTTATGCATACAAAATCAAACTGATAATCAATATTGGAAAGTGAAGAATTTATAGTGCGTTTTTATTTTCTGTTTATATTAATACATAATATCACTAGCGTGACACGGCATTTTTTTAAATGTCTCATTTAAACATACACAAAGCGTCCTTATAAAATTTCAAAAAACCGCCACCATGAGCAGGTCGGTCGATTTTGCTTTGACACTTTGTTAACGCTCGGAGCGAATAGCAAAAGTAGCTACGCCATCTGAGACATAATAAGGATGAAATTAGTTTTATATTTTCTTTTCTCATGGAGCATGCATGATGGAGAGTTTTTTAAAATACGTAACAAAGCATGTTGTTTTGTTATCTATGTTGCAAATATGTTGTTTTTTTTTCAAATTACAAAATATGTTGTTTTCAATACAAGTACCTAATTGTTGTTATTATTTACTGAGCATTTAGAATTTTGACTAACGCTCGATTTCATAATAAAGTTAAAGTGTGTGTTACCTTAAAAAAAGCAATTGTTACAGTTAAAGAAAACTTTAAATTTAAAGTCCACTTTAACTTTATTAATATAAAATCGAGCGTAAGAAATTTTATAAACTTTGGAAAATAGCATTTCAAAAAAAGTACTGTAAGTATGCTGTATTTTTAATTTTTTCTCAAAAAATAAAACAAAACTCATTTTAAAACATATATTAAATTATAAACACAACACTAAATAAATAATTTTTCTCAACGGTTAAAAACCACACTTAAAAGTTTTAGAAATTCACACCCCAGAATCAAGTTACTCAAATTTTCAAACACCTCACCTGACACAGTGTCTCAAGTACAATTGCACGAAGCTGTTGATGTTATATTTTTACTCACATTAACAAAGTATTCATTTAGATTTCCAGGGTCTGAAAGGAAAAATGTTTAAGCTGGGTGAATTTTATTTCGAAGATCGTTTATTATGGACTAAGTTTCTTTTGCAACACTTTTAGAGCTTCTCAGACAATTTTGATAGTACGATTTTTTAGCTGATTTTATGTTTTAAATAGGTTTTCCTATACTTGCTGATATATTCAGTGACAGAGCCATTGGAAAGTAAATTTCTTGATGTAGAGTAGTGAACGCATATTCATGGCTGATATGCGGATACCGGATACCTTTAGTAGTCCAGGGCCCAGGATTTGCGATGTTTTGGCTTAATTGTAATTAAAGGAAATGCTTTGTTGAACTTAAAAGCATATTAAAGCACATAAAAGCATATTAAAAAAATCACTGAAAAGTGATAATTTTAAAATTACAGGAAAGTGCCACTCGGAGGTTAAGCAAAATTAAATTAAAACTTGTAGCTACTTTAGTTTTTTCAATTTATAAATCTAGTTTAAATTAAACTAAAAAGAAATATATCTTTTTTGTAAACAAACACCATAGAGAAATAAAAAAAAGAGAGACGTCAAAGGATAGGGAATAACTGGCACAATCTTTCTGCGCAGGTAAGTAGCACATAGGGGCGCTGCTGTTTCTGAAACTAAAATTTACCCATGGTACAATAAAGTATTTTGATTGTACCGTGAAGAAAATTTACATTTTTGACAATTGACATTGACTGTGTGTTTTTAGGACGCCATTTTGTTGTGCAATTTCCCGGCCCGGCATAAATATATAATTTGGCGGTTTGTACATGGTTTATACTGAATACTACTGAACTGAACATATTTTCATTACTGGATAGTGCTGGAATTGCTGAAATTGAATATCGGTAGGTGAAAATACAATTTTTTATATATTATATAATCGCCTTTTTCTGTATCGTAACACATATCTTCCTTCAAGCCTCTTTCTCTATATGTATAGTTTCCCATTTCCCTATGAATTTCTTCTATCCAGCTTTTCGTAGGTAATCTGTCGTCTTCCGTACGTTGTAGTGGCTTAAAACATCTTAGTTGCTTTGTTTTTATATTGTTAATTATTGTATGAATTGTATTGTATATCGTATCCATTATCTCCAATATTCTTGTATTTCTGATTATGTATTCTTGATATACGAGCAGCTCTTCTCCAGAAGTCCATTTCAGTTTCCCTGAGCATCTTTTCGGATTTTTCTTTTAGTGGTCAAAATTCGCTGCTATATGTTACAATGCTGTTATAGATGTTATGTTTATTTTCTTTGGAGATACTTTTGGTCCCATAGGATTGTGTTTAATAATGCCATAGCTTTCCTTCCTTGCGTGCACTTTTCTTGGCTATTCTTGTCCAATGTTCCATCTTGTGTAATTTTAAGACCCAAGTATTTATATTCCTGACAGTGATTAATAGTTATTTCATTTTCCAACGATAGATCCTGCTGTATACCTCCAACACACATATATTCCGTTTTGTTGGTATTCATTTCCAAACCCCAGTGCAGGTACTCTTCTAAGATTTTGTGTGTCATATAATATTCAATATCGTTATAACCCTAGGCCGTAAGAATCTGATCATACGCAAAACATAGAGTGTATAGCATGTTATCATCAGTTTTATTTATTGACTTCTTAATTCATACCATTCAAGTTTAAATTATAGGTCTCTATGCATACCATATCTCTTTATTGATTTTTAGTTTTCATTAAAAAAAAATTGATTTGTTTTTTCGTTCTAGGATTGGGAGTATAGACAGACTCGACAAAGACATCAACTTTTGAAAAGGATAATTACGAAGTACAGCAAAATTGAAGATAACATTAATGTCATTAGGTGGGTAAATAATTATTTTATTTATAATAAATATTTTTACTTTAATCCACAGAGACATAAGATAAAAAAGAACTTTGTTGGTAGGTAGGTATATGACAAATATTTTGTGTTTTATGGACCTCGATAACTAAAATCTCTGTTTCCTGCAGTGGGTTCGGTGGACTTTTTAAATTAATAACTATGTCCAAAAATGTACCCTTAAAATGGTGGTCAATAAATTTTAATAATTATTGTAAAAAATTAACATACAACCAAATTTTTAAATTACATTCATGTGGTGTTTACAACAAATCAAAATTGCTTTCTTTTATGAGTTAATTTCTCAAAAACTATGATGTGATTAATTACTGCATTCTACTAAAAGTAATGTTAATTCAATATTTTTCAGTAATATTATTTTTTTCTTAGTTGCAAAATGCTATTTGTGTATTCTTAGAAATACTTTTACAAATTTAATAAGAAAATCACTTTACATTTTGAGTTAGTTCAACTCCCTAACCTCGATATTCACGCTCTATATGCATTGTATTAAAATTGCCTTCTGTTTTATTTTCAGGAACTTGGAATTACAGAGAAGTGATATAGACTAATCATCATCATCATCAGCCCCTCTAGATCCACTGCTGGACATAGGCCTCCCATGTTTGTAGACAAGTAGACTAATAGAATAACAAGTATAGTGTAAGTACATGTAAGTAGGTAGGTTAACACCTTGGCTAGCGTGTGAGATGCCAGCATTTCACACAAAATATTGACTGTAATACCGTGTGAGACGCTGGCTTCCATTGTTATTAAATGATTTAAAATGCTCTAAAGCGAGAGTTTTTAGTTTATCATATTGGTTTCAAAATAAGGATAAAATGGTACAAAATTACAGGTTATTAGTTTAAGTGATCGCTAACCAAGGTGTTAAACGTTAATAAAGGTATGGTAGTTATATTGTATGTAGGTACAGTTGAGTCCATGGTTCTCACCCACATAACAATGATGTTCGTATCATGTTCTAAGCATATACTACCAACATTCGTCAGAGTATATTCTTTTTAGTATATGCGTAGTACAAGCATAGCATGTACCTTAAAAAACATTCTAAATTTCATGTTCTTTGCACATACTTTAAAGTATATTCTCGTACCGAATATACTGAGTACATTCGTGTACGTAGTAACTCGGAATATTCGTAAAAGTTTATTCTTAGAATGTACCTTTACCGAATATTCTTAGCACATACTTATAAGTACATTCTTAACACATACTTATAAGTAGATACTATTCTCAGAATATACTTTTACCGAATATTCTTAGCACATACTTATAAGTACATACTTAACACATACTTATAAGTAGATACTTTTAAAATATCCTAAAAATAATATATATGTATGTATAGGAAGAATAATGTTAGCCTATAGATTATCAACTTCGTTAAGAATAATTAATGAAATTTAAAAATTTATGTATGTAGGTACTATTAATTAAACTACCGAATTCATTATTTAAAATTGTTTTAATTGTATGGTAAAAATGTTTAAGAATTAATTGTATTAACGAAAAAGGAGAAATTGTCGTTTCGCTTTCATAACTGAAATGCATTTACTATTTTGATTAAGTTTATTGAGTATTCTTATGAAGAATTTTATTTTTACATGGAATTGACATTCAGGTAAGCTGTGTGGCTGAGCCAAAACCCACAACCGGCACAAACAAAGCGGAAACGACCGCTGCATACCTGCATAGGGGTTAGCGGGTAGGGGGTTGGGAACAAAGGAAAAATACAAAATATGAAAATAGTTACTGAATAGGCATTTGGCATTTGTGTCTACACTTAACACTAACAATGTCTATGCTGTGTTGTGAGGAAGACCAAGTATTTCAACCAGGAATAGGAACATGCATAATTAAACGTTTTATTTTGTTTGCTGTCAACTTACAAATAAAAAATTCATTTTGGTACTTCAATATTACTTAAATAGTAAGTATGTATATAGGTACATATAAGCAACATATAAATTTTAGTTATTTACATACATATGTTACATAATATTTATTTGGGTACGATAGGTATATGAATATGAATATATAAATTTATATATTCAGCATTTTTATTTTTATATGCACATAATAACTAAATATATATACCTACTTACCTATATAATATTGATATAACTAACTAAAATTTATATAATATTTTATATTTACTTTTTAAGTAATATTGTAGAATGTACTAACTACATTCTCATATGTAATATGTAAATTTAGTAGAAAGTAGAACCTAGGATGAGATTCGGTGATGCTGAAAACATGCTTCTGAGCAATATAGCACTTCCTTGTAATATTCTTCCCATATACTAAAAAGTACATTCTTCCTATATACTAAAAGATGTGAGGTAGTACATTCTAAGTATATAAATAGAAGGTTTATAGCACCTTCTTAGAATATCCTAAAAAGTATATTCTTGGTATATACTGAGAAGAAGTGCGGTAGTACATTCTAAGTATATACATAGAACGTTTAAGTACTGTAATGTAGTACAGTCAAACCCGCTTATTGGAATAGCCTTTGTGCCAAGTAAAAGTATTCCTATAACCGGGATATTCTAATAACCGATCATTGGTTGCTACTATAAATGTTTCGGGACCTCAAATTTCTATTCCTTAAACCGGGATATTCCTTTAAGAGGTATTCTAATAAGCGGGTTCGACTGTATATACTCAGTATGTGCTCTGCACATTCGCAATGGTAAGTACGCATATTCTTAGTATATACTTTTTCTGAAAAGTATGTTCTATGAATCTACTAAGAACATGAAATTGTTATGTGGGCATTAATACCTGGAGAGATAAAACACATACTTGTTACTTAATAGCACCATTGTGTTCCACACATGACACTAAAGACAAACCAGCTACTGCCTGTTATTAAGTAAACATACATGTTATTTTTATGAACTTTCTAGATTCAGTACATCGAAAAAATAGAGGTGCAAAAAAGACGCTTGGGGACGTTTTCAGATTTAAGTACAATTTGCAACATTTCTGGTTTGTTTATCGTTTGTTTTTCACAACTAATTTTATTTTGGCATTAATTTACATACAAAGTTCACCTCATTCACACAGATTGTCATAACCACTTTCTGCCAATGGACTCAACTGTAAAATTAGTTTATCATTTTATAGTGTAAATACAAATAAAAAACTAGTATTGTAACAAAAGTCAGTGTTTTGTAAGTAGGTAGGTTAAATATCAATAAAGCTTCTGTTTAGTTACAATTTATAGTGGTTATATTGTATGTAGGTAATATTAGTTGTATCATTTTGCAATGTCAAATTCTAAATCCAAACCCAGTAAATATGTTCACGGATGTTTAGCTTCCTATTGTAATAACAAGTATTTTCATCCTGTCACAGACCCAGAGTATACAAATAAAAAGTTTTTTAGATTTCCAGATAAAGATTTAAAAATACGTCATGACTGGTTTGAAATTATTGGTAATTGAATTTACTGAAACTAGGTGTTATTTATGTGAAGATCATTTTGAGGAAACACAATTTACAAGCAGTTTAAAAACAAAACTATTAAATAATGCAGTGCCCTCCAAAATAATTCACATATCCAATGTCCATGATCAACTTTTGCCTATACCTGCACATTCTTCTGATGAAATCTCTGTTTCAAATGTACACATTTTTAGTAACAAAGAAATAGTTCCTCCATTAATAACCCAGTCAAGAATAAACGCTCAATTTCCAGTCAGCATGATAATGAGTATAGTATTACACCTAATTTAGACCTAAACACCTAAACATATTACACCTAAACATTAGAAAAAAAGCCGCAACTCGATAAAACTGCCTTGTCGAAAAAACACTAAGAGCCGAAAAGTTTTAAAAATATTGAATTTAACTAATGATATCACCATAATAATTTAATTGGAACGTACACAAGAGTTTGGGGGGTTTAAGGGAACAAAACCCCTATAAAATTTTTATGGGGTACACAAATTTTACTATAATTTTTCTTTAAGATTCCTGCCATAAAAATGCCACATGTCCATTTTCAATAAAAAATCTCTAATAGTTTTCAATATATTCGAAAAAATCGATTTTCATTTTGTAACTTCAAAGGGCTGTAACTTTTTTATGTGTATATTTGTAATAAGGTAAGTTAGGTTCATTCAAACTATTTTTGGTCAAAGAATAGGTGATTTAGTTTATGACCTGTATTTTTGTTACACTCTGTATATATGTATCCTATTTTTCTAAAAAGTTCTGAGGGAAATGTAGAATAACTTATAAGGTTTTTTTAGGCTACTAGACAAATTTGTAATATATATCTGCATTTTGTAAAAGATAAGATAATTAAAGAATAAAGAGCGGGGACATGCATGCATTTTGTGTTGATCTGTGTTTTACATCATTATTTCAAAACAATTTTACTGCATAGATTTTCTTATTTTGTTTTATCAGCACTCCATACATGCATGCGGTAAGTGGGGGGTCCCCGTGAGGATTAATAAAAATATAATATATGTAGTTTTTTCCCAGTGTTTATATTATTTTCTATTTTTCTGAAAGTTCTGAAAAAAAATATTTTTCTTTAGATATTTTTAGGCTACTAATCAAACTAGTAATATTTGCATTTTGTAAAATATAAGATGAATAAAGAGGTCGCCGTGAAGATTAATAAAAATAAAATGTGTGTAGTTTTTTTCCCAGTGTTTATTCCCATGTTTTATGAAGATCTATTTACAAAACCAACATAACTGTATTTTTAATATTTTTCTGTAATTTTTTTGTGTAAAAATATAATTTCTATGAAAAAATTTAAAATTTTAATATTATTTATGACATAAATAAAATAATGTGTAAATAATATGACAATTTCCAAATTATTTCATAGAAATTAGGTTTTTACACTAAAACATTAAAGAAAACTTAAAAATACAGTTATTTTGTTTTTGTAAATAGATCTTCATAGCTAAGTGAAATCTAAAATAATTTTAAATATCCCGCCACGCCCGCTTTTAGCCGTGTAGTTCGGTAAGTAGTTCATCGAGTCGCTAGCGTCTAGTGTGACAATCAAATGTATGCAACCAAGCACTCTCTTCTCTTTTTATTTCTCTATGACAAACACATTTAACGGCTAAACAGCTGGCTCCGGTTGGATGATACTGCGCAGGACGAGTGTAATATCCACCACCGTCTCGGAGGTAGGTGTAGAAAAGTGTTACACTTTTTTTCCTACAGCATTTCAAAGAAACGAGTTGTACGCGTTCTACGACAGAAGTTGAGTGTATCGTGAAAAAAAGTGTAAACACTAGAAAAACAAAGAAACAAGAAAGTGTAACACTCTTACACTTTTCAAGAACTAGTGTTACACTTAAAACAAAGGAACAGACCTAATGTCAGCATATATTGTCAGTCAGACACTGACAATCAGTGACAATTTTAAATATTTGACATAGCATCGGGAATATTTTGAGAAATTGATTAAATATTATTGATATATAGTGTATTTGATAAATAATTGATTTAAGACGTGAACTTAATAAAAAGTTATTTATTGTGTATTATTTGTGGAAGATCCAAGCAGAGAATACATCAGATATAGTATTTTTACTACAAAAACGTTATTACGTAGGTCAAAATTTTTGACGTAAGAGAACTGTAAAAACATTAGATTGTGACTTTTCATTATTGCTATGTTTATTATAAATACGGCAATAATGAAAAGTCACATTCTAATGTTTTGACAGTTCTCTTACGTCAAAAATTTTGACCTACGTAATAACGTTTTTGTAGTAAAAATACTATATATCCTGTGATCCAAGTATTTTGTTGTTAGAGATGTTCAAAATTGTAAGCGTTCCAAAATAACAACATATTATTTAAAAATCACTTTAACACTTTTCCTCTTTTCTCGATTGATTATTAGTTTTTGTTGTACAAATAAATTATTACAATCACTGAAAACATAGTTAGTGAAAAAATTATCACATTTATTAACTGAATTAATAATTTGCAATTATAAAAATAACAGTTATCCAAGAACATTCAAAAGCCATCTCTTTAAATTAATTATGACATTTTCAAGTAGAATGACATTCTAGTAATGTTTACATATCCACACCAGTGTGAATTTTACTACACGTAATTTGCCGTGTAAAGACAGAAAAAGTAGGGATACACGTAAAATATTTGCGAATTATGTACCCATAGCCTTAATTCAATCTTTGATTCGTACCTGTTCGCACTGTTGATGCTTTCACTCATAGATGTATTTTTTCCCAATGTCTTCTTGTACACAATTTAGTTTTTATTAGGGCTTTCATTTCATGGAAAAAGTCCAGGTCTAGCCTACATTCTTTCTTTTCTATTTTTTCTGCCTGATATGCCCGAACAGTGGTAATAGGTGCCCTACTTAGTACTTGACAACAAAGTAAAGTCACAACTCCCTTCAGCACTCCTCACTCCAGCCTTTTCATTTCATTTTCAATTTTCATTGTGGATTAGATTAAGTTCAAACAAGTTAGACAACTCTTAATACAGAAAATTTGATCAAACTAGACTGATCGTGAGAACACCGATTTTTAGAATTTCAACAAACTGCAATTGTGACGTCACTTTGACGTACTTCCTCAAGTACGTCAAGTTTGCTTAAACTGTTTGATCAAATTATTTGATGGTGAGACGCGGCCTTTAGGTGCGTTCGCGGGTACAGTTGACAAATTGTCGCCCACAATTTCTAACCTCATTTAATATAAATAATATCGTTAATAGATACATAAACAAGGTATATTTACTTTTAATTAATATTAATAACTAATTATTAAATTATAATATTAAAATATACCTTGTATATTTATCTATTAACGATATTAATTATATCATTTTAAAGTGCGCATGCGTTTTGCTGCTAATTTGTCGCCGACTAGTCCTCGACAGGCTCCCGCGAACGCACCTTTGAGCGCTGAAAAACGTATATGTGGCGCCCTCTGGGTAATACATCAGTTTTGGTGGCGAATTTAGATTTCTTATCCCAAAAAACCCCCGCTTACCAAATTTCGTGTTGTTATCCCATGCCTTTCGGGAAATATTCAAGAATAAATAAAATAAAAGTTTAATTTTGACACCCTGTATTTCGGTTAATAGGTGCGTTCGCGGGTACAGTTGACAAATTGTCGCCGACAATTTCTAACCTCATTTAATATAAATAATATCGTTAATAGATAAATAAACAAGGTATATTTACTTTAAATTAATATTAATAACTAATTATTAAATTATAATAGGTAAATATACCTTGTATATTTATCTATTAACGATATTATTTATATAATTTTAAAGTGCGCATGCGTTTTGCTGCTAATTTGTCGCCGACTAGTCGCCGACAGGCACCCGCGAACGCACTTATCAACTTTTATGCTAAGGTAAGTTAGCTTAAATCCACCTACTTTAAGCTTAGAAATCTAGAGTTAAGTTATGGCCCATTCTTTACCAAACACCCTGTATAAAATATGATATTACTTGGATGTTTTCTTTTTACATGTGCCGTCAAGTTAGTAGATTTCGAAAAGTTTATGTTACACTTAGTACAACGACAACGTTTCATTTTCTACTTACAACAAAAAGAACACTTTAAAAATAAAACAAGAGTTTAAATTATAAACACAAAACTAAATAAATAATTTCTCACAACGGTCAAAAACCACACTAAAAGTTTTAAAAAGTCACAACACATAGTACAATTGCGCGAAGCCGTGCAATTTACGAGACGCGCTCGGTCTGTAGATCCAAGTCTCGGACAAGTAAATAAAATTTAAATATTTTTTAATATCCAATATCCACTCAATTGTTGAATGATAACGTTATAACATGAAATTATATAATAGTGTTACGAAATAGACAATTACAGTTTGTCGAAAACTGCTACATAAAATTTACACTATAATAAATAGGATAAAACGCAAGATGTGGAAAAGTAGACATATTTTTATCAAATTATAACCACAAATTTAATGAAAATAACATGAACCCATCAACATAACATTAATAAAATTCCATAAGGAATAACAAAGTAAATATTCCAAAACAATTGTAGTTTTTATTTTTATCTAAGGAACCGTGTAATGATATGAGCTCTTATTTTAAGAAAATTAAATATTAATAATAAAGTAAGTAAATAGCATTGGTGTACTTAAAAAGATTAAACCTAATGTATACAACAAAATTTGATAAAGACTTGAAAGACATTCTTTATAAATTTGAAGGTAAAAAAAATCATACTCACAATGACTGGAAATGAAAAGTATGTATGTCCTTTGCTTAAAAATCCAGAAAGATATAATCCAGATACTTTAAATTTGGTTGAGAATTTACAAGCCAGGAACTATTGGTTGCCCTGTTTAGAACAAATGGTCAAAAAGTTTGTTAGTAAAGCTCAATATTTACACCCAGATGATCCGAAAGCTACAGAAAAAGCAGAAGTTTGTTACCAGGACTTTCACAATCTTCTTGAACAACTTACGTCAGATCCCAAGTAAGTAGTAACTTAGGTATTGCCTTTAAGTAATTGCTGTGTCTAGGCACACACTAACATGTACAAAAATAAAAAAGTTAGGTAGGTACATGCGAAACGTCATCAAGTCAGTGACATCACTATTTAGCGTGCACTGTTACTGGTTTTTGCATACACGCTAACTTAAGCCTTGTGTATGCTGTGGTAAGTATATACCGCTAGTGTCAGTGTTAGAATTTGTCTAATCTCATTGTGTGTACAGTTTAATATTGATTAGCAGAGGTTTCTTATTATTAATTTGTTCAATGTTTGTTTTTAAATTAACTATGGAGTGTGGACAATTATTTAGTTCTTTTAATGAGTTTAACATGAGATGAAGAACTAACTGACCCAATTGAAGCTGGCAATGGGGATAAGACAGGGAGACTCCCTGAGTCCTCTATTGTTCAACCTGATCATGGATGAAATAATAAAAAAAGTAAGAACAAAAATAATGATACCAAATAAGAGAAAAACAACTTAAAATAATCTGCTATGCAGATGACGTAATACTAATCTCAAGTGAAGATGATTTACAATATGCTGCATCAATTTAATATAACCCCTAGAAAATTTAACATGTTAATTTCTCCAAAAAAGACTAAATATATGTATATATTGCATTTGCGTCCCTCGTGGCTTCTGTATAGTTTTGACTCTTCGCGACTTCTGATCAATATACAGCGTGTATATTAACAGGTTGACTGATGACTGCCCATATATAAATAAAATAATTGGCCCATATGCCAAGCACATATTAGTCAAGGGAATAGTGGGCGTATACGCCCGCCGGGGCATATTGGGAGAATTAGGTAGTGGGTGTATACACCCGCCATGGCAGTCAACCTGTTAACAAGAATAATTCCATACAGTTCGCGCTCGCTTTGGCATCTGTTATACTGGCAACAATGTACTTATGGTATCAAGTAAAATATTTAACCTTGATCGTGTTTATGTGAGAATTTAGTTGAAGAACCCAGACAAATTCTATTTATAACTTTTGCCAACTAGGTGGTTTTGCTCGGATATACGATAAGGATTTATTTATTTATTTATTTTACGAGCATGCCCAATTCTATAAAAATACATTACATTTTTTATTTGAACATAAAGTGTTACATAAATACATAGTGTACAGATAAAAACAATAACATAATATAATATAAAAAACACAGACATACAGAAATATAAATATAATATAGAAGTAAATATGTAATAGGAAATAATATCATAAAAACGTTAATAAACATAAAAACGTGTGAACGAAATTCGAGATTTAGGTATAATATTTGATTGTAAATTAACATTTTACTCTCACATTGACCATACTGTTTCGAAGGCATTTAAGATGTTGGGTTTTGTATTACATTCATCAAAAGATTAAATTTGTCAATTCACACAATAAAAATCTTATGGTGGTATGGGAACGCCATCTAATATAACTGGTATTTACTGTCACCCTGGGAGCTAAGGGTGGTAATACATCAGGTTCTTTTCAATGTTAAGTAGTTAAGGGAGAATGAAACATCTTCACTCGACGAACACCAAGTTTATTCTGATTTCTCATTGTATTATTTTTGACAATCAATGTGTGTTATTTTTACAAATACACGGGTTGCTTATTCAGCACCCGTGGCTCAAGGATTCGTACACTAAATATTTAAATAAACAATGAAGGTAAATGTTAGTCGATATTACACAATCTTGACCCAGTTCAATATTGGATATTATTTTACATCTATTAATTTATCTTGTAATACTTATGAAAATCTTTATCTCCCTTATTCCAGGACACCATCCTTCCTCTCTTTAAGATTTTTTTTTATTATCTGATTTACGAAATGAAAAAAAATCTTAATCAGTATTAGGATAATTTCACGGTGTGTTTACTAACAAATACTATTTTTTATACCTCGGTCAAAATTGTGTCATATTAATACTGACCTATCCAAATGAAAATGAAACTATGTACAATTTGTACAAGCTTGCTTATTTTACACTTTCACTTTTATACGCCAATAAAACACAAACATTACCTTGAAAACATTAAACCTAAATATACATACATATACATAATTTACAAAACAAACTTCAATAATGTAAAATATTGTCTATTCTTACATAATTCCTTTTCTTTATATCTCGCGAAATTCTACACTCACAAATTATATTTTATACTTTACTTTAACTCAAAGATTTAAAAAGAAATTACAACTTAAACTCTTAAAATTGAATTTACTCTCTTAATTCTTATTCTGTTACTAGACTTTTATAAGACATTGGCTGCGTTCACCAGAAATAATCGGTTTAAGTTTCAACTAAACAGCTATGTTGCAGCGCTTTAAAACTACGTTTAGTCTGGTGAATGGTATTTTTCCGTTTGACACTTTCATAGTTGGTTTTTTTGTGTTCCCACCTGTTCTATGTATGAACCTAACCGAAAACGAGATTCGTTGTTTTTGTTGATTTATTATACTTATCGTTCAACGATAAATTGGACGTATCTTAAACAAATTTAATTCAAAAATGGATAATATACTACCTTTATTGATGTTTGAGAATGAAATGAACAAGAAATAATTTTTGGTGCTGCTGGCTGTGCTGGACTTGGCAGAGCAGAACCATTGGATGACCCACCATAAATAAATAATAATTATCACGTAAATATGAATTATGTTGAAAATATTGTTCATTATACACAGATTTACAATTTCGTGAGCATATCCAATTATGTATCTCCTAAGTTTCAATTACTTTATAATTAAAATCATTGTAAAATAAATATTTTCAAATAATCGCGCCATTACAATATATTTCTTAAACACGTTCAATATTGAAGCGATACAAATACTACGTTCAATAAAATGGCGACCGCTTCGTCAACACGTTGAAGTTTAGGCTAAATTGACATGACGTTCACCCGAAAAATCTTAAACAGTTTCAGAGCGCTGACGTAGCGCACTGGTCTGGTGAACGCACCCAATTCTTTTGATGTTCTCAAATTTTTACATATTCTTCTTTTAAAATTCTCTCTTTTTTCTTCTTCTTCTTCTTCTACTTTTTCTTTTTCTTCTTGTCAGGTACCTACTTCACACTAATAATATTTTTCTTTATTTTCTTTATACTTAGTACTTTCTTCATAGTGTACTATTAAACATAAATCTTCTTCTTATTCATATTTCTTCTTTATATCATTTACTTCATATTTCATATAATATCTTCCTTCATACATATTCATATCATTTTTCATAATTATTCATTTATATATCATTTACTTTAAAAATTCTTCATTTTCTAACCCTTACCTACTTGGTGGGTATTTTTCCGCAACTTTATACCCTTGAATTTGCTTCCGGTCCTTTTGCACGTCCTTAGTCGTGAGAAGGTTTGTTCCAAAAAGACAAAATGGATAGTTGTGCGCTTAAAAAAATTTTTTTCTACTTCTCGCATCCCTAAATTCCTGTCTGAACCTAGTGCTCCCCCTTAGTTGAGAATAGGATTACTTCAAAACAAAAACTGGGTATGCTAAAATCTTCTGATCTTCATTTTGTACCTTTTTCTTGACAAGAGTTAGTTTATATTGTCTAAATTGTCTTTAATTAGCTTTGCTTCTAATATATTAAAAAAAAATCAGTTATCTCATTAATTCATCATCATAAAACATTTAAAAAAATCATATCTATACTAAAATTCGACCGACATTAAAAAAATTTAAATCAAAAACCTGTTATCGGCATCTAAAAAACTTCAAAATTCAATAAAAAATCGAAAGAAAGTGTTGATAAAAATAGACTATATTCTGTTTAAAAAAAAATCACCAAAAAGCTCAGCTGCCATCGCTGAATACTAATACTACGTCTGGTTCTGGGCGCCCATTAAAATATTTACCTAATTTACATAAAAATACAACTGAGAAAACCTTATTATTGATAATTAACTTTCGGTACCAATTAACTACTAATAGTTCACTTTCTTCGCTAAAATAGACACTTTTATAACGTCACAACAAAATAGTCTTATCTCTATTTCTCTGGTTATATCTGCTATAAAGCCTTACATAAATTATGTTATTCATTCAAATATTTAAATATATTTATAATATAAGAACTTAAAGTATATTTATATATAATATGCATATGTCTCAAAATAATGTCTCCTTAGACACTTCATTATTTTATCAATAACTTTTTTTTCATTAAATATTCCATTTTTTTGTAACATCTTAATAACTTGTCCTTAAATTTTCGTTTCGTCCTAATATTCATCGTTTATTTCGATTGCATTTATGAATGCTTTTAATCAATCGAATCTTGGTTAGTCTCTGTATCTGGGAGTTTCTTTGTAGTTTCAAAATTGATTCATTTAAAATCATATCAATTTTCCATAATTTCAGTCTTACATCATTTCATAGTTTCTTTGTTACATTTCTCCTTTCTAGGTTTCATTTCTTTGTCATAACTTCGTTAAATAAAAATTCTGTCTAACTTGTTTCTTAATCATTAAGTTTATTCGGGAACTCATATTTCCGTCAAAATTATTCTTGTCCATTAGGTTGGATTTTCCATTTTGTTCCAACATCTTAAATATTTCCTTATATATAAAAATATTTCCTTTTCTCTTCTTATAAATAATCCAAATAATAATTCCTTCTATTATATTCTCAATATATAGGTATCTTGATTTATCAGAAAACTGTTTCTACACCTTTTTCTAGTGTATAATAATATAATTCGTAATTTTAAATCATGTATATATCTTCTGTCAGCAAAATTCCTTATCATAGTATTTCTTTACCCTTGTTTTCACGGTCAAATAACGTCAACATTTGAAAATACGTAATTAAATATAAATAATAAATATACCTTACGCAAAAATAAAAATCTTTAAATAGCATATTTTTGCTTCATAGAAAAAAAATCATTATTTTTACGCATAATAATAATTATAACAATAGATGCATTCTCTCTATTAAAAAAGTTGCAAAAAAATTCTTGTTTTCATTAAAAATAAAACTTATTACCACTTATCAATGTAGTTAAACAAAAACCCATCTAAATTTATTGAATATTATACTTCTATACTTAGTTAACATATGAAAACTTGACCTAATTTAATATTAATTGTATTCAATTAAAAAAAAATTAATTCTTATGTTAGGCTATATGCAATATGAGAAATGTTAAAACAATAAATACAATATAGTCAAATTACTCACATCACATAATTTTGTCCTTGTCCACCACTGTCCATTTCGTGGATGTGCGTCCTCCTGACACGACGCCGGCTGGTTCCATGGTCCAGAATTCCCAATTTTCGTCCATGTCGACGTGTCTCCAATGTCTAGTCTGGTGGGCATCGCAAATTCCATCTATCAGCTAATGCATAATATCTATGGGGGATAGATACTTTACCCCAATTTTCTTTTCTTCTTCCAGTTTCTCGTCGCTCCCATTGTTTTACTTTAGATTTAATTTTTATAACTTAAGTTTCCCTTATTCTAATTTCTTTTTTTTTCATCTACTCATTTCTTAATTAATTTCTTCTTAAAATTTACACTTAACTAATTACAATAACTACTTAACAAAGACCTTCTGGATCGCCATATGGTGGTATGTGGAACGTCATCTTAATATAACTGGTATTTACTGTCACCCTGGGAGCTAAGAGTGGTAATACATCAGGTTCTTTTCAATGTTAAGTAGTTAAGGGAGAATGAAACATCTTCACTCGACGAACACCAAGTTTATTCTGATTTCTCATTGTATTATTTTTGACAATCAATGTGTGTTATTTTTACAAATACACGGGTTGCTTATTCAGCACCCGTGGCTCAAGGATTCGTACACTAAATATTTAAATAAACAATCAAGGTAAATGTTAGTCGATATTACACAATCTTGACCCAGTTCAATATTGGATATTATTTTACATCTATTAATTTATCTTGTAATACTTACGAAAATCTTTATCTCCCTTATTCCAGGACAATCTTATATTGCAGTATTGTGAGATCAATTATTGAATATGGTTCTATTGTCTGGTCACCTAGTTATGCATATCAAATCCTAAATATTGAAAAGGTTCAAAACAAATTTTTACGTTTTGCAGCTTTTAACCTTTAACTACCCGCGCATCAAGTTATAACATAACTACAAGCGTGGCGTACTTTGTATGCCACAAGAAAATACACTTAAAAACGGCGGATTTGTTTAATTTTTTTTGAAAAAATACACTTAGTTGTTTGTTATAAACCTTATTCGGCATCAGTGAATACTTGGAGTTTCTTTTCAGTAAGCCAATTGGGATTTATAACTGGAATCATGGAATAACTGGATTCCATGATAAATAAAATTACTAATAAAAAATTTTTTTAAATGTGATTTTTTACAGGAGAAAAAGTATTGTTTACAAAGAAAAATATATTTTTTGCCATAATGACTAAAAAACAATTAAAATATGTACTTATATTATGACTTATAGTAATATAATCCTGGGGTATATTGTCCACCACCTGAAACAACAAATAATAAAATGTAAATTACGATCTTTCCAGAACGCCGATTATAACGAAACTAAAACCAAATTGTAAAGCACATTCCAGTGATAGGTTAGAAAAATAAGCAAGGTCAAAAATTAAATTTTTAAATATATTTCCAGTAGAATTCTTATATCTGGCGTACAAAGTATGGTAGCGCGTGTAGTTAAAGGTTAAGATGGGTTTAACAGTTGGAAATTATACTTATGACAATATACTTATGACAATGTATTAATGAGACTAAATTTACAAACTCTTGAACGCAGAAGAGTCATGTTGGATATTTGTTATCTTTGCAAAATTAGCTCTGGTGTTATTAACTCCGAAGAATTGTTAAGTCTTGTATACTTTAATATACCTGCTAGATTGACACGAAATCCACAAATATTCAAGGAACAACGGCATGCTACAAATTATGGTCAATATGCACCAATTAGTAGATTGACCCTGTATGGAAACAAGTTTAGTCATCTAATAGATCTGTTTGGTTCTTCAGTTTCCTCTATTAAACAAGAACTCGGGCGTCTTGAATTTTGAATTCAAAAAATTAATTGATTTGACTGTTATAATGGATTCAGTTGTTTTCATCATTTAACAATATTTTATATTCTTTTATTTTTTATGTTTGTGTTTTATACTTAGTTGTAGTTTTACATGTACAGTAATACCCCGAACTTACGCGATAGGTGGGACTGAGCGGTAATCGCGTAAGTCAGGGTATAATTTCGTATATGTATGTTTGGATGACATTATTACTCTTTTAAGTCTTCTTAGATATAAAACAAAAAATCCCTTTATAAAAGTAACAAACACCCACTCCATTAGACAAAACTGTAGATAAGAAATACCTAATACAAAATAAAATCGCTGATTCCGTGTGAAAAATCCAAACATGTATAATACATTGGATGAGCAATAGTGTGTGGGTGGTAATTACATCTCGTCGATAACTAAACGATTGTGTGGCGCTTAAATAATGAATCGACAAGATTTTAAAATCGCATATCAAATAACAAATCGACAAAATTTGAAAATCGCGTAACTCTGGGTTCGCGTAAGTCGGTGTAGTGTAAGTTGAGGTATCTAAATTTTATATTTTCATTATTACGACGAAAGCTCTGCTTTATTGTATTTTGTATGTATTGGGTTTATCCCGTTAATAAATAAATAAATAAAAAACAAACATAAAAGTTAACAAATTACAGACGTTTCACTCAAATTTTGATCCCATGTAAATTTGTTTTAAAACGACTGATGGAGTTGTCGAACAGTTGTAAGTTGTAAAGGGAGTTTGCTAAATTGAAGACTCTGGGTACGAACGAAAAAAGTGAATAATTAAACCTATGGAATGGTACATAAAATGTTCGCACTTGTCTAATGGTGCGAGGTGGTACAAACAGTGCGATCTTATTAAGTAGTTGAGAACAACTGCATACACCATTTAAGATCTTGAATAATAGAAAAAGGTCCCTTTGTTTTCTCCGGCTTGCAAGAGAGGGGACCTGCAGTTGATGCTGCCATACGTGTAATCTTGATTGGTATGAAGCTTAAAAGCAATGTAGCGGAAGAAACTATTTTGGACTTGTTCAAGTTTCCTAATGTAGACCAAGTAGTGTGGGGACCACACTGAAGAACAATACTCGAGGTGAGACCTGACCAAGGAGAAGTAAAGAACTCTAATACTGGATATGTTTGTAAAATCACGAGTTGTTCTTTTTACAAAACCCATCATTTTCATAGATGTTTGAATGACATTGATGATGTGAGTATTGAAACAAAGAGAATTTTCCAGTGTAATCCCCAAGTCCTTGATTTTATTAACAGTGTTGAGCAATTGGCCATCAATGTAATAGTTTGATAATATTGGGTGGTGAGTATGGTTAAAGTTAATTACATGACATTTGCTGGAATTAAGGTTCATACCGTTAAGTGAACACCATGCAGAGAGGTTAGTCAGTTCCAGGCGCGGATCCAAGGAGGGGTCAATGGAGTCAATTGCCCCCTCCTTGAGACTTCGCCTGGTGTCGCCTTTTTTTAAAAAAAGAGATAATTACGATTGAAAATAAATAGCGAGTTTTGTGTCCTGTTGACAGCTGAATAACGGAATGAAACATAAAACAGAATTCCTTCTCCAAAGTACGTGTTCTCGGTCTTACTGTATGGTGTCGAGTCTTGGACTGTGAATAAAATCGATCTACTTACTTAAATCGCCTTGAGGCTTTCGAAATGTGGTTCTATAGAAGAATTTTAAAAGTATCTTGGGTGAAGAAGATTCGAAACTCCACAATACTAAAACGTCTCAGCAAGACTACTGAGATTATAGAAGGCATCAAGAAGAGAAAAGTGGAGTATTTTGGACATGTAATGAGAAGTTTCAAATATAGGTTGCTACAAAATATTATGCAAGTGAAAATAGAAGGCAAACGCAGTCCAGGACGAAAAAGCACTTCGTGGTTGATTTAGGGTAGCAGTGAATAAAATTAAGATAGCTACGATAATAACCAACATTCTGAAAGGACATGGTACATGAAGAAAAATAAAGTAACAGCCCATACCGAAAAAGAATCCTGCGTACGCGAGTGACGAGAAAATTTTTATTTCATTGCCCCCTCCTTGCAAGGTTGCTGGATCCGCCGTTGGTCAGTTCTAATTGCAATATGGCAGCATCGTAATGATTTTTTATAACTTTAAAGCACTTTAAGCAAATGTTATGAAATAAGGAGTATAATGCTCATAATCTTTTTGAGGGTTTTATTAACTACAGTTTGTGGGCGACCGGCTTCAGCATTTACAATTTGTACGCCATCATCAGGCCCTTAGAAACTGAACAAAGATATCAGTACAAGAAGTATACAGTTATAATAGAATAGGTTGTAGTAATGTGGAGATGAACCTCACTAGGGGTAGGAATACACTAAGTACTCATAATATGTTTAACTATATACGCTAGTAACTAGTGGTGGACGAAGGTCTATATTCTAACTACATTGATGGTTGAATAATGAATGATGAATAATGTCTTTCTTTAATTACGTATCTATAATCAATCCCAATTGTTTGTTATGATTCCATACCTGACTGTGACCTGTGACCATGAAATACTAACAGTACCAAATTGCTGACTCCGTTGTTTTCCAAAACGAGTGGTCTACATTGCAGAAGCAATGTCACCTACTTTTACGAAATCAAAACAATACATGTAACTAGTATTTGTTTGAGACTTTAAACATTAAATCGATATAGGTTACTCTTATTTTTGAATGATAATATAAATCCTGTACACAGTGTACAATCTGGTGTTAGGATTGTAACAAAAAAGCCCTTGTGTCTTATTAGATTTCAAACTCATATGTTCTTCTGAATATGTTCATTGGTTGCCTAGGTGTTCTAGCTTTTATCTCACTTAATAATAGCAGATAAAAGCTAGAACACCTAGGCAACCAATGAACATATTCAGAAGAACATATGAGTTTGAAATCTAATAAGACACAAGGGCTTTTTTGTTACAATCCTAACACCAGATTGTACACTGTATACTTCTTGTACTGATATCTTTGTTCAGTTTCTAAGGGCCTGATGATGGCGTACAAATTGTAAACGCCGAAACCGGTCGCCCACAAACTGTAGTTAATAAAACCCTCAAAAAGATTATGAGCATTAGACTCGTTATTTCATAACATTTCAGGTTATTTATTTATTTATTTATTATATACGGGATTACCCCCATTACAAAACATACAGTATAAAATCAATCTCTGTAATATCTACTAAACTAGAGTAAAATAAATCTTAATTACACATTAAACAAAAACGAAATATTAATAGTTATCCATTACACATATTACATCTATTACACAAATCAGTTAAAATAAACAAAAAAGTACCTGTCAAGCTTTTAATCCGTTTCTTAAAAGCAGCCAAGGAGACACCAAACATTTCCAAGTTATTCTCGTTTATAATTTTTAGTGTTCGCTCAATGTGCGAATGCATACCATAGTTTGTTCAATGAAAAGGTATATAAAACAAATCAACATGTCTGAGACTTCTGGAGGGAACATATAAATTAATAGATTGGAGAAGTTCAGAACAACAAATTAAACCATTTATTAATTTAAACACAAATACCAAATCAGAGTTATCTCGTCGAGTTTTTAATAAATTCATAGTGTTTTTAAAATACAGGTATAATCATGATTAGTAATGCGTATGTTTAATTTGTATGCACAATATCTCAAAAATTTATTCTTCAATCTCTCCAATGTAGTAGAATGAGCTTGGTATTGTGGAGACCATACAATAGATGCATATTCCACTTTAGATACAACCAAAGCATAATATACCGTTCTTAAAGCCCATACAGATAGTCTCAGACAGTTGCGAATGATAAAGCCCAAAGATTTTAATGCATTTACTATTACACTATTTATATGTTGCACAAAACGCAACTGCTCATCAAATGTGACTCCTAAGTCTTTTATTGTTTTAACATAAGACAATTCATTTTCATTAATTGTGTAAGAAGTATCATATTTTTTATTACCTCTAAAAAAGCTTATATACAGCATTTAGCAACATTTAAATGCAAAATATTATTCTCACACCAAATACTCAACCGGTCTAAATATTCTTGGATTAATGTTACATCATCAACGTTTGAATCTACGGATTTAAATGTCAAATCATCTGCAAACATCAGGAAATCGCAATTTCTAAAACACTATATCGTTCACAAATATATTAAATAACAAAGGTGAACAGTGAGCTCCTTGCGGTACTCCTGATGTCACATGAATTATATTTGAATTAAAACAACCTACTCTCACCTGTTGTGATTGTTTGGTTGTGTTGAGCGGCCGTGGGTAACGGCATAAACGCTGGCCTCATACGCCAGTAGACGTGGGTTCGATCCCTGCCAAAGACAAACCATTTTCATTTCCAATAATGACACGAGCCGTCTCACCGTGCCTCGGAGAGTACGTTAAGCCGTCGGTCCCCCTGGGCTAGTGTACATCGACACTAGTTACTTGAAACAGGGTTAAAGATGTAATTGGCGCTGGAACTATCCGAAAGGATCTCCCCGGCAAAAATGCCATACGATATTATTATTATTGTGCGATATCTTAAAAAGCTATTGAACCATTGTAAGGATTGATGACTGAAGCCAAAAGCATTTAATTTTCCCAATAAGATGTTATGATCTCTGTCAAATGCCTTGGAGAAGTCAGTATAAATAGTATCCATCTATCTGACTTTTATTCTCCAACGCGTTTAATATTTTTTGTTCAAAGAGTACTAAATTTGTTACCTTTGATTTATTCTGAGAAAATCCATGTTGATTGTGTATTAGACGCTCTTTACAATAAAATTTTAATTGATCGTGTATTAGTCTATCAAAAAGTTTTAGTATAGAGGATTGTTTACAAACGCTTCGATAATTTGTTATGTCTTGTTTATTACCTGATTTAAAAACTGGGCAGATATAAGAGTGCTTCCATAAAGTTGGGAAAATTGATGTCTTTAATGATGACTCAAAAAGAAGATATAAAGGATTAGTTAGTGAATATATGTATACAGTTCTTTAGAAAGTAATCGGGAATACCATCTGGACCACTGCTTAACTTATTGGGTAGGGATAAAATGTTGTTGAAAATATCTTTCACTGATATTGAAAAATTAGGTATAAAAAGATTGTTGTTTCCCTTTACTTCCAAGTTATTAATATTTGATTGTGGCGAATAAACTGTTGAAAAAAATTGACGGAAACAGTTTGCAATCTGTTGTCCGTTTGTTGCTATAGCATTACCATAGTACATACTGTTTGGTAAATCATTTGATGCTCTCTTACTGTTTACAAACTGCCAAAAGTACTTAGGATTACTGCATAAATTATGATTTACTTGATTCAGATAAGTGTTATAACATTGATTTGATAGATCCTTACACAATCTCCCAAGTTCTGAAAAAATCACATATTCCTTTTGATTACAGGAAGCTAAATAATTTTTATGAGCAATTTTTTTCTGTACAACTAAATAACGCAAGTTGGCATCAAACCATTTTGGATAACTAGAAGTTCTAAATCTTTTCACCGGTACAAACAATGATAGTGACATATTAAGTATGTTGTAAAATTCTGTTAAAGCATCATCAACATTTGACAAATTCAAATGGTCTTCCCAAGGTATCATTGAAAGATAGTTATTGAGACCTTCATAGTCTGCGTTTACAAAATCATGATAAAATTCAGTATATTCTAATGACTTACCTTGACGTTCACACAAACTATTATTGTAAGTGTAACTTATGTGATAATAACTATTTTTTAAAATCGGATCTGAAGCTTTTGCTACTTGTAAATCACAAACATTTGTAAATATTAAGTCTAAAAACACATTTCTTTCATTTGGAATATTAATCATCTGGAAAAAATTCCAGAACCCATAAAACTCAGCTAAGTACAATGCATGTGAACTTTGAGGACAATTCACCAAGACACCTGATTCATTGTTATCCCATGAAGCT
Source organism: Diabrotica virgifera virgifera (assembly GCF_917563875.1). Lineage (NCBI taxonomy): Eukaryota > Metazoa > Arthropoda > Insecta > Coleoptera > Chrysomelidae > Diabrotica > Diabrotica virgifera. The sequence continues at coordinate 181,219,358 of NC_065443.1, read as the reverse complement.
TCCGGAAGGTTGAAGTTTCCGAATATATATGTCTTATGATGATTATACCTTTGGGATATATCTTCGACTGATAAACAGTGTTGTTCATATATTTGTTCTATGGATTTTGATGGAATATATACCCCTCCAATTATAAAATTTTCTTTACCAAATGAGCATAAAAGAAAAAGTTGTTCAATAGATTTGTACAAGGGTTTCAGCACAGTTACCTTAATGTAGTCTTTAACAACAATCAAAATACCTCCTCCTCTTGACTTATAACTATTATCACGATCACATCTAAAAGTTCTATATGAAGGTATTTTAATTTCACTATCTAAAATATCCTCGTGTAACCAACTTTCAACAAATATAAAAATGCCATCAGAACATAAAATAGAACTAATCAGATCTTGAATTTTTGTACGAAGTCCTCCGACGTTATGACAATAAACTTGTAACGGGGATGAAATTAGTTTTTTCCTTCTTTCTTGAATGATTCAATTTTTGGTACACCATTTCTGTATTTTATGGCAATGTCTTTTTCGCCTTTATTTTGTCTGTCTTTTAATTCTTTCCAAGCTTTACTGAACATATCCCTTTGCATATTTGTTTGATCACTATTTATTTTGATTGTTGAGTTCTGTAGTCTTTTCTTATTCCTTAAAATGTCCTTAACAACACCATTATTGGAAAAAATAGCTCTAAGTGGACGAGACTTACTACCCGTGTTCTTTCCTACTCGAACAACTTTCACTAAATCCTCAAACTCTTCATCTTTTCCCATTTGTTTCATAATTTCCTCGACTTTGGCTCTGTCTTGTTTTATCCTATCTTCAATATTCTCAGAATTCGGGAACATTGAATAACATAATATTGCTAGATTTTACAATTCTATCATTTATTTCTATAAACATTTCCTCAAATGGCAAACCTGGCGCATTGGAGTTGCATATCAGTTCGTCAATAGTTTTCCTTAGATCACAAATCTGATTATCCTTTTCGTGTAAGGATTTTTCATTCGCACACTTAAGTTTCTCTACCTCAATCTTTAGATCTTCAACCATAGACTTCAAAATTGGTACTAACAGTAAACCTTGCTCACAATCCTCACAGAAATATTTTAATTTCCTAGTATCTGCTGCCAATTGAAGAAATCTTACTTCTGTAGCTGTTATACTGGCACAATTAATATTATGTAGAGCCCTCTTACATCCATCACACTTGAAAGAAGTCTTATCCTCTGCAACATCTTTCTTGCATAACAAGCATTTGCCCATATTTGAATATTCAACAGAATGTCAACCATAAACCCTTTAATAAAGATAGTAAGTCACTTCACTGGTATATGGTAATTACTTATCTATCACTATCAATTTGTCCTAATTGCTTCAAGTTTTTATGTAAAAAAGAAACACTAAAGGTACAAACTTTGCATTGCAGTTATTGCAATTTACAAACAAACAAATTGTTTTTCCAAAAAAGAAAGATGATCTTCAAATTCCTTGTACTAATTCAGCTTATTTGATATAACTTACGTATATATTGTATATACGTATTGTATATTTTAGGAAAAAATTCGGCGGCCATCTTGACAGAATGTCGCAATACTATTGAAACTACTGAATATTGCGTAAGTAACAGCTCAATAGAAAGTCCTCGATTGCCAAACGATATTTCGGCATCAGAAGATATTTGCTTGACACAAAAAATGCTGTCTAATTTGATAGAAAAAACTGAAGGTTCGAAAAAATCTCAGTCTGAAGAGGACAAAATACTTCGAAATAAATTTATAGAAACTCACGACTTGGAGGAGGATCATATAACTGACGATGATATTTTGAAAGTCGCAGAAAATTATGAGGTGAAAGAAAAAATTCATCGGGACGCTTTGAAGTTTGTTGCTGGTTTTGTGGCATACAAATTCAAGCATAAATATAGTTTAGAAAACCCTACAAAAACCTATGAGACACATATGGAACCAGATTGGCTACAGACAGTCTCAAGAGGTTCTCTTCTGTACCCAAATGAAGAATTGTGGGAAGCTGCACTAAAAATGGAATCACTGTTTTGTACAATCCATGGAAGCTCTTTGTCAAAAAAAACTAAAATCCTTCAAGAGCTGGCACAGAAAACTTTGGCTCAACTTGTGAACACCACGATACCATTTGAGGTACTTCTATGCCTCAGTAGGACACACACACACATATATATATATATATATATATATATATATATATATATATATATATATATATATACACAGGGTGTCCCCGAAAATCGTGCGTTCCTTTAAAGTAGGAATATATTACACAATTTAGAACAAAAAAATCCTATAACATTTTTTTCTAAAGTTAACCGATTCCAAAAAAAAATTACATTGTTTACCATATAGGCAAATTTTCATTTTCAGACAATTGAATGATCTGGCAACACCTACAATTGTGACTTATGAAATTTAGCATAATGGAACCCCATGCACAACCCCATGTTTATTTACTCTGGGAGGTTGTTGACACCTGAAATATGGGTTACCTTGTTACCTACTTTCAACATAATTGTTGCTTTAATATTGGTTTATTTGCTATTATCTGAATTAATTGAGGTTTTGGATTAAGGCTCGAAATTCTACTTTTTTTTGAAAATTATTACTTTTACTTAAGTGCATAAGCGCAAAATAACGCCTCTAATACATTTTAAATGCATTAATTTTTTCGAATCCTGAGAAAAGTAAGAAATATTTTTGAAAAATTTAAACGCAGAATGAAATATTACGTTATTACCGGGGGCCGAAGGTCCCTGAAAACTTTTATAATGTTTATTTTAATGAATTACAGGGGTAAAAAAGAGAAAATTTAGTGTGATTTTTAATTTCAAATATCTCATTAAAAAAACTTTTTGTTTATTCTAAGGGACTTTCGGCCCTCGGTAATAATGCAATATTTCATTGTGCGTCTAAAGTTTTCGAAAATACTTATTAGTTTTCTCAAGATTCTAAAAATTCAATTCAATTATTAATGCAACTAAGAAAAATTATTTGTAATGTTTTTCTGAAATGTAGTGGAATATGGAATAATTTTAAACGAATTGATAAAATGTTAATTATTTACAATAAGAAAAACTTTATCTTTTAACTAAACTACATTGTATTATGTATTTATTAAGCTCTAAAGGTGTTTAAGGGCTTTAACTGAATTACATAGTTTACAGTGGAAATTAAATACGACAACTTTTAATAATTCTAAATTCTAAAATGAGTGATTTGTTTACTTGTGAACTAATATTAAATTAGATGTTTATATTTACTTGACAATATTTTTTATAATAGATGTTCAAAGTGAACTCCACCTGCGCGAACACATGCATCGATACGACGAATCCAGTTGTTGGTAATGCCATAGTTATCTAAATTATGTCGAATGGTTTCTGCAGCATCAAAAATTCGTTCCCGTAATTCAGCTTCTGATTGGATTTCATCTTGGTTATCATAAACTAACGATTTCAGATGTCCCCAAAAATAAAAATCCATTACATTGAATTCGGGACTTCGGGGAGGCCAAAGAATGGGTCCATTCCTACCAATCCAACGACGAGGATACGTGGCATCCAAAAGATTTTTCACAACTCTGGTAAAATGTGCTTTAGCTCAGTCATGAAGAAACCACATTTCACGGCGTGTTTAAAATGACAGGTCTTCAAGCAGAACCGGCAAAACATTTTGCAAGAAATTATGATAGGCCTCTCCATTTTAGATTTCTGGGTAATTCATTTGGTCCTATCAAACGATTGTTGATTATTCCTGCCCATAAATTTATGCTAAATTTTCGTTCAAAATTTGTCCTACGTATTGAATTAGGGTTTTCGTCACTCCATATGTGGCAGTTATGAAAATTATACAAACCATTTCTCGTGAAACATGCCTCATCAGCGCATAACACTTTAGATGGAAATTCAGGTTCTCTGACGAGTTTATCTTGAAACCACCTGCAAAATGTTAATCATCGAGGAAGATCACCTTGGTGCAAATCTTGTACTCTCTGATAGTGATATGGATGTAGAAGTTGTTTCCGAAATGTTTTATGAACAACGTTTTTCGATATGCCAACCATTTTAGCCACATCTCGTGTGCTTACATTTGGATTATTCTCCACAGCATCTAAAATGTCATCTTCTACATTCAACCGATGGATACTTCTTGTTCTTCCGCTAGTTTTTTTTTTTCGGTACAACAGAACCCGTTTCTAATAATCTTTGAGAAACAATCACAAAAGTTCGAGGCTTAGGAGCTCGCCTTTCGGGATACCGATGCACATAAATTTGGATAGCTATATTACTGTTGCATTGCGCTTCTCCATAAACAATCAACATATCATGATATTCTCGGATGGAAAACATTTTCACGGTGATGCTAAACACAATCGCGTTTACATTAAATACAAAAAATGTTCCAATATATCTCGTAACGATGAAAACAGTACCTACCCTTTACAAAGTAACGGATATACTAATTGAATTTACCGATTCCTCGTTGTTTTGATAATCACTATTGTTCCTCGAGAAAGACTCGTTCTTTTGGTACAGACTAAAACTAAGAAATTAACCGAAATATCCAGAAACGAAACAAATCCTCCTTTTGTTTGATGTTGAGGCGCCTCGACAGGTTGTAATGTAAACACTTAGGGGTATTCCGATATGGACAATGGTTTCAGTGATATTTACATTTTATGACTTTACAGATATAACAGTAATAAACAGGAACCCACTATTTCTCTAATTGTGACCATGTAGCTTTAACGTTTTGTATTGCAGAGTTGCCATATTTTAATTTGCATGCCAAAATGTATTTTCGTTTTTTGGCCAAACGGATGAATTTAGAAAGAAATGTTATAAGACTTTTTTGATCTACATGGTGCCTTCTACCTACACCTTCAAGGAACGCACTATTTTCGGGGACACCCTGTATATATATATATATATATATATATATATATATATATATATATATATATATATATATATATATGAAACTTAAAGCTAAAATCAATATCAACAAAAGAATTAATATTAAAATTAAACTCACCAGGCTTCCGGGTTGAACCGCGTCGTTGGTTTCTAGGCCGAGCTTTCGACGTCCTCTCTGACGTCATCTTCAGGGCTTCCGGGGTCTCAGTCTCCTGAGGCTCCAGACACTACACTCACTACTCACTATTTCACTACTCACTGTAATACTGTTGTTGCTGACGCTGGGGCGGTCATTTATACCGTGGACTGATGTGACTGACGTGGCTGTCGATGACGTGGCGGAGTGGGAATTAGCGCGAAGACTATTTGGAGTGGCGCGAAGATTTTTGACGGCTGGAATTGTATTTGTAGATGGAGCGGACGATGTTTTCTTTAGGAGGGGTCTCCAAGTCGAAGGTAAACGGATGCCGTCATCTCTTTTATTGAGACAACTTGGCCGTTTTTCGATTTCTATGGCTTCTCGGATAATCCTTTGTTTATAGAAGCGGATGGGGGCTATGGTTCTGGAGTTTTCAAAGTCAATTTTGTGACCTGTATGAAGATGGTGTTGGCCTAGGGCTGAAACTGAATCGGAATTGCGAACAGATATGGAATGTTCATAAATCCTATTTTGGATTCTACGATTGGTTTGTCCTATGTAAGATCGGGGGCAGTCTGCACAAGGAATTTCATAAACTCCGTGTTGTTCATTTGGAATGTTGTCTTTGACGGATCGGACAAGAGATGAAAGTTTTTGTTGGGGGGTAAATACTGTTTTTATTCCTCGTGGTTTAAGAATTCTGTCGATTTTGTCAGTAACACCTTTGATATAGGGAAGAAAAGCTTTCGTATGATCAGGATCTGACTCTTTGGGTTGTGATTGAGCGGGAGATTGAAGTTTATGGATGCTCCTATCGATGTGATTTTCGCGGTAACCGTTTTGGATGAGGGCTTGTTTTAAAGAAGAGAGTTCAGTAGATCTACTTGCATCATCGGAAAGACGGATTGATCTGGAGACAAGAGTATTAATGACTGAATTAATTTGAGAAGGTGGGTGATGAGAGTTGCCATGCAAGTAGCGGTTGGTATGGGTGGGTTTTCGATAAACAGAGTGATGAAAACCTTGTGATTGGTTCTTGTTAATAAGAACGTCGAGAAACGGTAAGGATGAGTTAGTCTCCATCTCCATCGTGAACTGGATACTGGGATGTATACCATTCAGATGGGTCTTAAAAGACGCTAAAGCATCCCTGCCGTGGGGCCAAATGACGAATGTATCGTCAACATATCGTAGCCAACATGTGGGTTTGAGCGTAGATGTGGATAGTGCTCGGGTCTCAAAATCTTCCATAAAGATATTAGCAATTACTGGAGAGAGTGGTGAGCCCATTGGGGCACCATTTATTTGTCTGTAGAATTGATTTTGGAAGATGAAATAAGTGTTGGACATGCAATGTTTAATGAGAGATAAGTGGTCTTGCTGGATACTGTGTTTCGTTTCCAGAATATTTAGGGTGTCATCTATAGGAATGTTAGTAAAAAGTGAAACGATGTCGAAACTTACTAGAATGTCTGAGGGTGAGATAGGATATTGTTTGAGAAGTTCGATGAAATGAAAAGAATTTTTGACGAAAGATGAGGCATTTTCGGCGAAAGGTTGTAGAGTTTTGGCTAGATATTTTGCCAAAGGTTGTGTCGGACAGTTGTATGCACTGACAATGGGGCGTAGAGGAAGATCGGGTTTATGAATTTTGGGTAGGCCATATATTCGAGGTGTTCTAGAAGACTTTTCACGAGGAATTAAAGTTTGTTTTACGGCAAGAGGAAGAGAAGTTTTATTGATGATGGTTTTTGTTGTTTTTTCCAAATAGGTTGTGGGATTATTAGAAATTGGCTTGTAGTCGGGGGTGTTAATGAGATTTGAGAGCTTATCGATGTAAGAAGAAGTGTTTAGGATGACAGTGGCGTTTCCATGAACATTCCATATCTGTTCGCAATTCCGATTCAGTTTCAGCCCTAGGCCAACACCATCTTCATACAGGTCACAAAATTGACTTTGAAAACTCCAGAACCATAGCCCCCATCCGCTTCTATAAACAAAGGATTATCCGAGAAGCCATAGAAATCGAAAAACGGCCAAGTTGTCTCAATAAAAGAGATGACGGCATCCGTTTACCTTCGACTTGGAGACCCCTCCTAAAGAAAACATCGTCCGCTCCATCTACAAATACAATTCCAGCCGTCAAAAATCTTCGCGCCACTCCAAATAGTCTTCGCGCTAATTCCCACTCCGCCACGTCATCGACAGCCACGTCAGTCACATCAGTCCACGGTATAAATGACCGCCCCAGCGTCAGCAACAACAGTATTACAGTGAGTAGTGAAATAGTGAGTAGTGAGTGTAGTGTCTGGAGCCTCAGGAGACTGAGACCCCGGAAGCCCTGAAGATGACGTCAGAGAGGACGTCGAAAGCTCGGCCTAGAAACCAACGACGCGGTTCAATCCGGAAGCCTGGTGAGTTTAATTTTAATATTAATTCTTTTGTTGATATTGATTTTAGCTTTAAGTTTCATTGTATTAACCGCGGAAACCTTTCCGAACATTTTATTCGCCTCTACGGGGAGGAATTTTACCATCTCACTAAATCATACAGCAATCTGTTGTTGCGCAAAACTCGTCTTCTTTGCGATCTAACATTCCTTAAAGCCTGTCGAGACCATAAAGTCATTCCCAAATGTCTAAAACTCAAACACCATACTTCTTCTTCTTCTATCTCCCAAATTCTTAGAAAATCCAGTTTCGCGCTTCTTCGTGAAGCAATTCATTCCACTAGACGAAAACTAGAAGTCACAAACACCCATATTTTTAATACCTGGTCATCTATTCATTCTTTTCATGTACATCCTATATTATGGGACAGTTTCGACCGTATAAACACACAAACAGCCCTAAATACTTTCGAGTCTAAGACTGAAACTCAAAAGCGCAAATTAGCTCATCTAATTACCCAACAACTTCCAAAACCCAGAACTTTGAAACCCACCACAGTGGTTCACAACTTTTCTGATACCCCTATTTCTACTATTGCCACTCAAGCTTTAGCAAAAGGTTTCAATTATTCTGTTACCCCAAACCACATCCCAATTGAGACAATCATCTGTCAAACTGAGGAAGCTATCTCTCATTTACCTTCTGAAGATGCTGAAATAGTTAGACAAGACGTCGCTAGAGTTCTTAGGAACTCAAAGCCCCCTACTCCAAATATTAGTCAATCTGAGAGAAAAGCCCTGAAAGAACTTCAAGCAAATCCAGATCTAGTCATTCTTCCTGCCGATAAAGGAAACGCCACTGTCATCCTAAACACTTCTTCTTACATCGATAAGCTCTCAAATCTCATTAACACCCCCGACTACAAGCCAATTTCTAATAATCCCACAACCTATTTGGAAAAAACAACAAAAACCATCATCAATAAAACTTCTCTTCCTCTTGCCGTAAAACAAACTTTAATTCCTCGTGAAAAGTCTTCTAGAACACCTCGAATATATGGCCTACCCAAAATTCATAAACCCGATCTTCCTCTACGCCCCATTGTCAGTGCATACAACTGTCCGACACAACCTTTGGCAAAATATCTAGCCAAAACTCTACAACCTTTCGCCGAAAATGCCTCATCTTTCGTCAAAAATTCTTTTCATTTCATCGAACTTCTCAAACAATATCCTATCTCACCCTCAGACATTCTAGTAAGTTTCGACATCGTTTCACTTTTTACTAACATTCCTATAGATGACACCCTAAATATTCTGGAAACGAAACACAGTATCCAGCAAGACCACTTATCTCTCATTAAACATTGCATGTCCAACACTTATTTCATCTTCCAAAATCAATTCTACAGACAAATAAATGGTGCCCCAATGGGCTCACCACTCTCTCCAGTAATTGCTAATATCTTTATGGAAGATTTTGAGACCCGAGCACTATCCACATCTACGCTCAAACCCACATGTTGGCTACGATATGTTGACGATACATTCGTCATTTGGCCCCACGGCAGGGATGCTTTAGCGTCTTTTAAGACCCATCTGAATGGTATACATCCCAGTATCCAGTTCACGATGGAGATGGAGACTAACTCATCCTTACCGTTTCTCGACGTTCTTATTAACAAGAACCAATCACAAGGTTTTCATCACTCTGTTTATCGAAAACCCACCCATACCAACCGCTACTTGCATGGCAACTCTCATCACCCACCTTCTCAAATTAATTCAGTCATTAATACTCTTGTCTCCAGATCAATCCGTCTTTCCGATGATGCAAGTAGATCTACTGAACTCTCTTCTTTAAAACAAGCCCTCATCCAAAACGGTTACCGCGAAAATCACATCGATAGGAACATCCATAAACTTCAATCTCCCGCTCAATCACAACCCAAAGAGTCAGATCCTGATCATACGAAAGCTTTTCTTCCCTATATCAAAGGTGTTACTGACAAAATCGACAGAATTCTTAAACCACGAGGAATAAAAACAGTATTTACCCCCCAACAAAAACTTTCATCTCTTGTCCGATCCGTCAGACAACATTCCAAATGAACAACACGGAGTTTATGAAATTCCTTGTGCAGACTGCCCCCGATCTTACATAGGACAAACCAATCGTAGAATCCAAAATAGGATTTATGAACATTCCATATCTGTTCGCAATTCCGATTCAGTTTCAGCCCTAGGCCAACACCATCTTCATACAGGTCACAAAATTGACTTTGAAAACTCCAGAACCATAGCCCCCATCCGCTTCTATAAACAAAGGATTATCCGAGAAGCCATAGAAATCGAAAAACGGCCAAGTTGTCTCAATAAAAGAGATGACGGCATCCGTTTACCTTCGACTTGGAGACCCCTCCTAAAGAAAACATCGTCCGCTCCATCTACAAATACAATTCCAGCCGTCAAAAATCTTCGCGCCACTCCAAATAGTCTTCGCGCTAATTCCCACTCCGCCACGTCATCGACAGCCACGTCAGTCACATCAGTCCACGGTATAAATGACCGCCCCAGCGTCAGCAACAACAGTATTACAGTGAGTAGTGAAATAGTGAGTAGTGAGTGTAGTGTCTGGAGCCTCAGGAGACTGAGACCCCGGAAGCCCTGAAGATGACATCAGAGAGGACGTCGAAAGCTCGGCCTAGAAACCAACGACGCGGTTCAACCCGGAAGCCTGGTGAGTTTAATTTTAATATTAATTCTTTTGTTGATATTGATTTTAGCTTTAAGTTTCATTGTATTAACCGCGGAAACCTTTCCGAACATATATATATATATATATATATATATATATATATATATATATATATATATATATATATATATATATATATATATATATATATATATATATATATATATATATATATATATATTGATGCACGTTAAGTTGTGACTTCCGGTATACAGAAGAGGCTGTCCGACTTCCACCTTTTCTACTAGGAATTATTTTTTAAAAATTGTGTATTTGGTAAAAGGGGGGCTTATAAAATGGGTCTACCTATTGAGGGGAAAGGATTTACCAAAATAAATTTTGTATATATATACGTATATACCGAAGCGTACAGCATACGTTATGGCTTCCATATAAAGGGTAGTTCAAGACGCGTTGTCACTTCCAGCGGTGTTGTCATATTTTGGAAGTCACAACGACTCGTCTGCTAGATTTACCTCCTATTTTGAGCGTAATGTGTGATCTTTTGAAACTTTTACTGTGAATACAGTTGTCTGTGTTTTAAAGTTGTCTATTTAAATTAAAAGATTGATATTCTTTTGATTATACAGGTTTACAAAAAAATACATTTCGGACTATTTGACGAAACCATATGACTAGGGGGGTTTTTGGGGTCGCTGGTTACGAATCCGGGGTTCGCTAACCTCTATCACGTCAGGTAAAGGTCATTTCAAGGACAAATCAAGATAAATCGACAGTCGCTCTGAAAAAGTGTATTAGGAGGTTTTTGGGGTCGCTTATAACGAATCCAGGATCCGCTGACCTCTATCACGTCTAGCTGAAGGTCATTTCGAGGTCAAATCAAGATAAATAAACACAATCGCTGTGAAAAGTATATTAGGGTGTTTTTGGGGTCCCTGATCACAAAACTGGGGCCCGTTGAGCTCAACCACGTCAGGTAAAGGCCATTTCAAGGTCAAATCAATTTTGTTAACTCCTCCTGATTTGAACTTGAAATGACCTTTACATGACGTGGTAGAGCTCAACGGACCGGAGTTTTCATGATCAGCGACCCCAAAACTCCCTATACTTACAGAGCAGTGGTGTCAATTTATGTTGATTTGACCTTAAAATGACGTTGAACTAGACGAGATAGAGGTCAGCGGACTCCGGATTCGTCTTCAGCGACCCCAAGAACCCCCTAATATACTTTTTCAGAGCGACTGTCGATTTATCTTGATTTGACCTTTACCTGACGCGATAGAGGTGAGCAGACCCCGGATTTGTGATTAGCCACTTCAAAAACCCCCTTGTCATATGGTTTCGTCAAATTGTCCGAAATTTAGTTTTTTTTTTTGTAAACCTGTGTTATTTATGATAATATGATTGATATTTATTTTACAAAAATACTAATATATTATTATTGCTGTAAAATGGATTTATTGGAATTAATTAAAAAAGTGTTAATAGTAAGTCATTTATTTAGAAAATTATATCAAAAATGTTAATAAATAAATTTGAACTTATAGAAAATTTTAATATTTTAGATTTTATTACAGGCACCGTCCTTTTAATTTTTGATGTACCAATAATAATATGTAATAAAAAATTAAATGGCTAAACCCTCCAGGTGGGGATTAGCCGCTAAAAAGCTATCTAGATCCATTTTTTCGAGCAGATTTTTCCCAATCTGCTACTAGATACTATTGACTATGCTTCTCCATTTCTTTCTATCCTCTTTTGTTTTTCTGCTAGTCTCTAATTCCTGCCCTATATAAATCTTCCTTTAATTCCTGTAACCATTTATTCTAGTTCCTCCGAGTCTCCTTCTAACTCCGGGTCTCCATTGTAAAATTGAGTTTATAGTTGTTGCGCTACCTGCTCTCCATATATGCCCCAACAATCCAACTCTGTGCCCAAATCTGAAAATCTGGAATAATATCTACCCGGGTCGAAACATTTTTTTTAATATATGAAAATACAGTCGGAAAAATGAAAGAATACCCATGAACGAACATATAAAACACGCTGTATTTTCCTGTCACCGTGTCACAAAGAAAATTGTCCAGTGCAAGTACATGTAGCAATAATTATTACATGTACTTGCGCTGGCTAATTTTTTGTGTAACACGGTGACAGGAAAATACAGCGTGTTTTATATGTTCCTTCATGGGTATTCTTTTATTTTTCCTACTGTAGTTATTTATGAAACGGAGCGAGTGCTATACATCGCGTAAGTTCGCAAAAAGTACTTCACGCACAATTTCATACAATATTTTATCTACGATAAACAAATAAAAATACTGTAACTCTTCGTCACTGGAATTCATTTCTATTCTACAATTCTTAGAGCTTTGACATATAAAAATTCTATTTTCTTTCAAACCACAAAACTGTCAAATTTTTTTTTGTAATTTATTGCTCATTATGTCATCACCTCTCTTGTGCTCTGCACAAGAGATCTAAGGTTAGAGCTAAGAATAAGGTTGGCCAGGTGCTACGTTTTCTCGACTCTGTTTTACGGAATGGAAGCTTGGACCTTGAATGCGGCATCAATGAAAAAACTGGAATCATTCGAGATGTGGGTATATAGAAGAATTCTAAAAATATCATGGACTGAACACGTCACAAACAAGGAGGTTCTGAGAAAGGTGAATAAGGAAATGGAAGTCTTAAATACAATTAAAACCAGAAAATTGGAATATCTCGGACATATTACATGTGGAGAGAGATACAACTTGCTCCAACTCATTATGCAGGGAAAGATTCAAGGAAAAAGAAGCATAGGGAGACGCAGAATATCGTGGTTGCGCAACCTGAGAGAATGGTACGGATGTACATCAAACGAACTTTTCAGAGCAGCCGTCTCCAAGGTCCGAATAGCTATGATGATTGCCGACCTCCTTCGCGGAGATGGCACTTGAAGAAAAAGAAGATGTCATCACCATGAAACGCGAAATTTAAGAAAGAATATTTGATTATATGAAAGTGTGTCAAAAACAGTGAGAAAAAGTAAATCCCATTTAAAATACATTGTTACTTCATGCTTACTTTAAAGCACTGCTATCTATAATGACAGTTTTCACAAACTAAAAATTTATATATAATATGACATAGAGTAGATAAAAGTCATTTATTAATTATTAATTGATTATAGTCAGAAGAAAATTAGATCATGCACCCCTTGTTTTTTATAATTGTTAACATACTAAATTACATATCCAATAATTATTTTTATCCATTAAATAGATCGATGCAGATCGGCCTTATATCGGATCCTCTTCTATTAGTCCGTTCGCTGACGGTAAAATATTGCAAAACCCATAAATTTTAAAAAACCACTTAAGATTGACATGAAATTTGGCATACACATAGGTAGCATATCAAAGAAGAAAATTGATATTGTGCCGATGTTTTCTTTTGCCATGGGGGTGACCTTCACCTCGTCTAGGGATGAAAAAATATACGTTTAAAATAAGTCTGGAAATGGATTAACTGACTAATTCTAAGGAATTATTGTTCTTTTTTGTTCTTTTTTCAACAAAAAAAAAACACATTTTAACGGTTTTTTAGCAATTAACTCAAAAGTAAGTATTTTATCGAAAAAAACATTCTTAAGAAAAATACAGCCCATAAAAAAATGGTGTACTTATGTATAAGATCCCTAGACCCAGTAAAAGAAGAGTTGTAACTAATGACAAATAGGTTCATACACGTCAAATTTCAAATTGAATATTCCAACGTGAAGTGTCAAAAACTAAAGCACTTTTTGGGGAACACTCATTACAACTTTTTTGTAGTGTTTAAAAAAAGTTAAAAAGTTTTTAGCATTAAATTAAGGAAGTTAGCAAATAAAATTTATCGTCACCACTTCACAAGTTGATTTACTCGTGTATGTATTGTTTATAAATATGATCTGTAAGCTTCATTGGTTCAAAGTGCTTATTTTTGAAGGGTATGTAATTGAAAGGGATTGAACTAGTCACTAACCAACTGTGTATGCCAATTTTCAACAGCCATATCTTAACCAATATTTGTCTCAAAGAAAAAACATAATCCTAAATATTCAGAAAAGCAAAACCTACATTTTTTTACACTTTGTAATTTTGGTAGCACTAATAAATTTTATGTCATTTTGAAAAAAAAAGCATCTCTTTCAAAATTTAAACAATTTTACTTTAAAACCCAATTTTTTCAAAAATTAGCCCTTTACTTAGCCCGAATTAAGGGGTGATTTTCGGAGTTTTTTTAAGAAAAATAGGACCTACTTTATTTTGAAAGTATCTTTCTTAATTTTAACGCTAGAAACTTTTTTAGAAAACATAAAAAAAAATTTTTAAAACTTTAAAAAGTTGTAATAAGTTTTCTCAGAACAGTGTATTATTTTTTAGTTGCTATCATTTTTTGGTTATTTCACGTGAAATTATTCATTTTTAAATTTGACGAATATGAACCTGTTTCCTGTTTTACATTAGCTACAAAGCTACAACTTTGCTTCTACTGATTCTAAAAAGTTATACGTACATCAATATTGTTACTTTATAAGCTATATTTTTAATGTTTTTCCCGATAACATACCTACTTACTTTTTGAGTTATTGGCAAAAAACCGTATAAAAGTGTTTTTTGTTGAAAAATTGACATATCGACTAGCAAATAACTCAAAAAGTATTAACTTAGTGAAAAATTCTATATAACAGAAGTTGCTTAGAATTAGTGTGTTTATCCATTTTCGAACTTATTTTGAACGTATATTTTTCCCCTCCGATTAGAGGAGAAACTCAACCCCCAGGGCAAAGTTTTCTTTTCACTTTTTTTCTTTTACATGGGTCCTATGTGTAAGCTAAATTTCACGTCAATCCGTTCTTTAAAATTTGGAGCAAAATCCGTTAATGAACTATACTATCTCCGTAAGATCGTAAAAAACGAATCAGAATATTTTTCCTATCTACTAAGATACAACCTGGAATACCTACTTTCAATACACCAATAATAATTATTATTGCGTTTTTTATAAATGCATAAAAGCATAATATTTTGGTGCATATTTCAATTCAACTGTTTTTTGCATAATTTAAGGTTTTTTAAGTGTATATTTCCCGATCTCTATTAATTTAATGTATTTTTCCACGAGTTTACAGCAAAAATCTTGATAATTATGTTTGTTTTGACTGTTTTGTTTGTATAATTATTGTTTTATCATACAGTCAAAGTCTCCCTTCAATCCCAAACATTTTTAAAAGAAAATACAATTTTTATTGGATATGTTCAATCAAGCAGACATTCCGTTAACATTTTTAGTCACAACATAATATCAATGTTAAAGTATTATTAGAGCAACGCGTTATGGTGTCACATTTCTTTTAATGACCGACACACAAAATATTTTAATGACGGATCCCACACTAAAAACCAGATTTTTATTACCTACTGCTGATAAGGTAAAGAGTTATCAAATATCACTCGTTGTCATCTCTGTGTTAATTTGAAATAATAAAATATAAATATTGTAATTTTGTATTCTAAAATATTTGGAAAAAATACCTATGTATTTTTTTTTTCATTTATAGGTCTGGATCCCGCGTATGAAAAAAAAGGTGATTAATAGCAAGCTGAAAATTTGTTAATAGCTTAAGGGTGTCTAGTCGGACAAACTTTGATATATGGGAACATGTAACAACTAGCTGATGATTTTCTGTTGGAGTGAATGAAAAGGGAGTGGTAAACTCCAACAGAAGTAGTAAAAAGAAGAAGATCTACTTAATGTAGCCAAAGGACAAAAATGTGTGGCTTCTCCGTTGAAGAAGCTGGAGTAACTAAAATACAACTTTGTAGTAGTATTTGTATGGAAGGATGCCAAGACAAAGAATATCGAATTGATACAGGACTAGAGATGAGAAATCATTAATAGATAGATATAACTTGAATGGCTAGCTAAATATGTATGAGAAGGGCCACTTGACACTCAAGGAAGGATTCGGCCAATTTGCACGGCTATTTTTGGCCAGACAATAGATTAAAGGAAGTGACAATGATGGCTCGAAAAGAAGATATGAAGATAATGTTCAGAAAATAGATAGAGTAAATATAATAATATACTGAAAATAGAATGAATTTTTGGGCGCCAGAAGAAGGATAACTAGGTTAACGCTCTTCCAGGTATTCTACGCTGCTATAGAGTATGTTAAATTTGTAGTACAAGTATGTGAAAAGTTATTAAAGATTATTAAATTATAAAATATACTACTAAAAATAAAGGATTAATAAGAAAAAAAAAATCACAATAAATGTATATTTATTGAATGTAACTACTAGATCTTTTTAACAATCTCTGAGTTAGGACAAGTAACTAGTGTGTAACTCTAACATGACAGGAAAAAGTGATACTAGTGAAAGTCAATTACAAAATCATCATACAACTATGATCTAAGAATACTCTTTATAAGGTTAGAAAAACTGACTACGGGTACCTCTAATACAGGAAGTACAACTTACAACTAGGTTAGTAGAACCCTCACCAAATAATAATTGTACGTTTATAATACGTACACCTTAATTAAATACTACCTGATACTATATATAACATATAAATACCTCACTGTGAGTGGGACAGGCACAAGCCTTATTGAATAAATAAACCTACGAGTGGATACACAGATCCTTTTCCTAACTCGTGGTTTATAATAGTAATAATAACAAGTGAAACCAAAAACTAATCTGAGGGATTAGAATCCAGAAGTTCATATGAATTTAATAAATTAAAGTTAAAGTTAAATAAAGTTAATAAGTTAAAGTTAAGTAAAGTTAATAAGTTCAAGTTAAATAAAGTTAATAATTACAATTTTGACTAATATGTGAAGTTAATTTTTAAAAATTTAATTAAACATATACTAAAATAATGGAATGAGTTTAAATAATTATACAAAAGTGGAACACAGCCTAAAAATAATCAAGATAAGAGTACCGACTACTATTATCAGGGAAAATATCTGAGCTCAGAAATTTATACCTTTATAGATTGCAGAGTGTTGGGGAACGCTATCAATTAAATATTATGTTGTAAAGAAAAAAAAAACCTATAAAAAATATAAAGCAGGAAAAATGTGTGTGCAATTGAACTATAAAAAAAAATGTACTAAATATCACAAAACCAGTCTGTCTTTAATAAGAGCACAGTAAATGTTCCCAAACAAACCACTCTTTCCTAATCTTGAAGTTGATGTAATGAGCACCCAAGGGTGCTAACTCTCGCTAGCAGCTGTCCTGCTGGAGGTACAGGAGAGGAAGACTGGTAGAAAGCAGCTGAAGGTACTCAAAACTGTTGGAAAGCAGCTGGAGGTACTCAAAAAAAGAAAATGTGGAAATAATCCAGGCTGGTCGCCTATTGATTGTTTCTCTCTGTGTGGTCTGGCCTTGGTGTTGTTGTAGGGTGGCTTTAAGATTTCATGGTAGGTGCGGGGTAGAACTCATTGGATATAGTATGCTCTAAAATTCTTCAAATCCACTGCTGCTGGATAACTTCACTATACTTTTATTGTAATATTTAATCAATTTGGAACTGAGAATTAGAGGTGAATAATTGAGTCTAATGACCCCGCACACTACGATTCAGACCGAACACTCGAGAAACAATGGCAATCCAAGGCTCACGTTCACCGCTGAATCCTTCGTACCCCTCTACTAAGCATTGGCTGTCAAAGTGGGGAAACCAATGTTGCCACGTTTTAAATGTGACGTCATCAAGCATTTAAAAATTCTGAGATGGGTTTAAGTTCTATTTGAATAAACATTGAAAGAAAATAATTCTGAAAATAATTAAATAATATTTTGGATAGTTAAATAATATCTTCCCATCAATAATCGATTCTATAAGGGGCGGAACGTCACATTCCCTTTCAACCACCAGAAAAAAAATTTTATTTAAAAAAAATTTTTTTTTTTTTTTTTTTTTTTTTCAAAATATTAAACTAGAGTAGTAGTGCTTAGTGTATCATTCCCCGTTGATTCGCAAGATTACAAATAATCACCACTAATAATCAAGGGAAAGTAGGATGGTCACTGCAGCAAATAACGGAAATTGCAAAATATGACCCGAAGTCCTAGTAAAAGTGCTAAAGATGAGACATAATTTATAATGACAAATAAGTGTCGAATTGGCAGTAAATCCAAAGTTGAACTATCCATGGACATCAGATTTATAAGGAGTATATCCAAGGACGAACAACCAGGCAAAGGTGAGAGCCAATTCATACCATAACGCAAGTACATATACTAAAGTCACCAATGAAATCAATAACTATAATAAGTGAAGAATCAAACACTCAATCCTAAATTGGACTAGCAATGGACACCAGATTCGTAATAGCATATCCAGAGAAGAACAACTAGGAATATTTATAGAATAATTTTCACCAATACCAACTAATATAAATAGTGAACATACCAAAGGAATGCAAACACATTAACCAAAATAAATGTGGAATCAGACACTCAATCCAAAGTCAGACTATCAATGGACAACAGATTCACAAAAGCATATCCAATGAAGAACGACCAGGAAGATTTATGGACCAATTCACATCCATACTAAATCATATAAATAAATTAGGTCTACGTACACCCACATCCGGTAATACGAACCTATACAACCAAATAAACAAAATAAGTGAAGAATCGGACACTTAATCCAAAATCGGACTAGCAATGGACACCAGATTTATAGGAGCATATCCAAAGAAGAACGATCAGGAAGATTTATGGACCAATTCTCACTAATACTAAATAACTAACTAAATTAGCTCTAGATCTACCCTCATCCGGTAATATGAGCCTATCGAAACTAAATAGTAAAAATAAAGGATGAACTTATAAGTTCTATGACTCCATGGTAAATACAAAATATGACGGGAACGAGCTCCCAATCTTTCATAAGACTGTATATTCATGTGAACATACATAGGATTATCCAGGAGATATTCCTGAATCTAAGCAACAATTAATGCCTAAGGAAAGAAGAGGGAATCTACTAAAAAGAAAATCAATAATTTGTCCCAGTGGGTTAATCACTAACATTACGACTCTACGTCTATGGAAAGTCAAGCATCAATATACTATGAACTAAGAGACATAAAATAAGCAAACTAGACTTCCCTATTATCGTGTGAAAATGTGCCTGGAATATTTGGAACAATTGCACA
The DNA here is from genome assembly GCF_917563875.1 of Diabrotica virgifera virgifera. NCBI lineage: Eukaryota > Metazoa > Arthropoda > Insecta > Coleoptera > Chrysomelidae > Diabrotica > Diabrotica virgifera. The sequence goes on along the minus strand of NC_065443.1, from coordinate 181,199,956 downwards.
AGAATGGTTAGGAAGTGTTGTACACCATTTCCCAACCAGAAATATTATCATGGATAAACATCTGCCTACTCTGACAAGAAAGACATGGATTACGAAATCGGATAGCAGTGATCAGTTGCTGAACTTCGAACCCACGTATTCACCAACTTTGAGCATTAACAGACTAGTTCATAAGAAGAAATATGAAGGACTCAAGAATTCATTTATAAATCAAAATTCCAAATTCATTCCAGAATCATCCTGTGGAGGAAGTAAGAATCCGAATTAATATAAAGTATTTAAGGTACCTGTGACAAATATCAATAAAGTAACCCAATAACAAATTAACAACCACAACTTCTTTCCAATATGGCAAATCCAATGACATGATATAAAAACAATAAAAAAAAATAATAGGTATGTAATCAAATATCCAAGATATAACACATAATCTAAGATATGGTAGTGTAACATAGCTCCATCTATATTAAGCAAGAATACTTGTATGAGCCCACACATCCAAATATCTTAATATATAATAATCAACAGCCCTTTTATTCTGAGAGGTTGAGTACAAAACTAAGAGTACAAGTGGAGGTTATTAACTTGGTAATACTACTGGCTGGATTAGTATTTGAGAATATTTGTCGATAATGACTCAAATGCAATCTATAATACAAAAAAAATAATAATAAACTCATACAAGCGGTATTACACAAGAATTCGGTACCTAATAACTAATACGTGAGAAATCATCAAGCCATGCCGAAGGATAAAAATTGCTATGGTCAGGCATTATCTGGTGATTAACAATTTAAACTAAAATACTATACCATAATAAAACTAATTAAAGGCAAACACAGGAAGATATTAGCTTAAACAACCCTGTTAAGCTAATCTTCTTCCGATGAAGTTGAAGAATCCACATCGTCCATGGTGTTGTCAGGCAGTAAATCCTTTACATGAAATTGACCAATTCGCTTATTAGTCGAATTGTCCTTTAATTCATAAATCAAAGGAGATATTACCCTTGAGACAGTACATGGGACATATTTCTGGCAAAACTTTGCAGAAATGGCATCACCCTTATTGGATTTGACAAAATTGCGCTTTAAGACTCGATCACCAACAAAGAATCGCAGATCTCGTTTCCTCAAATTATAGTGCTGCTGGTTCCTTAGGTAAGAAGTTTTTAACTTCTTCCTAATGTCTGCGAAAATATGAGGTAACGTCTGGAGATCATCTAAGCGATGAAGTTTCTCAGATATTTGAGGAAGATTTTCGGAATTGTCTGAAATTACACCAAAATAATCACCTGATAAAGCCACATTCCTACCAAAATTCAAATATGCTGGAGAGCACTGGGTAACTTCATGGACAGAAGTCCTTATGGCTTGAGCTATGGAATGAATATATTGATCCCAAGCTCTGTGATCAGGGTAAGTATAGGACCTTAGAGCTGTGACAATACTGCGATTTACTCTCTCAGTATGATTTGCTTGTGGATGGTAGGCAGCATTATAAAAGGTCTTTTGAACCTTATATTTAGCTAGAAGATCTTTAAAGGCCTTCGATACAAACTGAGGACCGTTGTCACATGACACAATTTGAGGAACACCATACACCAAAAAGACTTGTTCCTCCAAATATTTTAAAATTGCTGGAGTTGTGGCCTGGCGAAGGGGACAAACTAAAGGAAATTTAGTGAAATAATCCACAACTACCAGGCAATAGGTATTACCCTTGTAACTCCGAGGATAAGGTCCAATGAGATCCATTGAGATCATCTGCCAAGGAAAATTTATGTTCCTGAAGGAACCCATAAGTCCAGCCTGTGGTAGGTTACTTGGTTTACAAGTAGCACAAACCATGCATTTAGAAATGTACCTTTTTATAGACTTCCGCATACCAGGCCAATAATATAATTCGGCAATACGGTGATAAGTCTTATAAAAACCAAAATGACCCGCCGTAACTTCATCATGAAACATATGCAGAATATTTTCCCTATTTGGCGTAGGTACAACTATTTTCCACTCCGACATATTGGATAAGGACTCTATCGGACTTAAGATGTGTTTGTACAGAATATTATTCTCTACCTTAAAATCAGGATATTTTTGTGGGTCTTGAGTGACCCTATCAATCATATTCTGATACCACATATCAGGACTTAAAGAGGACAGATCTAGGACATTAATATCATGGACACGTGAAAGAGCATCTGCGACCACTACCCCGTTTGCCTTTCTATGGACAATCTTATATGAATAGGCAGCCAGTTTGCATATCCATCGAGAAAGCCTCTGTGAAGGGTTTTTCATACTATGAAGCCATACTAAGGAACTATGATCAGTAATTATAGTGAAATTACGACCTTCCAGATAATAACGAAAAGCTTCTAACCCATGGATGATAGCTAAGAGTTCTTTCTCCGTAGTTGAATAGTTTTTCTGGGCCTTGTTCAACTTCTTACTAGTGTACGCTATGGGGTGTTCGGAGCCATCTTTCAACTGAAATAATACGCCTCCAGAAGCTGTATTAGAGCAATCTGTCATTAGATAAAAATGCTCATCAAAATTAGGTGACATCATAACCGGAGCGCTCGTTAAAGCATCTTTAACGCGCCTAAAAGCTTCGTCAGCCTCAGGAGTCCAAGTAATGGTCTGTCCCTTTTTCCTGTTCTTCAAAAGATCAGTAAGAGGTGACAACAAAGTAGAGTAGGACGGTACAAATCGCCGATAATAGCCACACATTCCCAATATCCTACGGACTTGGGTGGTGGTCTTTGGTATAGGAAAATTTTTGATAGCAACTATTTTCTCAGGATCAGTCCTCAGCCCCTGGTTATCCACAACATAACCCAAGAACTTAAGACTAGGGCGACAAAACTGACATTTATCCAGATTGACCGTTAGATTAGCTTCCTTAAGACGTAAAAATAACTTATCTAAAATTTCCATATGAAGGGAAAAATCAGGAGTGACAACCAAAATATCGTCTAAATAATAGAAAACATAGGGCTCTAACGGTGGACCAATGACTAAATCCATCAGACGACACATTGTCTGAGGAGCAGAAACAAGACCGAAAGGCATGGTGACAAACTGGAATAATCCTTTACCACTGACAGCAAAAGCAGTATACTTCTTGCTCTCTTCACTCAGTGGGATCTGTAGGAAGGCCTTAGACAAATCAATAGAAGAGATGTATTTGGCATTCTGAAGTTTGCTCAAAATCACATCTATTCTGGGGATAGGATAAGCATCCCTGTTAGTTGTGATACTGTTTAGTTTTCGACCGTCAAAGCAGATCCTGAAGGATCCATCCTTCTTCTTCGTTAACCAGAGCGGAGAACAGTAGGACGATGTTGAAGGTTCTATGATATTTAAAGCAAGCATCGAATCTACTTCCTTTTCTAAATCTGCCTGCCAGGCTTGAGGTATGGGGTACTGATATAATCTGAAAGGAGTGGGATTTCCCACTTCGATAGTGTGAGAGATTAACGACGTACGACCTAGTTTGTCTTTTGAAGAAAGAGTAGTAAATTTAGAGATCATACTCTCTAATTGCCTTTGTTCAGAGCTTGATAAACTAGCAAAATCGTGAATAGCACTAAGGGTAGATAAATTAAATTCAGATATGGAAAAAGAAAAATCAGAACAACTTAAGGTACTATTGAAAGCATTGAAAAAGTCCATACCTAAAATTATAGAATTCTGCACGGAAGGAATAACATAAAATGTAATTTCCCTACATAAATCTGCCACTGTGATTTTAATTTGGAGTTTGCCCGTAATGGACTGAACTGTACCATCTGCAGTAGATACTTGCAAAGATGAAATGGGCATAATGGGAATACTAGAATTTTTCAATAAATTTAACGAATGTGCCCCTATCAATGAAATATTAGAGCCACTATCTAACAAAGCTAAACACGATTGTCCTAAAATTTGAATAGGAAGATATGGCCTATTATCATTTTGTTTCCTAACTAATAACGAATTAATATCTAGATCTAAAGTATTTGGTTGTCTACAACCGTTATATGGAACTAACCCAGACGTATCATCATCATTAACAAAACTAGAATCTAATATAGATAATGGAACCACATTACTATCACAATTATTATTGTTACGTTGAACACTACCAATCAAAGAAGCGTTTGTAAATGACCATCTGTGATCATTTGAATCAAGCGAATCTAACGTATTATCTATAGAAATAAATTTCTGGTTTAATTTTGTTTTGTGGTGTGTGCTGCTTTCTTGAACGACACCCCTTTCCCTTTTCGTGAAGATGGGTTTGGGTTGCTGGATGTGCTTGGTCCTGTAGTTTCGTTTGACGATGGGGTTTGATTCCCTGATTGGATGTTGGACGGAGAAACGTTCAGGGGACGGACCTCCGACGTGTCGTTTCCCGAACACTTAGAACAGTTTCTTTTAAGGGTGTTCTCTCGGCCACAACCATGGCAGAAAATACGATTTTGAGGAATCCCACAATTGTAAAATGGGTGACCAGGCTGATCACAATTCCAGCAGACAAGAGAACTAACAACCGAAACATTATGTTCATGACCCTTATTTAGCCAAGAACGTTGCCTAAAGGAAGTTGGCTGAGAAGAAGAGTTAGAAGAGGATCGAGATGTGGATGGAGGTTGAGAAGACCAGGATAACGTTTCCTCCAAACGTTTGCATTTTATAGTAAGGTCATCAATGTTCTGAATGTCCATAAGAGCTAATTGTTGATGATAAAAGGGCAATAGACATTTAAGGATGATTTTAATTTTAGCTAAATCTGACAAAGGAGTGTCTAAACGACTACACATACCTAATATAGTATTAATAAACATAGTAACAGATTCCCCAGGTTTCTGCTTATGATTCTTAATTTGATCTAATAAATCATCCTGGAATGAATACGGAAGAAAATCCGACTTCAACTTTTTAATCAGATCAGACCAACAAGAAAAATTACCCCTGTTATTCATAAACCATGTAAAAGCGGTCCCGGTGAACAACTCAGCAGAAGCAGCAAACAAATCCTCTTCAGAAACACCTCTAGATATTCGAAGACATTCAACCCTTTCTAAAAATGACATCACATCAGTGTGCTGTTTTTCACCTGAAAATGAAATACCCCATTTGTGTACTTGAACAGGTTTGGAGTACGTAAAGCTAGGTACATTGACTGAAGCATTAGGAGTAGAGGTAGCAATGGGGTTAACTCTAGAATCAAGTTCACCCTCTAGTGTTAATATTTTAAGAGAAACAGACCTCTTGAACGGTTCCTGTTCTTCAGAAGGACAGTGTAGCAAGTGTACACGGGCAGAAATATGGCCTAGACGAGATGTTAATCGCGCATACTCTGTATCCTTTACAGTTCCCCTAAACTTTTCGATTTTTTTAGACAAGCTGTCCAATGTTTCAGTGATTCCTTTTTGTTGTTCCTCAAAAGGAAGGGATACAGCTGAAATTTGGAGAAAACTTCTATTGCCAGCTTCTTGTTTCAAAGCACCTCTCAAAAGATTGCGTTTTTTATCGACAGTTGTCGACTCCTCTGGCATTATGTCCCGAATCTTTAATTCATAATCCAATTCATCCACCAGAAGATGTTCAGCTTTAAAAGCACACATGATGAGAGCAAAGTTATTGACAAATAGTCCAAAGAACAGAAATATGAAAAATATGAAAATATGAAAGTTTGCACGCAAAATATATATAATATAAACCGAGAAAATATCAGCAACACACCAACAAAATCAAAATAGCCAGCAAAAAAAAAATATATATATAATGCAGTATATAATCTAATAAATAAGATCAAATAAATATATAAGATCAAATAAATGGATAAATAATCCAATAAATATTGTATACTCAAGTAACCTACTACCTAAATACTGGAAGTAAATTTTTTTTATTTATATGTAACTTACCACCACTCTAGAAAAAATATATATCTATAATAATAATAATAATAATCAACACTTAGTTGTACCTCCAACTATACCACTATTGACTGAAGAAATAAAATTGTTATATGAATTATATTATTAATAGCAATATTAAATATAAGTTCCCAATAAAAATTCAAAATCTAACCCAGAATGTAAGCTGCACAAACATATACTATAATGAGGTCCCAAAATATAAACAAAAATCAAAACAGCGTTTAAGAATACCTGATATGTATCAGAAATTAAAAATAAAATAAATAAGTAACAATATGTGTATAGGATACCAAACGGAAATAACAAAGAGATTTCAGATAAAAGAGAAGAATTGACCTAAATGAATACTGTCTCAGACCAAAAATAAAGCCACCACGTTGGAAAGCCGATGTAACAACTAGCTGATGATTTTCTGTTGGAGTGAATGAAAAGGGAGTGGTAAACTCCAACAGAAGTAGTAAAAAGAAGAAGATCTACTTAATGTAGCCAAAGGACAAAAATGTGTGGCTTCTCCGTTGAAGAAGCTGGAGTAACTAAAATACAACTTTGTAGTAGTATTTGTATGGAAGGATGCCAAGACAAAGAATATCGAATTGATACAGGACTAGAGATGAGAAATCATTAATAGATAGATATAACTTGAATGGCTAGCTAAATATGTATGAGAAGGGCCACTTGACACTCAAGGAAGGATTCGGCCAATTTGCACGGCTATTTTTGGCCAGACAATAGATTAAAGGAAGTGACAATGATGGCTCGAAAAGAAGATATGAAGATAATGTTCAGAAAATAGATAGAGTAAATATAATAATATACTGAAAATAGAATGAATTTTTGGGCGCCAGAAGAAGGATAACTAGGTTAACGCTCTTCCAGGTATTCTACGCTGCTATAGAGTATGTTAAATTTGTAGTACAAGTATGTGAAAAGTTATTAAAGATTATTAAATTATAAAATATACTACTAAAAATAAAGGATTAATAAGAAAAAAAAAATCACAATAAATGTATATTTATTGAATGTAACTACTAGATCTTTTTAACAATCTCTGAGTTAGGACAAGTAACTAGTGTGTAACTCTAACATGACAGGAAAAAGTGATACTAGTGAAAGTCAATTACAAAATCATCATACAACTATGATCTAAGAATACTCTTTATAAGGTTAGAAAAACTGACTACGGGTACCTCTAATACAGGAAGTACAACTTACAACTAGGTTAGTAGAACCCTCACCAAATAATAATTGTACGTTTATAATACGTACACCTTAATTAAATACTACCTGATACTATATATAACATATAAATACCTCACTGTGAGTGGGACAGGCACAAGCCTTATTGAATAAATAAACCTACGAGTGGATACACAGATCCTTTTCCTAACTCGTGGTTTATAATAGTAATAATAACAAGTGAAACCAAAAACTAATCTGAGGGATTAGAATCCAGAAGTTCATATGAATTTAATAAATTAAAGTTAAAGTTAAATAAAGTTAATAAGTTAAAGTTAAGTAAAGTTAATAAGTTCAAGTTAAATAAAGTTAATAATTACAATTTTGACTAATATGTGAAGTTAATTTTTAAAAATTTAATTAAACATATACTAAAATAATGGAATGAGTTTAAATAATTATACAAAAGTGGAACACAGCCTAAAAATAATCAAGATAAGAGTACCGACTACTATTATCAGGGAAAATATCTGAGCTCAGAAATTTATACCTTTATAGATTGCAGAGTGTTGGGGAACGCTATCAATTAAATATTATGTTGTAAAGAAAAAAAAAACCTATAAAAAATATAAAGCAGGAAAAATGTGTGTGCAATTGAACTATAAAAAAAAATGTACTAAATATCACAAAACCAGTCTGTCTTTAATAAGAGCACAGTAAATGTTCCCAAACAAACCACTCTTTCCTAATCTTGAAGTTGATGTAATGAGCACCCAAGGGTGCTAACTCTCGCTAGCAGCTGTCCTGCTGGAGGTACAGGAGAGGAAGACTGGTAGAAAGCAGCTGAAGGTACTCAAAACTGTTGGAAAGCAGCTGGAGGTACTCAAAAAAAGAAAATGTGGAAATAATCCAGGCTGGTCGCCTATTGATTGTTTCTCTCTGTGTGGTCTGGCCTTGGTGTTGTTGTAGGGTGGCTTTAAGATTTCATGGTAGGTGCGGGGTAGAACTCATTGGATATAGTATGCTCTAAAATTCTTCAAATCCACTGCTGCTGGATAACTTCACTATACTTTTATTGTAATATTTAATCAATTTGGAACTGAGAATTAGAGGTGAATAATTGAGTCTAATGACCCCGCACACTACGATTCAGACCGAACACTCGAGAAACAATGGCAATCCAAGGCTCACGTTCACCGCTGAATCCTTCGTACCCCTCTACTAAGCATTGGCTGTCAAAGTGGGGAAACCAATGTTGCCACGTTTTAAATGTGACGTCATCAAGCATTTAAAAATTCTGAGATGGGTTTAAGTTCTATTTGAATAAACATTGAAAGAAAATAATTCTGAAAATAATTAAATAATATTTTGGATAGTTAAATAATATCTTCCCATCAATAATCGATTCTATAAGGGGCGGAACGTCACAAACACTGGAACAGGGGCAGTTTTAATTGTGGAACAGGTTAAAAATTTGGAACGGTCACACCACGAAAACGGCACATTTATTTTGTCCGACAGAACATACTTAAACTTTTCGAACAGAGATTAAACTCTCATGCAAAAATCAGACTGCTATTTATCACCAAATGGGCGCTTTAATGAGTGGAACATGTAGAATATGTCAAATGACAGGAATTATGACAGGTGATAAATAGCAGTCTGATTTTTGCATGAGAGTTTAATCTCTGTTCGGAGAGTTTAAGTCTGTTCTGTCGGACAAAATAAATGTGCCGTTTTCGTGGTGTGACCGTTCCAAATTTTTAACCTGTTCCACAATTAAAACTGCCCCTGTTCCAGTGTTCCCATATATCAAAGTTTATCCGACTAGACACCCTTAAGCTATTAACACATTTTCAGCTTGCTATTAGTCAACTTTTTTTTCATAAGCGGGATCCAGACCTATTAGGTACACATCATTTTAAGGGATTGTCCGGAAGGGTACAGGCTCAATATATCGGCAAATGAATTTTGTTTTAAATACCGTCCGTATAGAGGAGGTGCTCGTTGGGGATAGGCGCAAAATCTTAGTCCAGTGCTAATTAAATGCGTTAATTTTTTTCGAATTCTGAGAAAACTAATAAGTATTTTTGAAAAATTTAAACGCAGAGTGGAAGCTTACATTATTACCGAGGGCAGAAAGCCCTGAAAACTTATATAATGTTTATTTTAATAGCTTATATACCTAATATATGTTTATTTTAATAAAGATAATGGGATGAAAAAACAAGAGAAAAGTTAGTGTGATTTTTAATTTCGAATATTTCATTCAAAAGAAACTTTTTTTATTCTAAGGGACTTTCGGTCCCCCGTAATAATGTTATCTTTCATTCTGGGTGTATGTTTAAAAAAATATTATTAGTTTTCTCAGGATTCGAAAAAAATAAAAGTATTTAAATAGCATTGGACAGAGATTTTGCGCCTACCCCTTAAGAGAGAGTTTACTGTATTTTATATTATTACTAAAATTTATTACTTTAAACTTTTTATCGCTCTTGATTCATTTTATCTTGTATTTAATTCCATTCAATTGTAATTGTACATTCAATTTTTTTGTAATTTTTACACGTTTTATTACTTTCGAAATAACAATAACTATAAAATCGATTTGGCGTTTTGGCTACCTGTTGATCGCTACTTTATCACCTTAAGCTTTTAATAAGATTTTTAAAATTAATTTAGATTATTTAATAGATACACTCACCGGCACGAAAAACGGGCACCCCAAAAAATGTGTCATTTTTGATGGCTCGTATCTCCTAAACCTATTCTCCGATTTAAGTATTTCTTTAATATGTTATAGCCTTATTCTTTAACTATATCGCTGTAATAATACTGTTTTTAGACAGGTAAATTATCATTGCATACTGGGCGTACCAATCAAACTGGTTTTTTTTCAATTTTCACAACACTCTGTGAAATATTCTAGCCTTTATACAATATTGAAATTAAAACCCAACTATAGCCCCAGGTTTTCTTAATGTTCTGTTTGTTATTCATTCGCTTATGTTGGATAATACAAAAGTTAGGGACTTTAACAACTAAACATGTTCTTCATCAATACATGGTGTTTCTAAATAAGTGCGACAAACTTTAAGGGGTAATTCTGCATGAAAAAATAATGATCGTTTACTTGATAAAGCTATGTCCGCAAATGCTTGCAAATATAAAATTATTTTGCCAAACGATCATTATTTTTTCATGCAGAAATTACCCTTTAAGTTTGTCGCACTTATATTTAGAAACACCTGTATCGATAAAGAACATGGCTAGTTGTTAATGTCCTTAACTTTTTTATTATCCAACGTAAGCGAATGAATAAAAAACAGAATGTTAATAAAACCTGGAGCTATAGTTAGGCTTTAATTTAAATATTTTATAAAGGCTAGAATATTCCACAGGGTGTTGTGAAAATTGAGAAAAAAAACCCAGTTTGATTGGTACACCCGGTATACAATAAAAATTTACCTGTCTATCAATAATGTTATCATAGCTATATTGTTAAATAATAAGGCTATAACGTATTAAAAAAATTACTTAAATCGGACCAAAGGTTTGGGAGATACGAGACATCAAAAATTACCCATTTTTTTGGGGTGCCCGTTTTTCGTGCCGGTGAGTGTAGATTAAATTAGAAGTTCATTGTAAAAAAGGAAGTAAACAAAAACACGAGAAAAATGAATTTATATAAGTAAATAGGTAAGTAAATATTATAGATTAAAATAAGTACAGAAAATATATAATTTTAGAGATATATAATCACTTATTGTACCTTCATTTAAGACTAACTTTAAAAGTAAAGCAGATCTGCTATTATTCATGTTTAAAAACAAAAGGCACACAAAACACTAAGTACGATTAGGACCGCGAATCTACAACAGATAAATGTCTGGAAACCGTTACACAGGGTTGCCAAAAAACGGAAGTCACACCGAGCGGTGTGGTATACGGAAGACGCTACGCGTTGTGTACATAGCCTGTATAGTAGCACGGGAGCGACACTAGCGCTGGTGATATACCGTCGAACTAAAATCTGATCTTATGAGTATGTTAGATACGATGTGACTTCCAGCGAAATTTTTAATATAAGCCTTCTGATACCATCTAGTAGCCAAATTTGTAAAAATATAGGCAAAACGTTGTGACTTCCGAAATCGGAAGTCATAACGGTATATATGAAGTAACAACGTATTACGAGAATCTACTTTGGAAGTCACATGGATACATGTATCAATATATATATATATATATATATATATATATATATATATATATATATATATATATATATATATATATCTATATATATATATATATGTATATATATATATATATATATATATATATATATATATATATATATATATATGTATATAAAAACATAAGATGTAGATCTTTGAAACACACTCAGTGATCAAAAGATCACTGAGTTATATATATATATATATATATATATATATATATATATATATATATATATATATATATATTTGAAAAACAAAAAAAACAAAAGATGTAAATCTTTGAAACACACTCAGTGATCAAAAGATCTAAGTTATTGGTTTACCGACCAAACGTAACTAAATCAAACAAATGAAATAGAGAATGTGGAAAAATCCCCTTACGAACAATTCACACATCCACCATTTCAGGTTGGGAAAAATTTCTTGAATAGAATCAAAGATCCAAACACCTGTTCTTAGAAATGTGTTTCGCCCTCTTCAACCTCTCTGGGCTTATCAATAAAGATGAGAGGTTGAATATCTTTAGACACATTCCATCAAAAAACAACATTCGAGACCCAGACATAGCAGGAGCGTATATCTACGCCGCATAATCTGACCATGACAGCCTCACGTTTTAATTCCCTAATTACTATAAGTAAAATATATGTTTGAAAAACAAAAAAACAAAAGATGTAAATCTTTGAAACACACTCAGTGATCAAAAGATCTAAGTTATTGGTTTACCGACCAAACGTAACTAAATCAAACAAATGAAATAGAGAATGTGGAAAAATCCCCTTACGAACAATTCACACATCCACCATTTATATATAATATACGCTCCTGCTATGTCTGGGTCTCGAATGTTGTTTTTTGATGGAATGTGTCTAAAGATATTCAACCTCTCATCTTTATTGATAAGCCCAGAGAGGTTGAAGAGGGCGAAACACATTTCTAAGAACAGGTGTTTGGATCTTTGATTCTATTCAAGAAATTTTTCCCAACCTGAAATGGTGGATGTATGAATTGTTCGTAAGGGGATTTTTCCACATTCTCTATTTCATTTGTTTGATTATATATATATATATATATATATATATATATATATATATATATATATATATATATATATATATATATATATACATCCTACTATCAATTTGGCATCGATACATTATGCATTTACCATCGATTTGGCATCGTCTTGCAAAGTGGCATCTGTATATCGATGCCACTTTACACTACCTTAATAACTTTATTCCTGTACTTGCTACCAGAAGTCTAATCAGCTCGGTAGTTAGAGATTTGATTCCTTGATGTTACTTTAATATATCAGCTTTCCTTGTTTACCTCTTACTAAGTTATATAAGTTTATTCCATAAAATGTTTGAGTCCAAAATGATCGTACAGTGAAAATATTATATACATTTAGTTCAGTGTTTTACCGTTTTGTCGCTACCGTTATATACATGAAAACGTATATCCCACTTTCATCATCAATCATTTTGGCATCAGAAATTTGGCATCACTGTTGAATACAATATTATTCACAACGAAAAATAGACAATTTGAGAATGTATATATTATTTTCATAAAGAAATCAGTCTGGCATCATGTTTTATTGTTTTCACCCAATTTTGAAAAAATGAGAAAACTTTGTATTATCCACGTCCGTCTGTCCGTCTGTCTGTAACCACAACTCCTCCGTCAATATACCAGCTAGAATGACAAATGAGGTATCAAATGAAAGCTGATAATCCAAGGATGGTACTAAAGGTGAGATATTTGACCTTGGCGGTCTGTCCGTCGGTCTTTACGACCGCGAATATAACTCCTCCATCATTATACCAGGTAGAATGACAAATGAGGTGTCAAATGAAAGCATATAATCCAAGGATGGTACTAACGGTGAGATATTTGACCTAGGCTGTCTTTCCGTCGGTCCCTCCGACCGCAAATATAACTCCTCCGTCATTATACCAGGTAGAATGACAAATGAGGTGTCAAAAGAAAGCTTATAATACAAGGATGGTACTAAAGGTGAGATATTTGACTTAGGCGGTCTGTGACTCGGTCCCTCCGACCGCGAATATAACTTATCCGTCATTATACCAGGTAGAATGACAAATGAGGTGTCAAATGAAAGCTGATAATCCTAGGATGGTACTAAAGGTGAGATATTTGACCTAGGCTGTCTTTCCGTCGGTCCCTCCGACCGCAAAAATAACTCCTCCGTCATTATACCAGGTAGAATGACAAATGAGGTGTCAAAAGAAAGCTTATAATACAAGGATGGTACTAAAGGTGAGATATTTAACTTAGGCGATCTGTGCGCCGGTCCCTCCGACCGCCAATATAAGTCCTCCATCATTATACCAGGTAGAATGACAAATGAGGTGTCAAATGAAAGCTTATATTCCAAGGATGGTAATAAAGGTGAGATATTTGACCTAGGCTGTCTTTCCGACGGTCCGTACGACCGGGAATATAACTCCTCCGTCATTATACCATGTAGAATGAGAAATGAGGTGTCAAATGAAGGCTGATATTCCAAGGATGGTACTAAAGGTGAGATATTTGACCTACATGGTCTGTCCGTCGGTCCGTCCGACCGCGAGTATAACTCCTCAATCATTATACCAGGTAGAATGATAAATGAGGTGTCAAATGAAAGCTTATAATCCAAGGATGGTACTAAAGGTGAGATATTTGGCCTAGGCAATCTTTCTGTCGGTCCGTACGACCGCGAATATAACTTCTCCGTCATTATACCAGGTAGAATGACAAATGAGGTGTCAAATGAAAGCTTATATTCCAAGGATGGTACTAAAGGTGAGATATTTGACCCAGGCTGTCTTTCCGTCGGTCCGTACGACCGCGCATATAACCCCTCCGTCGTTATACCAGGTAGAATGACAAATGAGGTGTCAAATGAAAGCTGATAATCCAATGATAGTACTACAGGTGAGCGATTTGACCTAGGCTGTCTTTCCGCCGGTCCGTACGACCGCGACTATAACTTCTGCGTCTTTATACCAAGTAGAATGACAAATGAGGTGTCAAATGAAAGCTGATAATCCAATGATGGTACTACAGGTGAGCGATTTGACCTAAGCTGTCTTTCCGCCGGTCCGTACGACCGCGACTATAACTTCTGCGTCTTTATACCAAGTAGAATGATAAATAAGGTGTCAAATGAAAGCTTATAATCCAAGGATGGTACTAAAAGTGAGATATTTGGCCTAGACAATCTTTCTGTCGGTCCGTACGACCGCGAATATAACTTCTCCGTCATTATACCAGGTAGAATGACAAATAAGGTGTCAAATGTAAGCTGGTAATACAAGGATGGTACTAAAGGTGAGATATTTGACCTAGGCGGTCTGTCGGTGGGTCCGTCCGACCGCGAATGTAACTCCTCTATCATTATACCAGCTATAATAATAAATGAGGTGTCAAATGAAAGCTTATAATCCAAGGATGGTACTAAAGGTGAGATATTTGAGCTGGGTACTCTTTCTGTCGGTCCGTACGACCGCCAATATAACTCCTCCGCCATTATACCGGGTAGAATGACAAATGAGGTGTCAAATAAAAGCTTGTGGGTGAAAACCTAGGACTTACGAAGTCCAATTTAAAAATAGGGCATATCAGAGATATGCCTTAGACATCATAGAAGACAATGACACAGAAAAATCAAACAAGCAATATGTCAAAAGGGCCTTAGTTATGTATCTTCGGTCCTGTTGGTCCAATCGTGATGTATAGCACCTCAAATGATAGGATTTGACAAACAGAATACAATGAGAGAAAAATCAAATACAACCTCATGTCAAAAGGGCCTTAGTCGCGTATCTTCGGTCCTATAAGACCAATCGTGACGTACGGCATCTCAAATAATAGGACTTGACAAATAAAATACAATGACACAGAAAAATCAAATACAGCAACAAGTCAAAAGGGCCCTAGTTATGTATATCTAGTCCTATTGGTCCAATTGTGACGTACAGCAGCTCAAATGGTAGGGTTTAATGAACAGAATACAATGACACAGAAAAATCAAATACAGCAATATGTCAAAAGGGCCTTATTTACGTATCTTCGCTCCTATTGGTCCAATCGTGGCGTACAGCACCTAAAATAACTGGATTTGACTAATATAATACAATGACGTATGAAAATCAATTACAGCATCATGTCAAAAGGGCCTTAGTCTTGTATCTACGGTTCTATTGGTTCAATCGTGACGTACAGCGTCTGAAATGATGGGATTTAACTGGCAGAATAAGATGGTGTAGACAAATGAAAATGACGGCATGTAATAACACTTTAAAATTGTAGAAATAAAATGGATTAACACACATGGTATGACATATTAGGTGAGAGTATTTAACAAATAGAATACGATTACATACGTCCAGTTTTTGACAAGCGACTTCTCTACATATGATAAACGCGAAAGGGCCCCAAAGTTCACTGCTCGACATAGGCCTCCCGTTCACTGCATATACCCACTGCTTTCTGACGCTGTGACTTGAGAGGATAGGATTTAACGAATAGAACGACAAAGAAGACTAAACAAGGCAGCTCACGGGAAAAACACAACTGTCCGTTTTATACTCTACAGGGAAGCATCAAATATTCAACGTAAGAATATATTAGAGTATAACGGTATGATAAATCTTTTTCTTCTTTTTTTCATTTAGTGCATTCCGTACGTTTTTTAAACATAATCAGGAGAAGTTGTTGAATTTCTGAAGTCTATAAAAGAATTTCTTAACAAACCTTTTTTTAATTGTGTTATGGATTATTTTTAAGAATGTGTTTAAAAGGCAGTTCGCAGACTTATTGTTCAATGGTCTTATCACTTTCAAGCGCCTGTCTTTTTTGTAGGACTATTAATTGTTACTTGTGATTTCAACCATTCTAGCGGGGCAATGCCTTTTCTATAACTGAAATGAATATTGTTATCCATTTAATTTTTTTCCTCAATTAATTGAATGCCTCCTACTGGTGTTTGGTCTAAGCTTACCGCTTTTCCCCATTTAAGCTAAACTGCTCGTCAAAAGTTAGGGATATAGAAAATTATGCTCATTTTCATAGCTAATTTTTTCGAGAACAGATTAACGGATTCCACTATTTTTTTTTAATATTTTAGATTTTTCTTTAGTATTTACACAGTTGTGCAAAGGTTTACACAAACTTCTTTTTTGTACTTATACCGAGTGGTAGGTATAAGTACAGAAAAGAAGTTTGAGTAAACCTCTTGATAGGTATTAGTTACGTATCTTCACTCCCATTGGTCCCAACGTGTCGTACGGCGGCTCAAATCATTGGAATCAGCCAACAGAATACAATGACTAGGGAGCGGATTTATATGAGATCAATTTTGATGAAATATTCGCATATATATGCGGTAAAAAATTACGAAATATGCGCAAGATATGCACAAAAATTCAAAAAATGCGCATTTCGGGAAACCACAAATTTTCTGTCTTATTTAGTAATCTTATTTATTATTTTTCAAATAAAATCATTTTTTATATATGCAATTTATTCACAGTTTTTACAAAAACTGCTACCAATAGTTACCTATTTAAAATAAAACAACAATATCACTATAAATATATCTTCGATTATAATTCACTACAATGTGTTTTTCCAAATTCTTTACGAGGAAACATATTCTTTGATCAGACAAAATATTTTTATAACTTGAAAAACTCCTTTCAACATCGATAATTGGTGCGTATTTAAAATAACTTGTTAATTTCCGTTAGAAAATCGTAAAACTTTGGCTAAAGGTGTAAATTCTCTTAACAATAGAGGATTTAAAAAATCACCAGAATTATAGGTAGGTACCTACCCTAATAGCACAAGGACGTCCAATGGACGTCCTTCACGGACTTTAGGGACGTCCGTTTTCGTCCGAGGAACGTCCTTTATACGTCCTATTTTGGTCCAAATGTCGCGCTACCGAACGTCCATTGGACGTCCATCTAATGTCCGAGGGGACATATATTGGATCTTAATCGGACGTAAATTGGACCTTAATCGGACGTCCTAGGGGACGTAAATTGGACCCTAATCGGACGTAAATTGGACCTTAATCGGACGTAAATTGAACCTTAATCGGACGTAAATTGGACCTTAATCGGACGTAAATTGAACCTTAATCGGACGTAAATTGGACTTTAATCGGACGTAAATTGGACCTTAATCGGACGTAAATGGGACCTTAATTGGACGTAAATTGGACCTTAATCGGAGTAAATTGGATCTTAATCGGACGTCTTAGGGGACGTGAATTGGGCCTTAACAGGACGTCCAATTTTGGTCCAAATTCCACGTTGCCAAACGCCCAATGGAGGTCCACCTAACGTCCGAAGGGACGTTCGGTGGACGTCAATTGGGCCTTCATAGGACGTCCCAGTTTGGTCCAATGTATTGCTGCCGATCATCCATCTAACGTCCTGGGAGGACGTTCGGTGGACGTCTAGAGACGATATTTATACCTGTGGAGAATGTATTGTGGGAAATAAAAAATATATTTTTTAAGGAACTTATATTACATCTTATATTAATTTACAATTATTGGATATTAGATTATTTACATTAAATTATAATTACATTTCTCCAAGAAATTAACGCACCACCTTAAAAATGGGCCATTTGTGATGTCTCGAATTTCCTAAAGCCATTGTCCCATCTAAGTGATTTTTTTAATAATATTATAGCCTAGGCTATATGGGCTACCTCCATAAGCTTGTCATGCACGGGGAGCTATACTGTAATAATATTATATCACATCGCTGAGGGAACTCTACATTACATATACTTTTCGAATCAAAACTTTTATTCTCTTAATATTATTACTTAAAAAATATATACTACATTCGTCTCGCTAAACTCGAAAAATAACTTATAAACCATAAAAATCTCCAAAAATATAAATGACATAAATGAGAATTGGCACAATTATTATTATGGTTTTAAGTTGATTTTTCGGATTTAACTACAATATTATGCAAAAAATTATGTTATATCGCAGATTTAAAATGGGTTTATCTCGAAAACAGTTATATTAAGTTTAGCGAGATGATTGTAGTACACTTTTTTTAAGTAAAAATATTAAGAGAATAAAAGTAGACTGGTACGCAGTCTGATTTTTGCATAAGAGTTTAATGAAATGGTAACAAATCAATTGGAAGTTCTGTCCGACAAAATACATGGAACGTTTTCGGTAGTCTGATGTTCCAAGTTTTTAACCTGTTCCACAATTAAAACTTCCCCGGTTCCAGTATTCCCGTACATCAAAGTTTGTCCGACTAGACACCGTGAAGCTATTAACAAATTTTCAGCTTGCTGTTAATCAACTTTTTTTATTACGCGGGATCCAGGTCTATAAATGAATACAATAAATAAGTAGGTAGGTACATATTATACACTTATTTATACGAGTACAATTAATAGTAGAGCTGGTTTTTGGGATGTTACAAGCAGCATTTGCATTTCCACAGAGATACTTATGACAGAAATAATAAAATACCGAGACGGACTATTATTATAATAATTTACAATAGGACCCGACGGCCGACGCTATAGGGACAGGTAAAATTTATGACTGAACAATGCACCGAGCATCGATACAAGCAATATGTACCGGTCGAAGGTTATTTTTTATTGTGCCAAATGGACGTATATAGTACCTACCTTTAAAAATCGAATACACAAATTAAAAGATATTTAACAACCATAAAGATTTGTCAAACTCTATCACCGACTTCATGAAAACAAGTATTACTACATTCTTTGATGGTTTTTGCTGTAAATTTTAAAGGATTGACATGAAATTTGGCATACGCATAGCTAACATGCCAAAGAAAAAAAGTGATATTGTGCCAATGTGTGCTATTGCCCTGGGGTGAGTTTCACTCTTTCTCTGGGGTGAAAAACGTTCAAAATAAGTCCGGACTTCGATAAACTGATTAATATTAAGCAACCTTTATTCCATACTTACAAAGTATGTGTACTTACAAATTAGTATGTGAATTTGGGGGGTGAGTTTCACCCCGAGGAGGGGTGATATACAAAATATAGATAGATACACAAAAGATATACAAAAATGTTTCAAAACATCGAAAAAATGTGGTAAAATGCAAATATACATATCATATTATGATAAAATTGCGATTTTGGCGATTTGCCTTTTTGGATAGAATGATGATGATGTTGATTAGGATAAAACTGCGAAGAATTTTTTTATCGAAATATAGTAAAAAATATGAAAAATATACCAAAAAGCTTGAAAAAATATGTAAGTATGTAAGGAAAAACATAAATAATTAAATAAACTTTTGACAACACAACACAAAAGTTTGAAACACTCACTATTTGGATTGGTTGTCCTGGCTTGTGATTTTCTTCTTTGCAGATGACGCTCACGGATCGATGTCAATGTCCAACGGACGTCCGAGCACGGACGTCCAATGGACGTCCAAAGGACGTTCATATTTATTCAACACGTAAGTACGTCCAACGTCGGACGTCCGAAGGACGTTCATTTATAGTCCATCCGCATTAGGACTAAAACTGGACCTATTTTGGGCACACGTACGCTCAACTTCAAAAAGATGCTCTCAATATTCATCTGTAGTAAGGATACATTGATAAAAATTATATTTTTGCTTATTAGAATTAACCACCAAACTTCTATCATCTTGGTAACGGGAATAATAAAACATTATAAAGTCCACTTTACATCAACAATAATTGAACAAGAAATTGACGACAAGTTATTCAAGGTCAAATTTGGCTTATACAAAACACAATTCTACTTCCAATTTTGCCGTGAATAAACAGAAAATAAAGAAATTTGACAAAATAAAACATATCCAATTGTTCTATTTCATCAAATTCCTTCATTTTCTTTTACAAATCATACATTTTGTACTCGTCAAATTTGGCCTTGAATAACTTAGTCAATTTCTTGTTCAATTTATTGTTGATGTAGAGTGGACATAACGAATAATTTACCGATCAGATTTTCACACTTTACATAAAAACAAAAACATGTATTAGATATTAAACTACATATACAGTTTTGAATTAAATATGATTTATAATCTTTTCCATTTAAACTATTTTATTAACATAATTAAGTTAATATTTTATTAAATAATTTTGCTGTTTAATCCCCTTATTGGTAGAATATGTCCAATATGGACGATTGGAAAAGGTCCGTATTTCGTCCGAGTACGGACGTCCAAAGGACGTTCATATTTATTCCACTCGAAGGACGTCCAACACCGGACGTCCGAAGGACGTACATATTTAGTCCACCCGAAGGACGTCCAACGCCGGACGTCCAAAGGACGTACATATTTAGTCCACCTGAAGGACGTCCAACGCCGAACGTCCAAAGGACGTACATATTTAGTACACCCGAAGTACGTCCAGCGTCGGACGTCCAAAGGACGTCCGTTTATGGTCCATGGACGTTAGGACCAAAAATTGACCTATTTTGGACGTCCAAAGGACGTCGTGTGCTATTAGGGTATTAAATATAACAAAAGTATATAAAATTCGGATTTCCGGGTAAAACATCCTTCGTCATTTTAACATCCTACAATCATTTCATAACGGCGGCGTATTATCCTATAAGTACTTTGTGTAGAGATCGTTTATTTTCTAAGAAAAAATGAAAGGCGGTTAATGAGCTGTCTCTCTTGGTTCTCGAATTAATACAGACCACAGCCTGTGCGTGGAAATATTTTGTCGAATTAAAAAATTTAAATTTTGTTTTGGACTAATGAAATAAAACATTTTAGTAGTTCCAAAATGACACAAAATCTAGGCATCGGATAAAAAAGTTTATTTGAAGAAAGTGTATTTTTTTGTTCTTCTTAATGGCGGTACAGGCTCGTTTTTTTAATATTGTATTTAATTACAGAATAATTTTCAAATATTACCTAATATATTTTTCAAATTGGGCTCTGTACCGCCATTCTTTATTATATTACGGATACGTGTGCCAAATATCTTGAAAAAATATTCAAAATTACAGCCGCAATCTTGGAACGCGTTTTGGCTACCTGTTGATCGCTACTGTATCACCTTAAACAATTTTTTAAACAAATTCACAAAAATAATTTTTTCATTACGAACGATTTTTTAGATAAGTTGGGTTATTCTGAGCAAAAAAGGTATCTTGAGATTTTTCTCTAAAATTGATTTTTGTCGAGTTATATGGCCATTTTCGCATTTTTCAGGACAACAATCAATTTTAGAGAAAATTGACAAGAGACCTTTTTTGTTCAGAATGTCCAAAATTATCTAAAAAAAATTGTTCAAAGTGAAAAAATTATTTTTGTGGATTTGTTTAAAAAATTGTTTAAACAATTTTTCGACCACGGCACCTTGTGAATATGTTATAAGGACCTCTTTTTGAGTAAGTTTGTGCAAAAAAATCGAATCGGAATAATTTCACTAACAGGGGCGACGATAAATCCGGGACTATAGCGCTAATTATTAATAATTAAAAATAACAGCTTTGTAATAAAATAATGACAAAAATCTCTTAAGGACCTTGAAGCAAGGGTTTGAAACTTGATCTGCTCACTTTTTAATTTCATAATAATAACTTTTAATCGAGTTATTAAGACTTAAAAATGGCCATTTTCGCATTTTTCAAATTTTTAATCGCATATAACTCGACAACAATCAATTTTAAACAAAAATGGCAAGACACCTTTTTTGCCCAGAATGACACAAGTTATCTAAAAAAAATTGTTCGAAATGAAAAAATTGTTTTTGTGAATTTGTTTCAAAAAAATTTTTTAAACAATTTTTCGACCAATGCACCGCCCGGCACCCTTTGGATATGTTATAAGGACCTCTTTTTGAGTAAGTTTGTGCAAAAAAATCGAATCGGAATAATTTCGCTAGCGGGGGCGACGATACTGCCCGGTCTACTTTTGATGCTGATGGTGATAGAATAGATACTTTTTATATAACAAAAATAAAAATTTTTTTAAACTCTTTAAAAAATTTGTGGCGGGTTTTCCCCGAAAAGTGCGTTATTTTTTGGACATTTTACGTTGAACTAGTCGATTTGGAATTTGACGAATAAGAACCAACTTTTGATTAGCTCCAACTCTGTTTTTATTGTGTGTCCAGACTTCATACATACATCATTTTTTTTACTGTTTTATAAGCTTTATATTTGCTAGGAATAGTTTTTCGATCAAATACTTACTTTTTGATTTATTTGCGAAAAACCATCTAAAAACAAAAGTTACAAGGAATTTAATTAGTTTATCCACTTACGGACTTATTTGGACCTATATTTTTTCACACTCGAGAAGGGGGTGGTACTCATCCCCAGAAAAAAAGCACACACTGGCACTCTGATGTTCATTTCGCGAAATATCGCAGGGTTCGTATTTAAAATTTTTAATTTACTCCTCACCCCTTTCCGTGGGGGTTCGTTTTTGGTATCATTCGATAGACTTTTGAAAAATATTGAACACGCATTTTTTAGTTTTTCGATCTGACGTTCATTTCGCGAAATATTCGCTTTTTTGTGAAACTTTGTGACTCGCCCATCATTTCTTCAGATTTGGGAACACTTAATAATCGGAGGGGGCCAAGTCAGGAGAGTAAGCCGCATGAGAAAGTAATTAGAACCCCAACTCGAATTTTTGCTACTGTCACAACGCTCTTGTGAGTCGATGTATTGTCTTAGGTCTTGAGAACACTTTTTTCTTCTGCTTATGGAGTCGTTTTTCATTCATCACATACCGGAACTCACCACATAAATTTTGAAGACCCTGACATCAAAACTGTATTAAATTATATGTGATCTAAGTAAGTTAATGAAAAGTCAGAATAGATAGAGTAGAACACTTATAAAAAAAATTGTAACAAGCAATTGGACATCGTAAGTTCTAATTTTTCACAAAAAGTGACCGGAAGTTGAACCGGCAGTCGATATTTGAACCCTTCGTGTAACTTTTTGTCAGCTGATATGACGGATGAATTTTGTTCACCTACAGATATGGACGAACAGACAGGCATGAAACCGGAAGTATGTATTTGTTCTGGTCTTTCTTAGTCGTGTTGACCAATAGTTTGTACTATTTCGACGAATTTAAAACAGTACTTTCGGTTGCAACTCTGGAACAGGCAGTCCGAGGTCAAACTTCTCACATGTAATATCATATTTTGGTTATAGGCTTTCATTTGACACCTTATTTGTCATTCTTTCTGTCCTACTAATAGACGAGTTGTGTTTATTGACGGACAGACATGGATAATTCTAGGTTTTCACATTTAATGATAAAAACAATAATTATACAATTCAGTTAACCTGACTATATCATTGTGATAATGACTTCTTATCTAAAAGTGACAACGGCAATAATTGCCGTTGTAATAATTATTATTCCATTCACTCACGATAAAATATCGCAAAACCTCCAGATTTTAAAGAACCGCTTGGATTGACATAAAATTTGGCACACACGTAGCTAAAATGCCAAAGAAAAAAGTGAGATTATGCCGATATGTTCTCTTGTCCTGGATGTGACTTTCACCCCTTCTTGGAGGTGAAAAAACATACGTGCAAAATAAGTCCGGAAGTGGATAAACTGACTAATTCTAATTCTAAGCAAATTTTGTTCTATAAAAGTTTTAGGTCAATACTTTTCGAGGTATGTGCGAGTGAATATGTTTATTTTTCATAGAAAAACACGTTTTGGACGGATTTTCGCAAATAACTCAAAAAGTAAGTATGTACATATTTTATCGAAGAAAATATTCCTAGCAATAATATAGCTTATGAAAAAGAGGTGTCAGTATAAGGTCTGTAGACCCAGTAGAAGCAGGGTTGCAGCTAATGAAAAATAGGTTCTTATTCGTCAAATACCAAATCGAATATTTCAACGTAAAATAACCAAAAAAATAAAGCACTTTTCGGGAAACACTCATCATAACTCTTTTAAAGTGTTTAAAAAAAATTTTTTTTGGTGTTTTTAAAACAGTTTCTAGCGTGAAAAGTAAGCAAGTTACGCTGAAAATAAAATCGTTCCCTTTTTTTTGGCAAAAGAAAGTCATGAAAATTAATTGTTACCGCTTCACACGTTACTTTAGATAAGTGTATTGTTTATACAGGGTGTCTCCGAAAATAGTGCGTTCCTTTAAGGTGTGGATATAATACACAATTTAGAACAAAAAGGTGTTGTAACATTTTTTCCTAAAGTTAACCGTTTCAACAAAAATTACGTTGTTCTCCATAAGAGTAAATTTTTATTTTCATAAATTTATATGACCTGGCAACATGGCGTAGAAGAACCTGTGACTGTGAAATTTAATCTAATGGGACCCCTTGTTTATTTACTAATTGAGTATCAATTTGCATATCAAAATGTATTTTCGTTTTTTGGTCAAACGGCTGAATTTAGAATAAAATGTTATAAGACTTTTTTGCTCTACATTGTGCTTTCTATCTATACCTTTAAGGAACGCACTATTTTCGGGGAAACCCTGTATATGATCTGTAAGTTGCATTGGTTCAAAATGCTTATTTTTGAAAGGGGTTTTGTTGAAAGGCCTCGAACGAATCACTAGTCACGAGTATGTATATGCAAATTTTGAACAGCCATATCTTAACCAATTTTTGTCTTCCAGAAAATCAAAAAATTCCAAATATTTAAAAAAGCAACACCTACATTTTTTACTCTTTAAGATATTTGGTATCACTAATAATTTTTAAGTTATTTTGACAAAAGTCTTTTTTTCAAAATTAAAGATTTAAAAAAATTTATTTTAAAACCAAATTTTTCCACAAATAAGCACTTTGAACTGATGAAACTTACAAACACAAACAATACATAAAGTTACTTGTGAAGTGGTAACGATTAATTCCATTTGGGCTGTTAATTAGAGGGAGTTTTTAGAATATTTTTAACCAAAAAAAAAGGAACAACTGTATTTTGAGCGTAACCTGCTTACTCTTGCTGCTGGAAACTTAAAAAAAAAATAAAAATAAACGTTTCCTTAAACACTTTAAGAAAGTTGTAATAAGTTTTCCCAGAAAAGTGTTTCATTTTTTTTATTTCACGTTAAAATATTCGATTTGGAATTTGAGATATAAGAGCTTATTTTTCACTATAGTCTGTTTTTAAACAAGAGGAGTCATTCAAATTTCCCGCGCCGTACACCTTGTTTGTAATTGGTACAACCTCAGGCAATTTTACTCATATCAAATTTTGACACTATTGGCATTTCATAGGTTAGTTTATTTATTTTATCAGCAATTTTTGTATTTTCTGCGTTCTTCCTTTTATTTTTAGATTTTTAGTCAAGATTACCGTCAAAGGCCGATATGATCAACCAAAAAAGAAGATTTATCTGATGATATTTCTAGTGACTTTCTTGGGTGTGAATCTGCCATTTAGTTTACCTACTCCTCTTGGTTTTAAAACAAAGCTTAGCAATAACTCTGCTTCTACTGGGTCTACAGACCTGACACATATACCATTTTTTCACTTTTTTATAAGCTATATTTACTATTTGCTAATTTTTTTTCAATAAAGTACCTACTTTTTTAGTTATTTGCGAAAAACCGTATAAAAACGTTTTTTTTTTTGTTGAAAAATGAACATATTCACTCGCAAATATCTCTAAAAGTATTGACTTAGTGAAAAACGCTATAAAATAGAAGTTGCTTAGAATTAGTCAGTTTATCCAATTCCGGACTTATTTGAACGTATTTGTTTTCATACCCTATAACCGACGAAACTCACCTCCAGATCAAAAGCACATATCGGCACAATATCACTTTTTTTCTTTAACATATTAGCTATAGGTACGTGTCCCAAATTTTATGTCAAACCAAGCGTTTCTTCAAAATTCTGACCAAAAACCCTAAGTAAATTAAACGAAAATATAAAATGAATTTTTCAAACAAATATTTTAAGTCGGTATGAAAAATTTTAATTTAACAGATGAAATCAAATAAACACAATTCAACTCGTAAAATATTTAGACCCTTGCTTGGTAATCCAGCTGAACAGGTAAAGAACCTACCTTTTATGTAGTTTATAATCTGAGAGGATGGAATATTTTACCAAAATATTCCATCCTCTAAGTTTACAATAGACCTTTTCTACCTGTCCTCAAAAGATCGGTATTTTTAACTCGTGGCAACGTCGAAAAGCGGCAAAATGATGGGAAATACACATTTTTATGTGGTGGAAGTCAAAATGGTTATGAAGTGTAAAAATTTTTGTATATAATTTAAATTTTTAAAATTAAAATTTTAGAAAACTGAGAACGATACAGGGCGTTAAAAAATGCGCTCAACAAACATACACGAATTAAAATTCGAAAATGATAGTATTTCTTGGTGATGCCAAATGACTGCAACATGAAAAGATGACATAATGATAGCGGGATATATATATATATATATATAACAGGTATATAATATTTGCTGAACAGTTAGGAAACAAGGTTGAAATATTGGGGTAGCAGCAATCTCAAAGAAAACTCTTTATAATAGTTCCAAGCTTTCGAAAATGTTTATTTTCATCATCAGGGAAACTACAATCATAAATAGACAGTATTTATATATATATATATATTATTATATACAGCGTGTCTACTTGAGTTGGAAACATATGGGAAACTTTTCTATTATTAATTTTACGAAAAAAAGTTATTCTTTATAAAAAGTTCTGCATGCCCAAAACCTAAGATTCAATCATCAGATATCAAATTTTCTGAATATTATACGAGGTATGTCAAAAAATATGAATTTCGGTCAAGGGTAAAGTACCTTTATTTCTCTCAATATCGAAAATTCTTATGATAAAAAGTTGTTTGGAATTAAAAACTAAGATCAAATATGCAATTACATGCTTCTTATTGAAAAAAAAAAATTTTCTCAAATTTAAGGATACCCAACATTGTTTTTAATTATTACAAATATGATAACTCGTTTATTATTCAATTTACGAAAAAAAGTTATTCTTCGTAAAAAGCTTTGCATGGTCTAAAATCTAAGACACAACCATGATATATCAACTTTTATTAATTTTATACGAGGTGTGTCAAAAAATATGAAATTCGCTCAATATTATAGCACCTTTATATTTCACAGTATTTCAATTAGAAGGATGTAATTGCATATTGACACATAGTTTTTAGTTCTAAACAACTTTTTTAATAACTGTTTTCAATATTGTGAAAAATAAAGGTACTTTACTCTTGAGTGAAATTCATATTTTTTGACATAACTCGTATAAAATTAATAAAATGTGATATCTGTTGCTTGTATTTTTTTCGTAAAAGTAATAATAAAAGAGTTATCGTATGTGTAATGAATCAAAACGAAGTTAGTATCAATAAATTTGAGAAAAATTTGGAAAATATTTTTTTCCAATTAGAAGCATGTAATTGCATATTTGAGCTTAGTTTTTATTTCCAAACAACTTTTCAGAATAAGCATTTTCGATATTGAGAGAAATAAAGGTACTTTACTCTTGAACGAAGTTCATATTTTTTGACATACCTCGTATAATATTCAGAAAATTTGATATCTGATGATTGAATCTTAGGTTTTGGGGCATGCAGAACTTTTTATAAAGAATAACTTTTTTTCGTAAAATTAATAATAAAAAAGTTTCCCATATGTTTCCAACTCAAGTAGACACGCTGTATATATATATATATATATATATATATATATATATATATATATATTGATGCACGTTAAGTTGTGACTTCCGGTATACAGAAGAGGCTGTCCGACTTCCACCTTTTCTACTAGGAATTATTTTTTAAAAGTTGTGTATTTGGTAAAAGGGGGGCTTATAAAATGGGTCTACCTATTGAGGGGAAAGGATTTACCAAAATAAATTTTGTATATATATACGTATATACCGAAGCGTACAGCATACGTTATGGCTTCCATATATAGGGTAGTTCAAGGCGCGTTGTCACTTCCAGCGGTGTTGTCATATTTTGGAAGTCACAACGACTCGTCTGCTAGATTTACCTCCTATTTTGAGCGTAATGTGTGATCTTTTGAAACTTTTACTGTGAATACAGTTGTCTGTGTTTTAAAGTTGTCTATTTAAATTAAAATATTGATATTCTTTTGATTATACAGGTTTACAAAAAAATACATTTCGGACTATTTGACGAAACCATATGACTAGGGGGGTTTTTGGGGTCGCTGGTTACGAATCCGGGGTTCGCTAACCTCTATCACGTCAGGTAAAGGTTATTTCAAGGACAAATCAAGATAAATCGACAGTCGCTCTGAAAAAGTATATTAGGAGGGTTTTGGGGTCGCTTATAACGAATCCCGGATCCGCTGACCTGTATCACGTGTAGCTGAAGGTCATTTAGAGGTCAAATCATGATAAATTAACACAATCGCTGTGAAAAAGTATATTAGGGTGTTTTTGGGGTCCCTGATCACAAAACTGGGGCCCGTTGAGCTCAACCACGTCAGGTAAAGGCCATTTCAAGGTCAAATCAATTTTGTTAACTCCTCCTGATTTGAACTTGAAATGACCTTTACATGACGTAGTAGAGCTCAACGGACCGCAGTTTTCATGATCAGCGACCCCAAAACTCCCTATACTTTCAGAGCAATTGTGTCAATTTATGTTGATTTGACCTTAAAATGACGTTGAACTAGACGAGATAGAGGTCAGCGGACTCCGGATTCATCTTTAGCGACCCCAAGAACCCCCTAATATACTTTTTCAGAGCGACTGTCGATTTATCTTGATTTGACCTTGAAATGACCTTTACCTGACGCGATAGAGGTGAGCAGACCCCGGATTTGTGATCAGCCACTCCAAAAACCCCCTTGTCATATGGTTTCGTCAAATTGTCCGAAATTTAGTTTTTTTTGTAAACCTGTGTTATTTATGATAATATGATTGATATTTATTTTAACAAAAATACTAATATATTATTATTGCTGTAAAATGGATTTATTGGAATTAATTAAAAAAGTGTTAATAGTAAGTCATTTATTTATGAAAATTATATCAAAAATGTTAATAAATAAATTTGAACTTATAGAAAATTTTAATGTTTTAGATTTTATTACAGGCACCGTCCTTTTAATTTTTAATGTACCAATAATAATATGTAATAAAAAATTAAATGGCTAAACCCTCCAGGTGGGGATTACCCGCTAAAAAGCTATCTAGATCCATCTTTTTCGAGCAGATTTTTCCCAATCTGCTACTCGATACTATTGACTATGCTTCTCCATTTCTTTCTATCCTCTTTTGTTTTTCTGCTAGTCTCTAATTCCTGCCCTATATAAATCTTCCTTTAATTCCTGTAACCATTTATTCTAGTTCCTCCGCGTCTCCTTCTAACTCCGGGTCTCCATTGTAAAATTGAGTTTATAGTTGTTGCGCTACCTGCTCTCCATATATGCCCCAACAATCCAACTCTGTGCCCAAATCTGAAAATCTGGAATAATATCTACCCGGGTCGAAACATTTTTTTTTAATATATGAAAATAGTTATTTATGAAACGGAGTGAGTGCTATACATCGCGTAAGTTCGCAAAAAGTACTTCACGCACAATTTCATACAATATTTTATCTACGATAAACAAATAAAAATACTGTAACTCTTCGTCACTGGAATTCATTTCTATTCTACAATTCTTAGAACTGTGACATATAAAAATTCTAATTTCTTTCAAACCACAAAACTGTCAAATTTTTTTTTGTAATTTATTGCTCATTATGTCATCACCTCTCTTGTGCTCTGCACAAGAGATCTAAGGTTAGAGCTAAGAATAAGGTTGGCTAGGTGCTACGTTTTCTCGACTCTGTTTTACGGAATGGAAGCTTGGACCTTGAATGCGGCATCAATGAAAAAACTGGAATCATTCGAGATGTGGGTATATAGAAGAATTCTAAAAATATCATGGACAGAACACGTCACAAACAAAGAGGTTCTGAGAAAGGTGAATAAAGAAATGGAAGTCTTAAATACAATTAAAACCAGAAAATTGGAATATCTCGGACATATTACACGTGGAGAGAGATACAACTTGCTCCAACTCATTATGCAGGGAAAGATTCAAGGAAAAAGAAGCATAGGGAGACGCAGAATATCGTGGTTGCGCAACCTGAGAGAACGGTACGGATGTACATCAAACGAACTTTTCAGAGCAGCCGTCTCCAAGGTCCGAATAGCTATGATGATTGCCGACCTCCTTCGCGGAGATGGCACTTGAAGAAAAAGAAGATGTCATCACCATGAAACGCGAAAGTTAAGAAAGAATATTTAATTATATGAAAGTGTGTCAAAAACAGTGAGAAAAAGTAAATCCCATTTAAAATGCATTGTTACTTCATGCTTACTTTAAAGCACTGCTATCTATAATGACAGTTTTCACAAACTAAAAATTTATATATTATAATATGACATAGAGTAGATAAAAGTCATTTATTAATTATTAATTGATTATAGTCAGAAGAAAATTAGATCATGCACCCCTTGTTTTTTATCATTGTTAACATACTAAATTACATATCCAATAATTATTGTTATCCATTAAATATATCGATGCAGATCGGCCTTATATCGGATCCTCTTCTATTAGTCCGTTCGCTGACGGTAAAATATTGCAAAACCCATAAATTTTAAAAAACCACTTAAGATTGACATGAAATTTGGCATACACATAGGTAACATATCAAAGAAGAAAATTGATATTGTGCCGATGTTTTCTTTTGCCAAGCAGACATTCCGTTAACATTTTTAGTCACAACATAATATCAATGTTAAAGTATTATTAGAGCAACGCGTTATGGTGTCACATTTCTTTTAATGACCGACACACAAAATATTTTAATGAAGGATCTCACACTAGAACCAGATTTTTATTACCTACTGCTGATAAGGTAAAGAGTTATTAAATATCACTCGTTGTCATCTCTGTGTTAATTTGAAATAATAAAATATAAATATTGTAGTTTTGTATTCTAAAATATTTGGAAAAAATATCTATGTATTTTTTTTTTCATTTAGGTACACATCATTTTAAGGGATTGTCCGGAAGAGTACAGGCTCAGTATATCGGCAAATGAATTTTGTTTTAAATACCGTCCGTATAGAGGAGGTGCTCGTTGGGGATAGGCGCAAAATCTTAGTCCAGTGCTAATTAAATGCATTACTTTTTTTCGAATTCTGAGAAAACTATTAAGTATTTTTGAAAAATTTAAACGCAGAATGGAAGCTTACATTATTACCGAGGGCAGAAAGTCCCTGAAAACTTATATAATGTTTATTTTAATAACTTATATACCTAATATATGTTTATTTTAATAAAGATAATGGGATGAAAAAACAAGAGAAAAGTTAGTGTGATTTTTAATTTCGAATATTTCATTCAAAAGAAACTTTTTTTAATTCTAAGGGACTTTCGGTCCCCCGTAATAATGTTATCTTTCATTCTGTGTGTATGTTTTAAAAAATATTTATTAGTTTTCCCAGGATTCGAAAAAAATAAATGTATTTAAATAGCATTGGACAGAGATTTTGCGCCTACCCCCTTAAGAGAGAGTTTACTGTGTATTTTATATTATTACTAGAATTTATTACTTTAAACTTTTTATCGCTCTTGATTCATTTTATCGTGTATTTAATTCCATTCAATTGTAATTGTACATTCAATTTTTTTGTAATTTTTACACGTTTTATTACTTTCGAAATAACAATAACTATAAAATCGATTTTTCAGCCTACTTGGGTCAAAAAAATACACAATTTTCGGAAATTTCGTTAAATGAGAACATTTACCTACATTTCTTGTATTTAAGCTTTTAATAAGATTTTTAAAAATAATTTAGATTATTTAATAGATACATTCACCGGCACGAAAAACGGGCACCCCAAAAAATGGGTCATTTTTGATGGCTCGTATCTCCTAAACCTATTCTCCGATTTAAGTATTTCTTTAATATGTTATAGCCTTATTCTTTAACTATATCGCTGTAATAATATTGTTTCTAGACAGGTAAATTATCATTGTATACTGGGCGTACCAATCAAACTGTTTTTTTTTTCAATTTTCACAACACTCTGTGGAATATTCTAGCCTTTATACAATATTGAAATTAAAACCCAACTATAGCCCCAGGTTTTCTTAATGTTCTTTTTGTTATTCATTCGCTTATGTTGGATAATAAAAAAGTTAGGGACTTTAACAATTAAACATGTTCTTTATCAATACATGGTGTTTCTAAATAAGTGCGACAAACTTTAAGGGGTAATTCTGCATGAAAAAATAATGATCGTTTACTTGATAAAGCTATGTCCGCAAATGCTTGCAAATATAAAATTATTTTGCCAAACGATCATTATTTTTTCATGCAGAAATTACCCCTTAAAATTTGTCGCACTTATATTTAGAAACACCTGTATCGATAAAGAACATGGCTAGTTGTTAAAGTCCTTAACTTTTTTATTATCCAACGTAAGCGAATGAATAAAAAAACAGAATGTTAATAAAACCTGGAGCTATAGTTAGGCTTTAATTTAAATATTTTATAAAGGCTAGAATATTCCACAGGGTGTTGTGAAAATTGAGAAAAAAACCCAGTTTGATTGGTACACCCGGTATACAATGAAAATTTACCTGTCTATCAACAATGTTATCATAGCTATATTGTTAAATAATAAGGCTATAACATATTAAAAACATTACTTAAATCGGACCAAAGGTTTGGGAGATACGAGACATCAAAAATTACCCATTTTTTTAGGGTGCCCGTTTTTCGTGCCGGTGAGTGTAGATTAAATTAGAAGTTCATTGTAAAAAAGGAAGTAAACAAAAACACGAGAAAAATGAATTTATATAAGTAAATAGGTAAGTAAATATTATAGATTGAAATAAGTACAGAAAATATATAATTATAGAGATATATAGTCACTTATTGTACCTTCATTTAAGGCTAACTTTAAAAGTAAAGCAGATCTGCTATTATTCATGTTTAAAAACAAAAGGCACACAAAACACTAAGTACGATTAGGACCGCGAATCTACAACAGATAAATGTCTGGAAACCGTTACACAGGGTTGCCAAAAAACGGAAGTCACACCGAGCGGTGTGGTATACGGAAGACGCTACGCGTTGTGTACATAACCTGTATAGTAGCACGGGAGCGACACTAGCGCTGGTGATATACCGTCGAACTAAAATCTGATCTTATGAGTATGTTAGATACGATATGACTTCCAGCGAAATTTTTAATATAAGCCTTCTGATACCATCTAGTAGCCAAATTCGTAAAAATATAGGCAAAACGTTGTGACTTCCGAAATCGGAAGTCATAACGGTATATATGATGTAACAACGTATTACGAGAATCTACTTTGGAAGTCACATGGATACATGTATCAATATATATATATATATATATATATATATATATATATATATATATATATATATATATATATGTCTTCATATCAAGGCGAGATCCGTTTGTATCATAAGCTATACAAGATGAGATCCGTTTTGCAAGGCGAGATCCGATTTTGGATCTCACCTTGTATTCACGTGTATATAGTGACATCTCGATGTAACAATGGTTAGGGTACAAGGAAATCGATTTTTGCCTGGACCTCATTTTGCACCCCTTTTGGTGAATTTTATATTGCAGTGGTTCCACTAAATCCGCTGTAGAGGGCAGCGCGCGCGATCCGTTGTGTATATGGTAAATATATATTTTGCAGACAACCCGAGATCCGGTAAATTTGGAAACATCGCAAATGAATTTCACGGTCAGCTCTCTCACTCGGCTTATGTCTAGCTTGAATAAGAATGTTTACATTATTTAAGGGCTCTGTCCAGAAAAACGATTGTCAAATATCTCGAGATCTAGACGGCATATCGAAAAAACTTTGGAATGCTTTTTGAATGGTTTTTCAAAATCTATATACTTATGCAATAGCAGGGTTCTTATTCTGACTGCGAAAGCGGTGGGTGTAGCAACTTTGAAATTTCAACTGAAACACTTTATTTTTAATTAAATAGTTGAAATTTAGAATTAAAAATACACAACTTTTGTTTGAATCGATAATAGCTTCTTTAATCCAGTCGGAAGAGCTTCAAAATCGTCGTTTTGATGACATTTTTAGGGTTTAGAGGTACCTCAGGTAGTTAGCTTAAAACGTAAGAAATAAATTTGAATAGTTAATGTTTATTGATAAACAAAGCTCCAATTCTATTTTACTTCAACTCATTTTAAGGCTATTTCAATAAACTAATCGGTTCTTTTTTCAGTTTTTTGGTAAAACATTGTAACTTATAGACGAAAATTCTTAAAATCGGCTATTTTTCATTTAAATTGTAAATAAATAATTAAATTGAGAAAAAATTGGTCAGATTTACATAAATTTTGTTATTCCGTCCATATAGAAACTAAAACAATTGTTACGTAGTTACACTGAGTGTCATAAAAACCGTCTATTTTTACTCATTTCTTTGAGCTATTTCACGTAATATCGAGATATAAGTTGTATTTTTTACATAAGTTATATTAACGTTAAACTGACTTAATTTATAGTTTTATAAGCAACAATTAAGTATAGCGAAATTTATAAAACCTTGTTTAAATTGTTTTACATGCTCTATAATGCGGTTATCTTAAATTTTGTTTTGAATGTTTTTCTTCTTACTGGTAGACAAAAAATGGCAAAATGTGCATTTTTGACATCAAATTGTTGATAACCAACATAGTTACTACTCAAAATATTAAAAAAACTAACCGTCGGTATAACAGGTTACCTGGAAACCAGATGCAGAACAGTACCATAAATGTTTTAGACTTTTTAGCACTTTCTTTAAGTGAAATTTAAAATCATTTACCACCCATGTACACTCATTACGGAATCTGTTACAAGAATTTCAGCGATTTCAGCCATTTTTTCAAAATTTATTTGGATTTTCTCTAGTAATCCTTCCAAAAGACAATACATAAATGGTGAATACCTTTTACACCAAGCAAGGAGGGTAATTTATACAGGTACATACCTGGAATTATTATATGGACCGTTCACTTTTGTTAGAGTATAGTTCGCTCAAATATGAGCTCTTTTAATCCATTTCACGCGGTAAATTAGTCCGCTTTTCATTTAGGTCTTAGTTCATAGGTTGTGATGTTTTTTTGCCCTCTCTACTATCTTCTTCCACTCTCTCCGGTCCTGAATCTTTTCTCTCCAGTTTGCAATTTCCATCTTTGATATGTCGTCTAGCAGTTGATCTTCCCATCTAATTTTTGGTCTTCCTCTTGGTCTATTTTTTACTGGTTTCCAGTTCATTATCTTCCTGATCAGTTCTTCTACCCCTCTTCTTTGTGTGTGCCCAAACCATCTGAGGCTTTGTGCTTTAATGAATTTTACTATATCTTCTCCTTTATTTATATTTATTATTTCATGGTTCATCAGCTTTCAATATTCCCCTGTTTCTGTCTTTACTGGTCCATGTATCCTTATAATTTTTCTCTCAATTATTTTTAACTTTTCTTCGTCTTTTTTCGTAAGGCACATTACTTCTGCTCCATAGGCTATCACTGATCTGATTGCTGTTGTGTATATTTTTGATTTTGTTTTTTTTTTGCTCAGGTTTTTGTCCTTGAGTAGTTGGTGATATTTCCAATATACTCTATTACCTGCTTTAATTCTGTCGTTTATCTCTATACTCCTTCCGTTTTTGCCGTCCACCATCACCCCCAGGTATTTGAAGCAATCTACTCTCTGGAATGTATTTTCACCTATCTTTATTTCTGCTATTCTGTTTACATTGTCTCGTGTGCTTATAAGATATTTTGTTTTGTTCTGATTGATTATTAGTCTTCTCGTCTTTGCTTCTCTTACCAGGGTTAAAAGTGCCTCTTCTAGTCTTTTTTTATCTCGTGCTACCAGTCCCAGTTCATCTGCATATCCTATGATCTGTGTTGAGCTTTGAATAATTGCCTTTTTCAGCCTTGTGTCCCCAATTACTCCGTCTAGAGCGATATTAAATAGTGTAGTTTGTCGTTGACAGACTGTCTCCTTGTGTTACTTCAAGTTCTATTTTGATGTCATTTGTATCGCCCTCATTTGTTTTAACTTTTGCTGTTGAGTCTTTTATTGTCATTCTAGTTAGTCTTATTTTCTTTTCTCCAGTTTTTTCATTTCTTTTAATAATTGTTGTCTGTATATGCTGTTGAAGGCCTGTTGGAAGTCGATGAATAGTATGTGTAATTCTATGTCATGTTCATAGCTTTTTTCAATTGTTTGTGTCAGTACGTGTATTGCATCTATTGTTGATCTTCCTTTGATCTATTGTTCTAAAACCCTGTTGATATTGTCCTATAATTTTTTCTGTGTATTGATTTAGTCGGTTTCTTATAATTGTGGTCAATATCTTATACGTTGTATTTAGTAGCATAATTGGTCTGTAGTTGCAGCACTTAGTTGGATCTCCTTTCTTAAAGATTGGTGCGATGTGTCCGTTTTTCCATTCTATGGGCATGCTTTCGTCCTTCCAAATTGTAACCATTAACTTGTGCATTCGCTTCGTGAGCTCCTCTCCGCCGTTGATGATCAGTTCGTTGTTGATTTCATCTGGCCCTGGCGTTTTGTTTACTTTTAGTTGTTTTAATACCTCCATGAATTCCTAATAAGTAGGTGCGACTTCCTCTTCATCTCTGTTATCTCTTATATCCTCATCCTCTGAATATGCCTTATTGTCGTTTTTGTATAGGTCCGTGAAATGTTTTTCCCAATTTTTTTTGTTTATTTTTGTGACAGATTTTTTGGTACTGTGTTGTTGTTTTATCTTTTCGAACAATTTCTTGTTGTCTTTATTATTCGTTTCTAATTCTTGCATTTGTTCAGAGATCCATGTGTTCTTCTTTCTTCTATAGAGTTTCAATGCTTCTTGTTTTTCTTTTCTATATTGGTCCAGTTGTTCCTGTTCGGCACTTTGTAGCCATTTGTTTCTTGCGAGATGCTTCAGTTGACTTTTTTGGTGACATTCCTCATCAAACCATTCTTTCGATTCTTTGTTTTTTTTTGGAATCCTATTATTTGTTCTGCTGTCTCTATTATGCTGTTCTTTATGTTTTTCCATTCTCCTTCTATTTCTATGTGCTCGTACTGACCCAATTTCTGTTCCAGTTGTTCTGTATATTGTTGCTTTGTTTCTTGCGTTTTCAGATTGGCTATATTCCATTTCCTCCTTTTTCCTTCCTTATGATTATTTGCTTTGATTATTTTCATCTTAAGTTTTGCTATCAACAATATGTGGTCAGTGCCTCCATTTGCCCCTCTATATGACCTTACGTCTTGTACTATTTGTGTCCACTTTTTCGAAATTATAGTATGATTTATTTGGTTTCCATCCATTCTTCCTGGTATCATCCATGTTATTTTGTTTTCTTTTTTATGTTTATGCCCAGTACTAACTATATATGTATTTGTTGCTGCTGCTAGGTTGCAGATTTCTCCTCCATTATCATTCGTAGTTTCATGAATGGTTTCTTTGCCAGCTACATTACGATTATAGTCCTCCTTTCCGATCTTTGCATTGAAATCACCCAATATTATTAATATGTCATTCCTCGGAATATTTTCACAGGTTTCTTCCAGGATGTCTTAGAATTCTGTTTTATCTTCTTGGTTTGCTTCTTCGGTGGGTGCATAGCAATTGACTATCGAGATGTGGGCTTGTTTATTTTCTTATGAAGATATCCTTTCATTAACTGCTTTGAATTGTATCAGTTTTTTCCACATTTTTTTGTTCACCATAAATGCCGTACCATTCGTTCCCTGTTTGTTTTCTCCCGAATAATACATGCTAAAGTTTTTCTTCTCAATTTTTCCTTCTTTCTTCCATCGTATTTCCTGTACGGCTAGGATTTCTAGTTGGTAATTTTTCATTTCAAGAGCTATTTATTGCATCTTACCTGCTGCCAGCATGGTTCTAATATTCCAAGAGCCCATTCTAATGGGTTTTGTTCTTTTCTTCTTATTGAGATTCTTTCTTTATTTTGTGTGCGTTATTTTGTTTTCGTTAACCGTTTGCATTTCCGAGTCTTTTTTTGCCATGTCAATATCATATTTCAGCCGCTGTTCTTCGTTTATTAGTTTTTTGAATTTTCTATCAGCTGTTCTCTCTCTTCGTCCCATATCTAGATTTTGCCATTCACTATTAATTTCTTGTAGCCGATTTTCGTTTGCTTACCTTTGCTTCTTTCGTCCTTTGCTATTTTAGTTATTTCCTTTTGTATTTCTTTTTCTTTCGATGTCCAATCGTTGTTTATATAGATACGATCTTTATGCTGTTTTAGTTTACGTTTCTTGTTTAGGATTTCCATTTTATCCGTGAGGGCTTCTGTTTCTATTGCGCATACTGTT
Organism: Diabrotica virgifera virgifera; assembly: GCF_917563875.1. NCBI lineage: Eukaryota > Metazoa > Arthropoda > Insecta > Coleoptera > Chrysomelidae > Diabrotica > Diabrotica virgifera. Next base: position 181,161,159 of record NC_065443.1, on the reverse strand, counting down.
TCTCCTATTTTTTTTGCACTTCTTAGTTTTGTTTGTATTTGAAACTCTTGGGCTCTGAAATTTTCCATTTCTTCTTTTAATTTCTTATAATCATTTGTTTCTACTTTCAACCCAGTTACGATCAAGCTTTTCTTTTTGCTAAATTTCTCCAGTTGCTCCATTCATTCATGTAGCTGTTTTACTTCTTTTTTTAGTTTTTGTTTCTCTGCTTTTACACCCATTAACTCTTTATTGGTTTGTTGTTATTTTTTCCTTATTGGTTTTATTTCCTGAAGCATTTCATCGTTTTTATTCATTACCTCTTTCATTATTGTAATCATAACATTTTCCATGTCTTCCTTGTTTTCGTTGCCTGCTTTGCTTGGTGACCGTTTTTTAATTTTACTTCTATTAAAACAATCATCCAAGTTTTCTCTTTTGCGTTTCGTTTCATCATCGGTTTCACTTCCTGTGACATTTTTTCCATTTTCTAGGAGTGTAGCGCTAAATACCTGGAATACCGGTATTAGATTATCAACAATACTTAAAAAATTAAAGTTACCAATTCACCGGTAGTTAATGCGTTATTTAAAAATTACCTGCGCACCAGAGTTGCCAGTTGGTCTGTAATTAGGATGGGGATTAAAATAGATACGAATTCATCGGGACCCGGAAATATGCACACCCTGATATTCTAGTTGCGTAAGCTTGTCCGATTGGCGCATGACGTTAACAACAGAGTAAAGCATAGTCCCGTCTATGCGTTCGTAATACGAACGCGAATGAAATTTGAGAATAGTACAAATGAATGAATTATGACTAAAAGAAACTAAGTGATTTTTATAGTTTAGAGGAAAATTATTAAACTATTTACTTTTATTTAAATTGATTTTCAGTTATTTGTAAAGTTCCCAGTTTCTTGATTATATTATATTTCTACTAAAATTATTATATTTCGTTAGTTGGCAAAAATTGATTAGTGGCCTACACATTAGTAAATATAATTTTTACCAAGGGGAAGAAAAGCCCCAAAATAAAACCATAAATTTAATGGATTGATAAAAAAACAAAATTTTTTACTTTTTAAATAATGTATTTCATCAGATTTAAGTAAGAGGCTTGGAAAAGACAAAAATAAGTTTTACAGTTTTCATGCCATGCACTTTATTTAAATTTTGTGCATGTGAAATAGACGTACATACAGCAACTATGTAGCAGTTTTCATAATTTTTCTTTTACGCAATGTCAGGTTGTTAAGAGACTTGTTTAATTCTTTAATTCGGAAGTACATCCGAGACCTAAAAAATAACTTGTTCGCTTTGTTAGAACAGTCTACAGTTACACTTTTGGACATAAGGTTTTCTAAATAATTTTTAGTTACCAAAATGGAATCACCATTCATGTGGAAGGAAAAATTGTCTCCAGTTACTTAATATATGACAAGAGAGTGTCTGATGGTTTACATAAACCACACTTACTCAAATGATCAACCCACGTGTACGTTGAAACATCTTCGGATTGAATACTGGAGTCCTTCAATTTATGGCAGATATAACCAGCCAAATTCTCCAAACCATCATACTTGAGGTCACTAATGTTTTTTCATTCTAACTCTCATTGAAAACTTGAAAATCCACAACTGTTTCGTTGTTAGAATCCAGCCTTTGGATCAATTGTCCAGAAATTGGTAAATCTGGGATGTCGTCTGTTTAAACGTTCGAAAATTCGTTCCGTTGTCTCTCCTACCCGTATATAACTTTTATAAAATAAAATAAAGCTTTTTGTTAACACTTTAAAAAAATTTTAATGGGTTTTCCCCGAAAAGAGCTTCATTTTTTGGTACTATGTATCACGTTAAAATATTTGATTTGGAATTTGAAGGATAAGATCGTCTTTTTTATGAGCTAGAAATTTACTTTTACTGGTTCTATAGACTAAGAATATACCATTTTTTCGTTTTTTTTATATGCTACATTTTTTCCAAGAATTAGACCTACTACTAAATTAACCTAGTACCTAAGTTAAAAAAACTCTATAGAACAAAAGTTGCTTAAACTTGGTCAGATCTGTTTCCGGACTTATTTTAAACGTATATTTTTTCACCCTCCAAGTAAAAGCAATCAACGGCACAAATTCAACTTTGAAGTGGGGGATGGGTAGAATATAAATCCAAATTTTCATGCAATTAGGAGTTGACCCTGAAAATTATGTGTGTTTCTTTTTATCTTTTAAATCATTTTACTTAAAATCATTTTTTAGCTATCAAATAATAATTACATATTGAGTTATTTTATTTTTTAAACTTGAATAATATTTATAAAAAATTTTACTTTCTTGTAATGTATTTTTAAAACAAGCAATCATTTAAATAATTATTTTGTAACAATTTGTATTATTTAAGAATATAATAATTACATTTTGGTTTCGTAGTAAGTGTTTTTTAAGAATATTAACGTATAGTTTTAAAATATTGTATTGCAAATAATTATCATTATTAAATGGTTATTATTTGTCAAGTATTCTTTTTCTTTTTTCACACCCTTATGTATGTAATAAAACTAAGGGACTTTCTGAAAGGTCAATCGTAGACTTTAAAGACACAAAAGAAGCGATACTTAAAAGTTACGCCCATTATATATCTTTATATCGTGGGAAATATACAATACAACACGAGCTCCAACCGCTCGACTAATACTCTTTAGAGCTGGCATCAGTGTGTGATCTCGCGTTGAACGGTAAATATCTAAAATTTCGTATATAAGTCCTCCCCTTTACTTTTCAGCGACGGATCTCGTTTCGCTGTAAATTTATCAGAAAAATTTAAGTACAAAAATCTTTTCCCCTCTAAGTGTGCCATGATTAATATGTTAATTATAAAGATACTTATGAACAATATACTCCAATAATTAATTTCCTATTGGTGGATCTCGGGTTGTCTTCGATTTAGTCGGATCTCGCCTTGATATGAAGACGTATATATATATATATATATATATATATATATATATATATATATATATATATATATAAACGTCCAAGGAGTATATATATATATATATATATATATATATATATATATATATAAAATAGATGAAATAGAGAATGTGGAAAAATCCCCTTACGAACAATTCACACATCCACCATTTCGGGCTGGGAAAAAATTTTTTTTTTCGAATAGAATCAAAGATCCAAACACCAGTTCTTAGAAATGTGTTTCGCCCTCTTCAACCTCTCTGGGCTCGTCGGTAAAGACAAGAGGCTGAATATCTTTAGACACATTCTAATCAAAAAACAACATTCGAGACCTAGACATAGAAGGTGCGTAAGTCTACGGCAAATCCGACAATGACAGTCTCAAGTTTTAATTCCCTAATTACTTAAAGTAAGTAAAATATATGTTTAAAAACATAAGATGTAGATCTTTGAAACACACTCAGTGAACCAAAGATCCAAGGTTATTGGTTTAACGACCACTCGTACGAAATCATTGTATCATTGTCGGATTTGCCGTAGACTTACGCACCTTCTATGTCTAGGTCTCGAATGTTGTTTTTTGATTAGAATGTGTCTAAAGATATTCAGCCTCTTGTCTTTACCGACGAGCCCAGAGAGGTTGAAGAGGGCGAAACACATTTCTAAGAACTGGTGTTTGGATCTTTAATTCTATTCGAAAAAAAAAAAATTTTTCCCAGCCCGAAATGGTGGATGTGTGAATTGTTCGTAAGGGGATTTTTCCACATTCTCTATTTCATCTATTTGATTTCGTACGAGTGGTCGTTAAACCAATAACCTTGGATCTTTGGTTCACTGAGTGTGTTTCAAAGATCTACATCTTATGTTTTTAAATATATATATATATATATATATATATATATATATATATATAAATATATATAATATATATATATATATATAAATATATATAATATATATATATATATATATATATATATATATATATATATATATATTGTATTTGCGTCCCTCGTGGCTTCTGTATAGTTTTGACTCTTCGTGACTTCCGATCAATATACAGCGTGTATATTAACAAGAATAATTTCATACAGTTAGCGCTCGCTTTGGCATCCGTTATACTGGCAACAACGTACTTATAATATCAAGTAAAATATTTAACCTTGGTCGTGTTTAAGTGCAAATTTAGTTGTAGAACCCAGACAAATTCTATTTATAACTTTTGCCAATTAGGTGGTTTTGCTCGGATATACGATAAGGATTTGCTGTAAATTGTTTGTTTTCGTTTTTTATACTCTTAAATCAGGTTAGAAAAACTTATTTCTTGGGTGTAGTTATGAATGATGTATTTTCTAAACTTTTAGATTTTCTATTTTATTTCGATGAAAGAAGATTATGGATTTCGGAAGATTTCGATGGAATAAGTTATATTGTAATATACTTAACAATACCACTATATACCCTTGACAAATTTTTATTTTTTAAAGTTAATAATTGTTTGATGAGCCTTTCGATAAGTTAGGTTAGGTATATTATTAAATTTTATTTTGATAATAATCGGTACTGTTTCTCTCTCTCTCTCTCTCTCTCTCTCTTCCTGTAATCCCTTCCCAGCGCATCCTTATCTGTTTTATTCTTTCGAAATTTGCTATACAAGTATTTTCCATTGCTCTCTGTTTCTCGCTCTCTGTTTGACTTCTCTCCATCTCAGGCCAATTCTTTCATGATCTCTTATTACAGTTCTTCTCCAGCTATTATCAGGTCTTCCTCTTATTCTTCTTTCGTCTGGTTGGTATTCGAGTGCTTGTTTGGTTATATTATTTCGATCCTTCCTCAGAGTCCGTGTAATTCATTTCCATTTCCTATTTTTAATCGTGACTGTTATTTTCTCTTGTTTTGTTCTTCTCCGTAGATCTATGTTTTTTATTTTATCTGGCCAGTATATTTTTAGGATTTTCCTCAACGATTTATTTATAAAGGTTTTTAATTTTTTGCTAGTTGTTTCTTCCTGTCTCTTCCTGTAAATATTTTGATTTTGGTTAATTCTGATATATCGCGTGTGTTCCAGATTTTCCTTAATGCATTATGAATATATAATGAGTGCATATTGTGCCTTTACTATCCTTTTTTCTACATCTGATCTACTAGCGCCTTTTTTTCCATGGTTGATCCAAGATAATAAGTAAAGTAATCTACCTACTGTATTTGTATTCCTTGTATTTTAATTTTAGTTTCTTGGTTGCTGTTTTTTAAGTTTTGTTTTTTTGTCTTTATCTTCAGGCCCATTACCCTGGAGTATTTTGCAAGCTTCTTTTGCTTATGGCTGCTATGTTCGGTTAGGGGAAAAATGTCATCTGGGAACTACAAATCCTCCAACTAGTCATGCAATTTCAATCTAATAGCTGTTTTATTATTGCTTACTTTCTGTATGATCCAGTCCGTTATTATTAGAAATAATGTCGAGAATAGCACACATCCTTGCTTATCTCCGCTTTGTATAACTACACCTACTACCATTTTTCCCGCATGTTCTAGTCTGGCTGTATATTTCTTGTCAAATAGTCTGATTAAGTTGATGTATTTTATTGGTAGTCCATATAGTTTTAGAATCTTCCACATTTGTTCTCTGTTTATACTATCGAATGCCTTTTCAAAGTCACAGTCAAAGTAAACATTATGTTTATATTTTTTTGCCATTCACTAGCTTGTTCCAAGATAATTATAGAGTACAGGAGATACAGCGGTACAGGTACAAGATACAGAGGTGCTGATAGAGTACAAATGTGGTCGATAGTGGAGCGTTTTGCGCGAAAGCCTTCTTGGTTGCTTCTTAGTCTTAGTTTCTTGTCTATTTCTGGCTTCAGTCTATTCAATATGATATTTGACATTATTTTGAATGTGGCACTTAGCAGTGTTATTGCTCGCCAATTCTCGCATTTATTTAAATCGCCCTTTTTTGGTATCTTAATGGTTACACTCTCGTTCCATTTCTGTGGGAGCTCCTGGTCGGCCCATATCTTGAGTTTGTGTAACATTTCTACTAATTTGTTTGCGCCCGCCTTTATTAAATTTATCGGTAGGTTGTCGCTTTCAGCGGCTTTGCCATTTTTTCAATTGTTCTAATGTTTATTTCCTGTATTACGTTATCTTCGTCTATATCTGGTGTTTGGAATATATTTCCTCGCAGTGTTGTTTTCATCTTTGTATTATTTTATGTTCTGATTTAATTATATTTCCTTGTTTATCTTTGATTTGTTTATTACTGTTTAGTGTTTTCCCTGTCAAATTTCGGATGATATTGTACTGTATCTTCAGGTCGTTTTCTTGCGCAGCTTTTTCTGACATTTTTACCATATCATATACATAGTATCTTTTGTCTTTCCTGGCTTGCTTTTTAACCGCTATATTTTTTCTTTGTATTTCCTTTCTACTGCTTTTTCCTTCTTCGGTTGCTTCTTTTTGTAACATTTTTTTTAAGTTTCTTTCTTTCTTCTCTTAGTTGCAATAGTCCAGAAAAATAAGGTTTTTGTCGGGACACTTGACCAGCCAGGTTGCAAATGGGTTTTTTGGAGTTATACCTATTACATTATAAATACAACAATGCCCGTCACAGTTCGGACGAGAATTTTAGTAATTAACAAATAAGGGTCAAATATGACAGTTTTTCGTTTAAATCGCTACATGTAAAAATAAGGTAATTAAATATCTTATTTAGATTATTCACCTTTTAGTAGATAAGCAAAGGTTTAAATTTTTTTTAAATTTTGATCCGATTATTTGTTACTTCGGAAATTGCAAAATAAAACTAAATTTCGAAAATAAAAAAATTGTTATAACTTATAAAAAATTGTTATAAAAATGAAATTAAGACTTTGATATTGCATGAAATGTTGAGTCAAACAGTCCATAATGCACAATAAAGTTCAAGACGATTTGTCAATTAGTTTAAATTTTATTCGATTTGTTTATCACAAAGAGCTTTTTTTGCAATGTTATTGTTCAGAAAATTATAATAATACAGCAATTCTGTGGAAACCACAGGAAAGAAGAATACTTATATTTTTAACTTATTTAAAAAATCAATAAGAAGTCATTTTTAGCATTCTGAAAACATTTTACGAAAGTAGAATCATTTTTGGCTTCTAAACAATTTTAATAACCATATTAACATATTGACTAAATCTGCGTTGGGATTTGAAAAGCTGATATTTTTACACGAATTTTCAAAAAAAAACTTTTCGCCTAGGTTAATTACGAGCAAAGTTAGCCACTTTTATTACTTATTTAATTCACAGTTACTTCTATGTACATAAAATTCTCCTGTAAGTGTTATACACCCATACGTTATAAGGGGGGTTGCCCCCTGCCACTTTTTTATTGTTTTGGAGAAAATTGTCTACCTTCATTTTATATTATGTACCAATAAAAATATGTACAACCCTTAATTTTCACCTTTCTACCACCAACCCCTATTTTTTAATAGTTATCTATTTATTTACATCTATAAAATTCTCCTGTCGTAATGTTAGTTGCCATAATCCTCCGATACCGCTTGAACGATTTTTATGAAATTATATATGTATACATATACTTGTATATGTATACATAACATTTTGTATTGTTAGGTGGGTATATGTGTACATAACATACTCTACAAAACTACAGGTATATATAAATTAAAAAAATAATGATAAAAGTCGATCAACAAACTCCGGAGATATTAAGCGCAACATATCTTTGAAAAGTTAATTTCATTTTTTGAGTGCACGGATTTTAATAATTCCGCTCCACAGACCACGAGTCGATTTCGTTAGGACGTCATTTTTAAAGATATATTAACAACTCTGTTCAAGTTTACTCAAACTTTTACACATAAACTATATACATACCTTGAACTTTAAAATAGCGCTAGTTAGGTTTCTTAATTGTTATAAAGAAACTAGCTGTGAATTAAATAAAAAAAGTGCCTAACTTTGACCGTAATTAATCAAGGTAAAAGTTTTTTTTTAACATTTATGTAAAAGTACACATCGAAAACAATGTGATAACTACAGGGGTAATTTGTGTTACTAAAAGATAAATTTTTCATATCTACAGTATTTTTTGATAAATGCATATTTTTCGAGGTATTCTCAAAAAACCCTCTAAAAAAGTCGATTTTTTCGTCGAAAAACTGTTACTTTCAAGCGCGAATAACTCGAAAAATATTAGTTTTACGAAGAAAATGTAAAAAACATTTCTTTCTTAGAATTACTTTTTACATCGATTTACATGGTTAAAATGCAATAAAAATTTCACGTCCCCGAGATGGGGTGGCAAGCACCCCAAGCTTTTAGCGTACAGCGGCATGATATAGAAAATGATCCTTGGCCTATTCCCTACGCCCTACCTTCTGTGAAAATTTCAAGTAAATCCATGCTGGACGAAAAAATTGCGAGTCAAAATGCTTCATTTCCTCGACTATAGAAGGAGGAGAAACAATCAGTAAATGTAACGAATATAAATACCTGGGTATGAATATGAAAATCACGAATGATGGAACACTAGACGGAGCCGTTAAAGAACGAAACACTCAGGGCAGGAAAGCAATTAAGCTCCTAAACTCAGTACTCTGGGACAAGCAGGTAAACAACCAAAACAAGAAAAAGATCTATAACGCCGTAGTGAAAAGCATTATAACATACAGCTGCGAAGTATGGCATATGAAGGAAAAATCAAAACGAATGTTCACCGAAATGGATTTCTGGAGAAGGGCTGCAGGAAGATCAAGAAGAGAACATGTCACCAATGAACGGATACGAGAAATAATGAAGGTCACACATACAATAAATGACGAAACCAACGAAATACAACTACGATGGTTTGGTCACGTATAAAGAATGCATGAAGACAGAATCCCAAAACAAGGGCAAAAATGGAAACTGCAAGATAGAAGAAGATGAGGTAGACCGAGGAAAAGTTGGCAGGCAGGAATAAACAAAGCCATGGATGAAAGAGGTCTGCAAGTAGATCAATGTACGGACAGAGAGGAATGGCGAACGGGTATCGGAAGACGAAGAACGTTATAAACCGATAATATAATAATAATGTAAAAGTACCAGCTTTTTAAATCCTAAATTCTAGGGATGGCGCTTGTTGAACAAAAAACCGGTTTTTGGTTATACCGGTTTTTTTAACTTACGGTTTAACCTGGTGGTTATAACCGGTCAAAAAATTGGTTGTTCCAAAAACAGGTTTTCGGTTTTTTTTTAATCAAAAGCAAATACTCAATAAGTTATAATGTTACATTTATATTGCACTTTAGTTTGCTCAATTTTCCTCCCGAAAAATTCCCCAACCAATTCAACCTATAAAAATTTTCCCAGGCGCTTTCAAGTTACCCTAAAAATGGGCCAGAGTACCCCAATCTCTGATTCGTCGCTCGTTGTAGACGGCGTCGGCGTATATTGCGTTGTCAATAATTGGGATATTCCCAAAAGTGATGATCCTATCGATCTATCAAAATGTCCCTTGGATCTATCAAGTTTTAAAAAATGTCCAAATGACTTATAGGTATTTTACAAAATAAATTCGATAAACCAATTCAGTATTTACTTCTCTATTGCCATCAAAAAATTTCAGTAGGTAATATTTTTTAATACGTTTGTATAATACCTACCATTTATTTCGTGAGAATTATTTATTGTTTAAAAATTACATAATGGAGATTCCTAATCGTATTTCGGTATTCACATTATGCTGGCCACTCACTTACGGATATCGAAGAGGCCGAGCGACTGACCGGCGGTTAATTGAAGCCAAAATCACCACATACATGCAGTTTTCGTAAAGGCGTTGGCACGCTCAATCACAAAACTGCATGTGTGTGGCGTCTCAACTGCAGTTCATTAACTTAACTACTCAAATAACGGCCTTCAGTTCTGGCCTGCATGCCATAGCCTCTTCGATATCCGTAAGTGAGTGGCCAGCATTATACAAGAGTCTTAAGTCTCAAGTACTCAAGTATAAACAATTTTTTAGCTGATGATGGTTGGAATATCGATTTCAAGCAGATCACATACTTTTATGTAAATATTATCATCACATGCACCATTTCACCAGTCTTTGAAACATTTATTAATCTAAATAACTATTCTCAAAATTGTTTCATAAAAGCTGATTTGACACTTTCGTCCAGTTCTCTATTAGTAAATAAAAGTTGAATTATGGTTGTTTGGGTTAATTACTTCGCATTTATTATTTATAATATTATATGATTAAGATCGAAAATATATAGAAATTTCTTCATTTTTCTCTAAATTAATTTTTTTCCACAGGCAACTTATTCGGTTTTTCAATGGTTATTACTTTAAAAAGAAAAAAACCGGTTATAACCGGGACAAAAAAACAACCGGTAAAACCGGTTGTTTCGAATTAAAAAAACTGGGTTTAGGTTATAACCGGTAGGTTTTTTCCATCCCTTAGTCGATTAATTTAGTTTGCAGTCAATACTAACAAAGTTATTCAAATTGTTTATAAGCCAAAAATGACTCTACTTTACTAAAATATTTTCGGAATGATAAAAATGAGTTCTTATTATTTTTTTAAAAACTTTGAAAACATAAGTATTCTTCTTTCATGTAGTTTCCACAAAATTGCTGTATCATTATTATTTTATGAAGAAAAGCATGCTTTATCATTGCAAAGAAAAGGATTTTTTATTAAACAAATTGAATAAAATGTAAACTAATTGACGAATCACCTTGAAATTTTTTGTTATATCTGGACTGAACATGGACTGTTTGACCCAATTTTTCATGTAATATCAGTCTTAAGTTTATTTTTGCAAAAGTTTATTTTTGCAACTTCCGAACCAACAAATAATCGTACCAAAATTCAAAAACTGCCATTTTAAACCTTTGTTCATCTACTAAAAATGAATACTCTATCTGATATAAGATATTTAATTACTTATTTTTACCTTTAGCGACTTAAACGAAAAGACTGTAATTTTCAGGGCCGTGCCGTTCTATGATGCGGTGAGGCAGCCGCATCAGGCGGCATCACAAGGGGGCGGCATAATCAGTAAAATCTAATATCTTCTTCTTCTTCAAGTGCCGTCTCCTAATCGGAGGTTGGATATCATCATCACTATCTTTAATCTATCCACCTCTGCTCTAAAGAGTTCTATAGAACTGCATCTAAACCAGTCCCTTAAATTCTTTAATCGTGACATTCTCCTTCTTCCAATGGACACGCGCCAACTCGTAACTCTTAATGACAAACTTTTTCAAATCAAAATGTACACCCACGATACACTCAACCAGAGATAGGATGGTACACATTTGTGGGCGGATCCTCCTTGGCGCGAAATACGTCACTCACAGAGTTGTTTTAAAAGTTAGCGTGCAGTACACATATAGTTAACATACGTTTTCGCTTATAAATTCGTTTAATTGTGTTTTTTTGAGGTTTTTTTGGCTTCTTTTTTATTAAAATGAGGTGTTCTGTGTGTACGGTGTAATTCTGACAATCAGTCAAATAAAAATCCGTGTGATAAAAGCGTCAAGTTTTACCGATTTCCCAAAGACTCTAGTTTGTACAAGCAGTGGTTACATGCTACAAAAAGAAGAGACAAAGTGAACGTTAAAATCGCTGATATTTGTTCCAAACATTTTCTGGAGAGTGATTATGAAACCAATTTAAGACATAAACTTCTTAGTTACACTCCCAAAAATTATCGTGGTTTGAAAGACGATGCGGTTCCTACCCAGGATCTACCCCTATCCCAAGCTTGTTTGATACATCTAAACTGAATCGAAAACTTCTTGCCAAAAAGAGGCAAACGTCTCAACTTGTGAGTGAATTACTAGCCTCAACGCCCTCAACCTCAAGAGAAACGTAAGTTACTAAAAATGTTACAAGGTGTCCCGTATTTAAAATGCAGAAATCTCATAAATTGTACGTAGAGGTCCATTCCCGGGAAATCTGTAAAAAAATGAAAATCCTGATACCCGGGTATTCTTACAGATTTCCAGGGATTTTTTTAAATATTTCATTTTAAATAAGACTTTTCCACACTTCTTATTTGTTGTGAGCTTCCGTCATATTATGTCGTATATTAATATTATACACGGATTATACGACATATGACCGAAGCTCGAAACAAATTCCACTTAAAATATTTTATTATTTAGTTACATTTTTAAAGCATAAACATTCTATTGTTTATGCAAAAGATCTGATTCATTTTGAAGGGTCCAGGATTATATTGTAAATATTAATTTTTAATTAAATTTATGTTTATGAAGAATGCGATGAAAAATTATAAACGGTCATTAAAAAAGAGGTCACGTTGTACGACAATTCAAATCAGCTGACCGGACATTTACAAAATTACTCACTACACTAAAAAACATCAGACCTTCTGACCTTCATCAACAGAAAGCGAACGTGTGTTTATAATTTCAGCAAATTTCTGTACAAAAAAGGAATCAGCTGGAAAGATCAAACACTGAACAATTTATGTTTTCCTAAAACTTATTTCAATAATAAAAACAACGAAAATTCAGATTAAACACAAATTTATAATTTTTTTGTTTTTAAAATTTTCTTTTAAATTTTTGAATGTTTCTAAATATGTTCAATATTTAATCAAATTTATACGTTTTAATACTAATTGCATTGAAAAATAATAAAGATAAAATAGAAAAATAAAAAAGAGAGTGAAAAATAATTAAAAACCAATTTCTTCTCTTCATTTTTAAATTTCGCGATTTCCGGGAAATCATAGGGGGCGGGAAATGGAGCTCTAACTGTAAAAGATACAGAATGGAGTTAAATGATCTGGCAGGATTCATTTGCCATAAATTTAAGAACGACTTATCATTGCAAAGTTCGTCGAGTGCATCATTTACGTGGATAGATCATTTGAGCGAGGGTGGTTTGTCAAAACCATCTTCTGCATTCATGCATGCCATTGAGGGTCTCAACAGGGTATTTTTTGCTGCACATAATAAAGATGGATTAGTATGTGGTGACAATTTCATAAAAAGTCTTTTGTTGCAAAGTGTAGATATTCAATGCCCCGAAAAGGCAAAACGCTTGTTCTTTAAAACAAGAATGTTCATTCGCATAAAAGAACTAAATAGATCATTTACCCTCCAGAGAGCTATCAAAAGAAAATGGAAAAAAAATTGGCCTAGAAAACAATAAAAAGCTCTTAATAATGTGTATATGGGATTGAGCCACAATTGTTGGTGTAACGAAAATTACATTTCTTAAATACTACCGTTTGAGTTTCGCGAAAATTAAAAGTTAAAAGAAAATTAAGTGTTGAAAATTCTGGGAAACTGTAGTAACCGTCTCGTAACCTCGTTCAGGTTACAAAAATTTTCCCAGAATTTTCAACACCTAATTCTCTTTTAAATTTTAATTTTCAAAGATTCAAACTCGACTCTTCAATACAATTTGATTGCTATGTCACAGGTACTATTTCTGCGATTATATTATATGGCACTTCCGGTTAGAACTTTTTAACCGAAAATTATATAATAACCAAAAGTATCTCTACATTTATTCTCATCTTGCTAAGGCACGTCAAATAATATATCGCTTTAAAACGGTAGGTACTTCCGGTTGCAACTCTAAAACCGGAAGTCCGATGTCAAATGTCTTATCTTTAACACCATCCCTGGGTTATAAGCTTTAATTGGACATCTCATTTGTCATTCTATCTGTATTAGTAACGGAGGAGTTATATTCACGGATGGACGGACAGACAGTCATGAAAACGGAAGTATATATTTGTTCTCGTCTTGCTAAAGCGCATCGAATAATATATCGCTTGTACTATTCCGGTGACTTTAAAACAGTACTTCCGGTTGCAACTCGAAAACCGGAAGTCCTAGGTCAAATTTCTCACCTTTAGTACTATCCTTGGAATATAAGCTTTCATTCGACACCTCACTTGTCATTCTACCTGGTATAATGACGGAAGAGTTGTGTCTACGGACGGACGTACGGACAGACATACGTAAATAATTCAACGTTTTCACATGTTTTCAAAATTGGGTGAAAACAACATGCATATTTTATTTAAACTACTGCATATGCGCATATTTCATACGTTTTTATTAGCATACTTGCCTAAGTTTAGTAATAAGTATAGGAATAAAACTTTTATTTATACAAACGTTAATTCGAAAACAGCACTTATTTATTTCATGTTCTCTATTCAAACCTAACTAAATATTTAAAATAATGCTCGAACATATTTTGTAATTATGTACTTGTTTAGTTTTTAAGTTTTTTTATACAAATTTATTTGGTCTTCTAAATATGTTTTTTAATTTTAATTTGTGGGCAATTATTATGAAATTTCTTGGACAAAAAGTTGTATTTACATATATAGTAACTTCTGTGTAAATTTCAGATTTTTACCTTTTGTAATTTGAATAAAATAAGAGAAGTTTGACGGTATTTATATTGGTTTCCTTATATCTCGCCAGCGATTACTCTGTGAGTGACGTCATGCGCTCGGCAGACGAAAACTCGTTTTTAGGAACATCCGGGCCTGATGTACACCGGCCAATTCGTAACTTTTTTACTACCTGACCCTCCCAACTTGCAACTTATACAGGTGAATTCGAAACCATTGTTTAATTCTAATTCTATTTACACATAAACATTACATCTACTGGTAATGCATACGTAACGTAGAGCCACACCCAGAGCTTTAGTGGCATCTGCGTGTGACACTCAATATGACAGGGAAACTTCTTCCTCGCTTTCTTCATCTTCATTAGTCATTAGGGTTGCCTTGAGGTTGAACCAAGTCTACAATGTATTCATCCGTAAATTCTTCGCTCCCTTTGTCGTCAGCTTCAATCCATTCTGTACATAGGCGTAACCAGGGGGGGGTTTTGGGGGTTGTAACCCCCCCATTGGGATATACTTTGAGCTCTATACGCTTAACACCATAGCCCTCAGAGACCTTCCAGTAGTTGTAACCCCCCCTTTTAGGTAGTTGTAAACCCCCCCCTTCGGATCATCCTGGTTACGCCTATGATTCTGTAATTACATTTTCTTCTTAGTTTTCTGATCCATCTTGTATAGGGGAACGGGGAAAAATGGAGCTTATTCAAATTAGAAATCACGCCATGGAGTTAACGACTAAGCACAAATGATGACACTGGCTCTGCATCAGTGACATCAATCTGAGATGGGTGGAAGAGGGAGAGAGACAGGCACAGCGACTCAAAATCAACGACAAAGTAAACTTTCAATTATTAGTTAGGCTAACTTTCGGATAATCCGACCTTTTCGGAATCCGAACAGGCTGTCCCCCCAATTAGTTAGGATTTGCGGGG
The DNA here is from genome assembly GCF_917563875.1 of Diabrotica virgifera virgifera. Taxonomy (NCBI): domain Eukaryota; kingdom Metazoa; phylum Arthropoda; class Insecta; order Coleoptera; family Chrysomelidae; genus Diabrotica; species Diabrotica virgifera. Next base: position 181,145,857 of record NC_065443.1, on the reverse strand, counting down.
TTTTACTGTATATAGGTACCTACTATAATATCTGCGTTCCATTCGGCTGGTAGTCTGTTTTGTTCATATTTTTTGTTGTATTAGCTGGTTTATTTCCTTATGTAATTCTCTTCCTCTGTATTTTTTTCCACTTTTATTTCATTTTCTTCTGCTGATTTTCCGTTTTCTATGTTTTTAATATTTGTTTTTGTACGTTTTCTTCTGTGAAAATTTCTACTTCGTTGTTATCTTGTTCTTCTTCATCTGTTTCCTTCATACCGAATAGCATTTTTTCGTAATATTCTTCTCATATTCTGCTGATCTGTTTGTCTTCAAACAGGGTTTCTCTTTTTTTTTGTTTTTTAGTACTCTTGTTTTAATGCTGGACGTATTTTTTATCTGACTTTTTTGTAAAATTGTTATATTTGATGGTTTTCTGTCTTTTTTAATGTCCTCCAGCGAAACCCGTCATTTTTCTTCTTTTTATTTGTTGAGTTTGCTGTGTTTCTCGCTATTTTTTATTCTTCCCTGTTTTGTTTTGACGGATTGGTTGTTTATCCACGTCATTCTAGCGTAGTTTTTTAGTTTTCTGCGTTTCGCAGTCTTGATCGTACGTAAATTACACATTTAAAATTGAAAAGGATTTATAGGTTCCAAATTAGCTAAAAGACGGTGTTTCAATCCCTGTTTGTGTATTATCGCTCCAAACCCTTCTTGGCAGTAGCGCACCCGGGGGGGGGGGGGTTTGGGAGTTAAACCCCCTTTCCCCCAGGGCATATGAAAAATATATAAATAATAGCAGGAAAATGTAACTTGTCTTTCACAAAATATAGAAAAAAATTTCGACGCCCAAGCCAACCCCCTTCCCCCCAGAGAAAAATTATAGGTGCGCTACTGCTGCTTGGATGTGTCCCGTTTTTTTCAAATTTATGATATGGTCACCCTACAGTAGAAACGCTTCTTAATTCACGAGAGTATTCTACACACTTGTTCTTAATCCAGGATACAGTTTTTTGTGTCAAATTAGAATTTCATAATGGTAGATAAGTTTATTTTAATTTTCTAATCTATTTCAACAGTAGGGCCCCCGCATACTGCAGAATTTTTACCTGCCGATAGTTTAGTCGGGTTGGGCAAAATTAAAGATTTTTCTTTTTAAAATATGTAAGAATGTAGTTCGTTTGGTATGGCATGAGTGCTTTAATTTTTTTTTAAGTATGTATTCTATTTGTTTTTAAGTTTGTAGACTAGCAGACTTAACTACTTTATGTAATGTGAAATTTAAGACCTACTACTATATTTTAAATATTTTTCAAAATATTATTTTCTATATCCTTACATAAAAAAATACATTGAGTGTATGAAATAAGTAAGCAATGTTTTAAACATTTTTATTATTTTCCAGACACCTTTGCACCTATTAGTTGAACAAATTATATTATTAAAAATTTTGTACTTATTTTACTTAAGCCGTCCTCTTGTACCCTACGCTGTCGAGGTAAAAGTTTTGTAATAAAAAATTAAGAATTCAATTTTAACACTTCTATAATATGTTACAATTGAGCAATTAGACCAGCAGATTCGGCAACTGGTTATGATAAATTCATCAATTTTAATGAACATACTTTTTAATTTTTTATTTTTGCAGTGAAAAAAAATACATTGTTAATTATACAAAAAAATATCATTAATATATCACAACAATATTTTTTTCAACATACTACAATAATCAATTATAAAAATATCCTAAGTCTAAATTCCAACATTTGAGGTGACAACAGCGCAGTGGAAGCCATGAGGACATAAACTCAAATATACGGAGACCACTACAACCGCAAACTGAATAAATATATATTTGGATGCCATCAAAACCGTTAAAGTGATTTTAGATATACAGCAAGCGAACATGGCGCGCCTGACGGCAATTGCTCCAAGTAATGTGTATATTATTATACAGATAACGTGACTGAGGACGTCCGGTCAATATTTTGTGTAAGCATTGTAGGAAGTGGTACCTTTCATTTGCGATACATTTTAGGGAAAGTCCTCGTGGCAACCGTATATCGGAGTTCACGAAGACCTGGAAGCCACGAGAGACTACGGTTTAACATGGGGGGACGTCACAAGATGCTAAAAATAAATATATATATATATATATATATATATATATATATATATATAATATATATATATATATATATATATATATATATATATATATATATATATATATATATATATATATATATATATATATTTGTACAAATATTATCGACCGTACTGTGTTAAATAGTAATGTTTGAATAACGGCAATTCGGTCAGTTGAAAGAAAACTCTATTTGTTTTAAGTCTCAATATTTCGTCACTATTTGGTGACTTCTTCAGGAGAAAACTGCAAATTTATTAATATTAGACATGGACAAACTTAAATATTTCGATACTTACAACTATAAGAGTAAAAATTTAAATTTCTTTAACATTATTTTGAAAATTGATTTAGAAAATGACAGATTTTATTTTGACTTATTGGGGAGTTATGGTAACTGCAATATATTTTATATTAATAGAATGTTATCTGATATATACAATTTTTAGTGAATAGGTCAAAGTAAAAAAGGAAATTATACATTTACGAAATTTTAAGGTGGAAAGGTAATAGTAGAAAACTAAGAAAGGACCTAGAGTAAGTTAAATTGATTTATAAAATGTAATTGATGGTACTTCATGAGTTAGTGTAAGACTGGTATTTAGAAATTTAAATAAAATTGAGGTAGATTAACTATTAGAAGATAAATTGGGTAATTTGTTTATTTAAATGTTATGTATTAGTTAGAATATTACAGTAGATATTACTCAAATGGTTAGTGTCAGTCTTATAATTAATTGATTCTGGAGTTTTGTTAATATGTACCATCTCAAGGAAAAGTCGCTTTTTATAATTATCAACTTGTTCCAATATTTTTACATTATTAAAATCAAATTTATGTCCTGTATTTATGTGGTGATCTACTAAGGCACAACAGTTCTTTCTTATATTGCAGTCACTTTTATGTTGAGTGACACGTTGCTTAAGCCATTGTTTACTTTGACCAATATAACAACCTTGACATCCAATGCAATTTATTTTGTAAATTATGTTGCTCTTCAATGTGTTTGGAGTATTAGCTTTAGTTTTTGAGAACAAACTTGAATTTAGAAGTGGATTGTACTTAACTAATTTGATGTTGGGAAAAGTTTTTAAAAGTGGGACAATTTTGTCTGTTAAATTTTGGACATAGGGTATTTTTTTGTAAAAAATTAGTTTTTAATTCCAAATAACTTTTTATCATAAGAATTTTCGATATTGAGAGAAATAAAGGTACTTTACCCGTAGCCGAAATTCATATTTTTTGACATACCTCGTATAATATTGAGAAAATTTGATATCTGATAATTGAATCTTAGGTTTTGGGGCATGCAGAACGTTTTATAAAGAATAACTTTTTTCGTAAAATTAATAATAAAAAAGTTTCCCATATGTTTCCAACTCAAGTAGACACGCTGTATATATATATATATATAACAGGTATATAATCTTATATATATATATATATCTTATATATATCAAAACATATAAATAATTTTTTAGTAAGGTTGTTCTGTGATATGCGGTGTTTCTAGTGAGAGTATTAGCTCTGCATTTCTCAGAGCAGTATTTTGTTATTTTTGTGTTTCTGAGGATCCTAGACACCTAGTTTAGTGAGAGAAAACTATGGTGTTTTGGATTTTTGATGGCACAAAGATAACAATTTTTATTGGTTTTAGTTAGACTAATTGTTAAATACTGTGTATTTATATTTGTAGTTTCCCTGAAGATGATAATAAACATTATCGAAAGCTTGGAATTATTATAAAGAGTTTTCTTTGAGATTGCTGCTACCCCAATATTTCAACCTTGTTTATATACATATATATTTGTACAAATATTTTCGACCGTACTGTGTTATAGTGGTTTGAAGTTTCAGCAATTCGGTCATGTGAAATAAAATTCTATTTGTTATTTCTCAATATTTCGTCACACTTTTGTGACTTCTTCAGGAGAAAACTGTAAATTTATTAAGATTAGAAATTAACAAAAGCTAAATATTTAGTTACTTACAACTATAAGAGTATTAATTTAGATTTTTTTGAACATATCGTAAGGGACATTGACTTAATTTTGATTTTGACATTTATTATTTCGGAGTTATGGTAACTGCAATAAATTTTATTTTCATAGAATATTGTCTGATATTTAAAATTCTTTTTTTAATAATGAATAGGTCAAAGTAAACCAAAGAAAATATTAACGGAATTTTAAGGTGGAAAAATATGATTAATAGTAGAAAAATTTTAGAAAGGGACTAGAGTATATTAAATTGATCTATAAAATGTAAGTGATGGTACATAGTGAGTTAGTATAAGGCTGATATTTTTAGAAATTAAATAAAAATTAAGATGGATTAATTATTAGATGCATAATTGAGTAATTTGTTTGAATTTTTACACTTTTTGAAAATATTTTAAAGGTTATTTATTATTTAGAATGTTACAGTAGATATTACTCAAATGGTTAGTATCAGTCTTATAATTAATAGATTCTGGAGTTTTGATAATATGTACCATCTCAAGGAAGAGTCGTTTTTTATAATTGTCAACTTGTTCCAAGATTTTTACATTGTTAAAGTCAAATTTATGTCCCGTCTTTAAATGGTGTTCTACCAAGGCACAACAGTTTTTTCTGATATTACAGTCACTTTTATGTTGAGTGACACGTTGCTTAAGCCACTGTTTACTTTGACCTATATAACAACCTTGATATTCAATGCAATTTATTTTGTAAATTATGTTGCTCATTAATCCGTTTGGAGTATTAGCTTTAGTTTTCGAGAACAACTTTGAATTTAGAAGTGGATTGTACTTGACTAATTTGATGTTTGGAAATGGTTTAAAAAGTGAGACAATTTGGTCTGTTAAATTTTTTACGTAAGGTATTTTTTTGTAAATAACTGGTTGAGGATTATTTATCACAGGATCTATCACAGGAGTTAGTGTTGTAAATAAGTTTTTTTAAAATGTGTTTTGGGTAGCCATTGTTTAAAAACATCTCAAAAAGTTTATTCAGATTGACATCTAAGAATCTTCGATCACAAATTGTCGTCACTCGATTTTTCATGGATATAATTGTGTTAAATTTTTGATTTCTAGGATGATTTGAATAATAATTTATAAATCTGCCTGATGCAGTATCTTTTTGATACCAATCTAATATAATTTTGTTATCATTTGTTCTTATAACTTTGGTATCTAAAAAAGGTATACTATTTTCATTTTCATTTTCGACAGTGAATTGAATATTTTGATTAAGTGAATTAAATATTGCTTGTACTGTCTGGATGTGGTTAAAAGGTACACTGCATATTATATCATCAACAAATTTATAAATAAATGGTAGTGAAAACGGCAATTTTGAGATTCCAATGTCTATTAAATGGTCTAGAATAATTGTGGCTAGGATTGGGCTTTTAGGACTGCCCATTGGAGTTCCAAATATTTGTTTATAGAATTTGTCATAAAAACAAAAATATGTATTATCAAATAGAAATGTTATCAATGAGAGGAAGTCTTTTCTGGATAAAGATGTAAATTGTTCTATTTTAGACCATTTTTCTTGTATGATTTCAATGATCAACTTAACAGGGATGTTAGTAAACGATGACACTACATCTATTGAGATCAGAACATAATTATCTGGTAGTTGAAGTCCATTTATAGAATTTACAAAAGAAAATGTATCTTTTGTATTAAAACTTGGCTCATGTTCAAATGTTTGTTTAAGTATGTCTCCCAAGAATTTGGACAGGTTGTAAGTTGTGGAGTTTAAAGTACTGACAATTGGACGTAATGGTATATTCGCTTTATGTATCTTTGGTAGGCCATACAGTTTAGGTATATCAGAATTGTAAATTGTTAGTTCTTTGGCTTGTTGTTCTGTAAGTTTGTTTTGATTTTTTAAAGTTTTTATTAATTTATTATGTGCAGTCTGGATAGAGGTGGTTGGATCATTGTTGATTTGAATGTACGTTGTATGATCTTGAAGAAGAGTATCTGTTTTTTTAATATAGTCTAATTTGTCCATTGCGACAGTATATCCTCCTTTATCTGCCGGTAGAATGTATAAATCAGGGTGATTTTTAAGAAATTTTTTTGTTTTATAAAATGTTGTTTTAAGATGAGACAACTCTACTATATTGGGATTTTGAATAAAATTTGTTGTTATATTGGTTACTTTAGCTCTTAGTAAATCTTTAGATGTGATGGGTATATCTTCGATGATGTTCTCTATGTCTGCTAGAAAATTATGTATATTTATGTCCTGATTATTGCATGTGACACTAAATTTCGGTCCAAGTGATAAGAAGTCTGAGATATCTTTTGGTATGTCAACTGTCGAAACGTTTTTAAACCATTTTGAGTTGTTTAAGAAAAGTACATTTGTTTCTAAATTGTTAGCTAAAGCATTGAATTTGTCAATGTTTGTTTGTTTAATTTTTTTAAAAGTATAATCAAAACTTGATTTTAATCGATGTGAATATTCACTAAAAATTGTAATGGGAATATTATTTTTTAGTTCAATTTTTATGTTAGTTATATTATGATTTACAGATGAAATTTTATTGCATGTTACCTTAATCTCCAAAGATAAAATTTTACGATCTGTTGTTAACATAAAATTTTCAATTTTGTTGTTTAGAAATCGGTTTGTATTAGTAGTTAGAAGATTTTCAATGTTCCTTTTGCTATCTTGGATGTGTTTAGGTGATATGTTCTTTTTTCTGCATCGTAATAGAAATATTCTTCTGTTAGTGTATTTGGCAAGCTGTTGGTTTAATGTTGCCCATTTCTTCATTAAATTTACAGTGTGGATTCCATAGGTGTTACGAATATTCTGATAAAAGCCCATTGTTTTATTATTTGTACAAATATTTTCGACCGTACTGTGTTATAGTGGTTTGAAGTTTCAGCAATTCGGTCATGTGTAATAAAATTCTATTTGTTATTTCTCAATATTTCGTCACACTTTTGTGACTTCTTCAGGAGAAAACTGTAAATTTATTAAGATTAGAAATTAACAAAAGCTAAATATTTAGTTACTTACAACTATAAGAGTATTAATTTAGATTTTTTTGAACATATCGTAAGGGACATTGACTTAATTTTGATTTTGACATTTATTATTTCTGAGTTATGGTAACTGCAATAAATTTTATTTTCATAGAATATTGTCTGATATTTAAAATTCTTTTTTTAATAATGAATAGGTCAAAGTAAACCAAAGAAAATATTAACGGAATTTTAAGGTGGAAAAGTATGATTAATAGTAGAAAAATTTTAGAAAGGGACTAGAGTATATTAAATTGATCTATAAAATGTAAGTGATGGTACATAGTGAGTTAGTATAAGGCTGATATTTTTAGAAATTAAATAAAAATTAAGATGGATTAATTATTAGATGAATAATTGAGTAATTTGTTTGAATTTTTACACTTTTTGAAAATATTTTAAAGGTTATTTATTATTTAGAATGTTACAGTAGATATTACTCAAATGGTTAGTATCAGTCTTATAATTAATAGATTCTGGAGTTTTGATAATATGTACCATCTCAAGGAAGAGTCGATTTTTATAATTGTCAACTTGTTCCAAGATTTTTACATTGTTAAAGTCAAATTTATGTCCCGTCTTTAAATGGTGTTCCACCAAGGCACAACAGTTTTTTCTGATATTACAGTCACTTTTATGTTGAGTGACACGTTGCTTAAGCCACTGTTTACTTTGACCTATATAACAACCTTGACATTCAATGCAATTTATTTTGTAAATTATGTTGCTCATTAATCCGTTTGGAGTATTAGCTTTAGTTTTCGAGAACAACTTTGAATTTAGAAGTGGATTGTACTTGACTAATTTGATGTTTGGAAATGGTTTAAAAAGTGGGACAATTTGGTCTGTTAAATTTTTTACGTAAGGTATTTTTTTGTAAATAACTGGTTGAGGATTATTTATCAAAGCTCTATCACAGGAGTTAGTGTTGTAAATAAGTTTTTTTAAAATGTGTTTTGGATAGCCATTGTTTAAAAACATCTCAAAAAGTTTATTCAGATTGACATCTAAGAATCTTCGATCACAAATTGTCGTCACTCGATTTTTCATGGATATAATTGTGTTAAATTTTTTATTTCTAGGATGATTTGAATAATAATTTATAAATCTGCCTGTTGCAGTATCTTTTTGATACCAATCTAATATAATTTTGTTATCATTTGTTCTTATAACTTTGGTATCTAAAAAAGGTATACTATTTTCATTTTCATTTTCGACAGTGAATTGAATATTTTGATTAAGTGAATTAAATATTGCTTGTACTGTCTGGATGTGGTTAAAAGGTACACTGCATATTATATCATCAACAAATTTATAAATAAATGGTAGTGAAAACGGCAATTTTGAGATTCCAATGTCTATTAAATGGTCTAGAATAATTGTGGCTAGGATTGGGCTTATAGGACTGCCCATTGGAGTTCCAAATATTTGTTTATAGAATTTGTCATAAAAACAAAAATATGTATTATCAAATAGAAATGTTATCAATGAGAGGAAGTCTTTTCTGGATAAAGATGTAAATTGTTCTATTTTAGACCATTTTTCTTGTATGATTTCAATGATCAACTTAACAGGGATGTTAGTAAACAATGACACTACATCTAATTAACAACAGATCGTAAAATTTTATCTTTGGAGATTAAGGTAACATGCAATAAAATTTCATCTGTAAATCATAATATAACTAACATAAAAATTGAACTAAAAATAATATTCCCATTACAATTTTTAGTGAATATTCACATCGATTAAAATCAAGTTTTGATTATACTTTTAAAAAAATTAAACAAACAAACATTGACAAATTCAATGCTTTAGCTAACAATTTAGAAACAAATGTACTTTTCTTAAACAACTCAAAATGGTTTAAAAACGTTTCGACAGTTGACATACCAAAAGATATCTCAGACTTCTTATCACTTGGACCGAAATTTAGTGTCACATGCAATAATCAGGACATAAATATACATAATTTTCTAGCAGACATAGAGAACATCATCGAAGATATACCCATCACATCTAAAGATTTACTAAGAGCTAAAGTAACCAATATAACAACAAATTTTATTCAAAATCCCAATATAGTAGAGTTGTCTCATCTTAAAACAACATTTTATAAAACAAAAAAATTTCTTAAAAATCACCCTGATTTATACATTCTACCGGCAGATAAAGGAGGATGTACTGTCGCAATGGACAAATTAGACTATAATAAAAAAACAGATACTCTTCTTCAAGATCATACAACGTACATTCAAATCAACAATGATCCAACCACCTCTATCCAGACTGCACATAATAAATTAATAAAAACTTTAAAAAATCAAAACAAACTTACAGAACAACAAGCCAAAGAACTAACAATTTACAATTCTGATATACCTAAACTGTATGGCCTACCAAAGATACATAAAGCGAATATACCATTACGTCCAATTGTCAGTACTTTAAACTCCACAACTTACAACCTGTCCAAATTCTTGGGAGACATACTTAAACAAACATTTGAACATGAGCCAAGTTTTAATACAAAAGATACATTTTCTTTTGTAAATTCTATAAATGGACTTCAGCTACCAGATAATTATGTTCTGATCTCATTAGATGTAGTGTCATTGTTTACTAACATCCCTGTTAAGTTGATCATTGAAATTATACAAGAAAAATGGTCTAAAATAGAACAATTTACATCTTTATCCAGAAAAGACTTCCTCTCATTGACAACATTTCTATTTGATAATACATATTTTTGTTTTTATGACAAATTCTATAAACAAATATTTGGAACTCCAATGGGCAGTCCTATAAGCCCAATCCTAGCCACAATTATTCTGGACCATTTAATAGACATTGGAATCTCAAAATTGCCGTTTTCACTACCATTTATTTATAAATTTGTTGATGATATAATATGCAGTGTACCTTTTAATCACATCCAGACAGTACAAGCAATATTTAATTCACTTAATCAAAATATTCAATTCACTGTCGAAAATGAAAATGAAAATAGTATACCTTTTTTAGATACCAAAGTTATAAGAACAAATGATAACAAAATTATATTAGATTGGTATCAAAAAGATACTGCATCAGGCAGATTTATAAATTATTATTCAAATCATCCTAGAAATCAAAAATTTAACACAATTATATCCATGAAAAATCGAGTGACGACAATTTGTGATCGAAGATTCTTAGATGTCAATCTGAATAAACTTTTTGAGATGTTTTTAAACAATGGCTACCCAAAACACATTTTAAAAAAACTTATTTACAACACTAACTCCTGTGATAGAGCTTTGATAAATAATCCTCAACCAGTTATTTACAAAAAAATACCTTACGTAAAAAATTTAACAGACCAAATTGTCCCACATTTTAAACCATTTCCAAACATCAAATTAGTCAAGTACAATCCACTTCTAAATTCAAAGTTGTTCTCGAAAACTAAAGCTAATACTCCAAACGGATTAATGAGCAACATAATTTACAAAATAAATTGCATTGAATGTCAAGGTTGTTATATAGGTCAAAGTAAACAGTGGCTTAAGCAACGTGTCACTCAACATAAAAGTGACTGTAATATCAGAAAAAACTGTTGTGCCTTGGTAGAACACCATTTAAAGACGGGACATAAATTTGACTTTAACAATGTAAAAATCTTGGAACAAGTTGACAATTATAAAAAACGACTCTTCCTTGAGATGGTACATACTATCAAAACTCCAGAATCTATTAATTATAAGACTGATACTAACCATTTGAGTAATATCTACTGTAACATTCTAAATAATATATATATATATATATATATATATATATCCAATCCTGTTACTCCGTGAAGGAGCATAGGGCATCCACGAAGCTTCTCCATTCTCCTCTATTTCTGGCCATGGTTGCTATTTCTCCCCAGGTTTTCTTCATACTTTTGTGGTCTTCTTCAACGGTACTCCTCCATGTTTTGGTCGGGCGTCCTCTGCTTCTTCGTCCTACTGCATTCCATTTGAGTGCCTGTTTTGTTATGTCTGCATTTTCTTTCCTCAGTGTGTGTCCCAGCCAGTTCCATCTTTTCCTCTTTATTGTTGTTCTGATGGGTTCTTGTTTGGTTTTTTTCCATAGTGCTACATTTGTTATGATATTGGGCCAGTATACCTTTAGAATTTTACGTAGACATCTATTTACAAAAACTTGGATTTTATTTACATTTCCGTCAGTTATTGCCCATGTTTCACTCCCATAAAGTAGCACAGTTTTCACGTTACTATTAAATAGCCTTATTTTAGTATTTTGGCTGATCTGTGTTGATCTCCATATATTTGCGAGGGTTCCAAAGGCTTGTTGTGCTTTTCGTATTCTCTGTTTAATATCTGCTTGAGCTCCACCTTTTGCACTGATTATACTGCCTAGGTAGCAAAATTCTTGAACCTGTTTTATTTCTTGTTGGTTGATGTATAGTTTGTCACAGTTAGTTACTCCTATTCTCATCTCTACTGTCTTGTTCGTGTTGATTTTAAGACCCACTTCTGCCGATTTCACCTCTAGCTTCCTTAACATGTTCTTCATATCATCTATTGTGTTCGCTACGAAACAGATATCATCTGCGTATTCCATATCTGCTAGTTTCTTGTTCTGAAGGTAGTTCCAAGGGATCCCATTTTTCTTTCAATTGTTTTTTCCAGTATATGATTAAGACATATATTGAAGAGCAAAGGTGACAGTATGCAACCTTGTTTTAAACCTACTTCAATTGGTATTTTATCTGTCATTTGCCCTTTATGCAATACCTGACATGTTGTTTGCTGATACATCAATTTGATTATTCCAATGATCTTTGGAGGTAATCTATTTAGTCTTAAGATTTTCCACAGGGCTGTATGTTTTATGCTGTCGAAGGCTTTAGCAAAGTCTATAAAGGCCATTATCAAGGCTGCGTTCTTCTCTATAGTTTCGTCTATGATGATTCTTGCCGTCGAGATTTGGTCTATACAGGATCTTCCCCTTCTGAAACCCGCTTGTTCTTTTCTGAGAGTTTTGTCTATTATATTGTTGATTCTTTGATGAACAATAAATGCTAATATTTTATTTATGGAACATAACAGCGTTATTCCTCTCCAGTTTTCGCATAGCTGTACGTCCCCTTTTTTTGGAAGCTTGACTATAATTCCATTATTCCATTCCTTAGGTAGGATTTCTTCAGTCCATACATCTGCTAATAATGGTGCTATTAGGTCCACGGTTCTCTCAGTGTCCGCTTTCCACAGTTCTGCTGGGATATCGCCCATTTCCGCTGCTTTGTTGTTCCTCAGGTGCCGGATTGCTTCAGCTATTTCTTTTTTCGTTGGAATTTCCTCGTTTATCCTTAGATAATTTTCATTTGGCTCTACGTCGTTACCCTCTTGGAACGGCGGCTCATTTTCTTCTTCTGTCATAAGCTCGCTATAGTACTCATGCCATCTTCGTGTTTGCTCTTCAGTTGTTGTAAGCAGTTGTCCTTGTTTGTCTTTTAGTGGTTTGTCACTGTTGAAGTTCTTGTTTGCAAGACGTTTCTATCTATCTAATTAGCCTTCTTCGGTCCATCTTTGGACATAGGCCTCCCCAATCCTTTTCCATTCTTCTCTGTCTGTCGCTACAGTTATCCACCTAGAGCCAACGTGCTTCTTGACATCATCTGCCCATCTCATTTGTGGTCTTCCTCTGCTTCGTTTATATTGCCACGGTCTCCAATTTATGAGAATTTTGTTCCATCGGTCTTCCTTTTGTCTTATAGTGTGTCCGGCAAATCTCCATTTCAACTTTGCAACTTCTTGTCTAACATCCCTAACTTTGGTTTTCTCTCTTATCCACTCGTTTCTCTTTTTATCCAATAGTTTTATGTGCAACATTTGCCTTTCCATTGCTCTTTGCGTCTTTATGATCTTGTCCATGTTTGCTTTTGTAAACGTCCACGTTTGTGAACCATAAGTGAGAACAGGGAGTACGCATTGATTGTATACCTTGGTCTTAAGATGTTGTGGATATCTTTTGTTTTTAAGGATGTAGCTTAGTTTTCCAAATGCCGCCCATGCCAGTCTAACTCGTCTTTTGATCTCTGCTGTTTGGTTTTCCTTGTTAAGTTTTATAATTTGACCCAGATATATATAATCGTGAACTTGTTCTATTTCATCTTGTCCGATCCTCATTGTGATGTCCTCATCTGTATTTGTTATGATTTTGGTCTTGCTGTAATTCATATTAAGGCCTATCTTTCCGGCTTCTATGTCCAGTTCTTTCATCATTTCAAACAATTCTTCTTTTTTATCGGTTATCAATACGATGTCATCGGCGTACCTTAGATGGTTCAAGCGTTGTCCACAAATTTTTATACCTTTTTCTTCCCATTCTAATCTTTTAAAGATATCTTCCAGAACCTGATTGAAAAGTTTCGGTGATATTGTGTCACCCTGTCTTACGCCTCTATTTATTTGAATTGATTGTGTTCCTTCGTATACTTTAATTGTTGTTGTGGCATCTTTATATATATTGGCTATTAGGTCTGTATATCTGTGGTCAATTCTGCTGTTAATCAAAGAACTTTTCACTGCCCAATGTTCGACACTGTCAAAAGCCTTTTCGAAATCTATGAACGCTACATATAGAGGGATGTTGTATTCATTTGCTCGTTCTATAAGGATTTTCATACTTAATAAATGATCACTTGTGCTAAATCCCTTTCTAAAACCAGCTTGTTCTTTCGATTGGTATCCGTCGAATTTTGTCGTCAATCTGTTGGTTAAAATTTTTGTTAGGAGTTTATACATTACATTGAGGAGTGTTATAGGACGGTAGTTTTTTATATCTGCTTTGTCCCCTTTCTTGTGTAAGATAATGGTTACGGATTCCTTCCAGTTGTTTGGGATTCTTTTTTCTTTTAATATTTTGTTAAAAAGGGAATAGAGAGTATCAATTACCACTTTTCCACCATATTTCAGCATCTCTGTAGTTATTCCATCTTTTCCAGGCGATTTGTTGTTTTTCATTTCTTTCAATGCCTTCTTTATTTCTGATTTGCTTATTTCTGGCTGTAATTCTGAATTGACATTTTTTATTTTCGACTCAAGTTGGGTTTTTATTTCTTCTGATGGTTCCTTTTTTGTTTTATATAACTCTGAGTAGAAATGTTGGATTATATTTATGATGTCGTCTTTAATGTTTGTTTCTACTCCGTTTACGTCTTTTATTTTGTTTATTTCAAATCTGCCGAGTTTCGGTCTTAAGCATTTCATATTCTTGTTGTTCTGTATTACTTCTTCTATTTTTATTTCTTGTTCTTTTCTCTTAGTTTCTTTTATCATTTTGCTTATTGTCTTATTGATTTCTACATATTCTATAGATTTCCTTTTGCCTTCTTCGACAAGCTTTCTTCTTTTATCCATAAGCTTCTTTGTTTCTTCTGATACATAGTTGTCCTTTTTAACATCCTTTTTTGCTATTTCTTTTCCTGATGTAACCATCGTTGCTGTAAGTATGTTGTTTATTTCGTCTATATCTTTATCATCACTGTCTAATTTTTCGGTGAATTGTTCTTTTAACAGGTCTTTGTATTTCTCTTTATATTGCCCTAGTTTGTTTCTATCTACTATATCCGAGTTTCTTATTATTTTTCTTTTCATCTCATAGTTACCGTCGATATTAATTTTTGCTCTGACCATCCTATGATCGCTACCTGTTGTGAATTTGTTAAGAACTGTTACATCTTTAATGATATATCGTTCCGTGGACAGTATGTAGTCGATCTCATTTTTTGTGGACCCATTAGGGCTGATCCATGTCCATTTTCTTTGGGACTTTTTTTTGTAGAAGGAGTTCATTGCGTATAGACGCTTTTCTTCTAGGTAGTTCATCAAAGTAGCACCTCTATCATTTCTCTGGCCGTATCCGAAATTTCCTATTTTAGTTTCTTCTTTGTTTAGTTTCTTACCCAGTTTAGCATTGAAATCTCCTATTACTAGTGTGAGACGATTTTTATGTTCTTCCATAGCCTTTGAAATATCTTCATAAAATAGTTCGATATCTTCGTCATCATAAGCTGTCGTGGGGGCATATACCTGGATAATTTTAATTGATGTTCTTCTTATTTTGAGTATGACATAGGCGACACGATCTGATATACCTTTGATTATTTGAACATGCTTACTTATGGTTTTATTTATTATAAATCCTACTCCAAAATTACTATTCTTTTCATTTCCTTTATAATACAGTAGATTCCCGGAGTTTAGCTGTATTCGGTTTTCTTCTTTCCTTCGAGTTTCCGATAGGCCTATGATATCCCATTTTATATTTTTTAGTTCTTCCTCCAGTTCATGTACTTTTTCATCCGTGGACATTGATTTAATATTGTATGTCCCTATTGACAGATTGATAGATTTTCTTGGTTTCTGTTGTGTTCGTCTTAGTGGGTTTTTGTTTTTATCTATCAAGAGCGAATTATTGCCTCCCCCAGAATCCGTGAGGCAGACCTTTGAGGTGTGGGATTCAGAAATTTCCTTACCCACCTGGGGACCATTTCCGTTTGTTTTATTATTCGCCATGATAAAAAGAGGGGGGGTAATGGCAGTTAAAACACCACGCTTGCCATGCGGGTTGGTGAGTTCTTATTCAGCCGCCCACTCTGGGTCAGACGCTGTTTGTAGCCGCTCACTCTGAGACAGACGCTACTGGTTTGTGAGATTATACTATCCCTAAAATCAAGGGTTGCCAGCTCCGCCATCTTCGCCGTACCGGAAGTATTCTTCGTCGCCTTGGATGCCGTTCTGGACTTCATCCGTGACCCTGGACAAGGGACCCTTAGCAGGTGCTAGCTTCCCGGGTCAGGTAGCTCCTGGAATCTGCAGGGGGCAGGGATTGATTCACTTTCCCTGATAGGACTATCCAATAGAATCCGAGGGACTCCAAAGGAGTTCCTACCCGCTACCCGTTTAGTGGTTCTATATACGCAAGACGTTTAGTGGTTCTATATAGCTCTCTCTGATTATTTGTTTCGGCTGCCTCTTCTGCTAAGCGCGCCATCTTCTCTGTCCATTTTCTTTTGTCATTTCTAGCGCTCTTTTTTACTTGTTTATTTGTATCTGCATAATCTTGGGTTATTCTGATTCTATCTTCTAATTTTTGTATTCTATTTAGTTCGGCTTTTAAGTCTTTCCTCTTTTTTATCAGTTGCCATGTGTTATCACTTAGCCACTCTGATTTCTTTTCTTCGTTGTAGCCCAACAGTTCTTGTGCGGTTTGGTGTACAGCCTCTTTGATCATCTCCCACTTGTTTGCTATATTTGTCTGTGTGTTGTTTACAGTTTCTGTGTTCAACTTTATTTTGTTACTCCACATTTTTTGGGTTTCACTGTCTTTCAGTCGTTGTATATTGTATCTTCTTCGTTTGTTATATTGTTTACTCCCGCGTTTTGCTTTAATTTTTACTTTTATTTCTGCTATTAGTAGGTGGTGATCACTTCCTACATCTGCTGATCTTTTATTTCGTACATCTAGAAGGCTACTTCTCCATTTTTTATTAATCAAAATGTGGTCTATTTGATTTTGCGTTTTATTATCTGGTGATATCCAGGTTATTTTGTGGCAGTCTTTGTGTGGAAAAATCGTTCCTCCAATGACAAGATTGTTTTCTAGGCTAAGTTCTATGAGTTTCTCTCCATTGTTGTTTCTATTCCCTAGTCCATGTGTTCCCATGCATGTTTCCACTCCCTTGTTGTCTTTGCCAACTTTCGCGTTCAGATCTCCCATGACTACTAGTATATCTCCTTTGTTCACCTTTCCGATAGTATCTGTTAATTGTTGGTAGAAATTTTCTTTCTCATCTTCTGCGCTTACCTCTGTCGGTGCGTAACATTGAATAATGGTTATCTTTCTTATTTGAGAATTGAATTGTGCTACTATTAGTCTGTCTGATATAGGATGCCATTTTATTAGCCCTCTTTTTGCCTCTTTACTTAGAAGGATCCCAACTCCATTCCTCCTGTCTTCTTTTATATCGTTTCCTGAGTGTAACAGCACTCCTCCGTTTGATATTGTTGTCTCTCCTTGCCCAGGCCATCTTATTTCAGATAGCCCCATAATGTGTATCCTTAATTCTTCCATTTCTTTTACTACTTGCGCTAGTCTTGACGCTTCATACATGGTCCTGACGTTCCAAGCTCCGATTCTGTAACGTTTTTTGAGATAAAAGGTATTATTGGGTTTGTTTTGCTTCGCTTCAGTTTCATTGATTTTAGAGTTTAAGGTGAGTGAGTAATCAGCTCTCTGCACCTTCTAAATAATAAATAACCTTTAAAATATTTTCAAAAAGTGTAAAAATTCAAACAAATTACTCAATTATTCATCTAGTAATTAATCCATCTTAATTTTTATTTAATTTCTAAAAATATCAGCCTTATACTAACTCACTATGTACCATCACTTACATTTTATAGATCAATTTAATATACTCTAGTCCCTTTCTAAAATTTTTCTACTATTAATCATACTTTTCCACCTTAAAATTCCGTTAATATTTTCTTTGGTTTACTTTGACCTATTCATTATTAAAAAAAGAATTTTAAATATCAGACAATATTCTATGAAAATAAAATTTATTGCAGTTACCATAACTCCGAAATAATAAATGTCAAAATCAAAATTAAGTCAATGTCCCTTACGATATGTTCAAAAAAATCTAAATTAATACTCTTATAGTTGTAAGTAACTAAATATTTAGCTTTTGTTAATTTCTAATCTTAATAAATTTACAGTTTTCTCCTGAAGAAGTCACAAAAGTGTGACGAAATATTGAGAAATAACAAATAGAATTTTATTTCACATGACCGAATTGCTGAAACTTCAAACCACTATATATATACATATATATATATATATATATATATATATATATATATATATATATATATATATATATATATAAAACAAATTAAATAGAAAAGTCCCCTTACGAACAATTCACACATCCACCATTTAGAAAATTTAGAAAATTTTAAAATCCATTTAGAAAATTTCTGGATACAGGGTGTCCAGAAACTCTACCGACAAACGAAGACAGGAGATTCCTCAGATAATTTTAAGACAATTTAACCCAATTCACCTAGTCCGAAAATGCTTCTTACGGGAGCTAGAGCTCTTTGAAGATGGCGACATGAAATTAGTTTTTCTTAAATACCTCCAGAACGCTTCTATTTAGAAAAACGAAAATTGGTATGCATATTTACTCTTCAGAGATAAATCGATTCCATCCATTGCAAATTTCTAGAACCGGTCATAGGCGTCCGTTTTGGGTAGAGCAACGGGTATTTTATCGCATAACTTTTTTGTCCTTAACTTTTATGCATTTTCGACACCGGATTATTAAATTGTGAGGCATTCTAGTACTAAAAGGTACTCTTGCTTTAAGTCGGTAGGACACACCGTTTTCTAGAAAAATCGATTTGAAAGTTTTTCGTTTTTGGAATTTGAAAAAAAATTGAAAGAACTTTTCAACAAAAAACGAAATATTTTACCAACATAAAGTAAGAGTAACTTTTAGTACTCGAATACCTCATAATTTAATAATCTAGTGTCAAAAATGCTCAAAAATTAATTCAAGACAAAAAAGTTATGCTATAAAATAACTGTTGACCTACCCAAAACGGACGTCTATGACCAGTACTAGAAATTCGCAATTAATGAAATCGATTTATCTCTGGAATATAAATAAATGTACCAGTTTTCGTCTTTCTAAACAGTTTTTTTTTGAATTTTTTTTTTTAATTCAAAACGCGAAAAATTTTCAAATCGATTTTTCTAGAAAACGGTGTGTCCTACCGATTTAAAACAAGAGTACCTTTTAGTACTAGAATACTTCACAATTTAATAATCCAGTGTCAGAAATGCATAAAAGTTAAAGTTAAAAAATATATGCGATAAAATAACCGTTGCTCTTCCCAAAACGGACGCCTATGATCGGTACTAGAAATTTGCAATGGATGGATTAGATTTATATCTTGAAGATAAATACGCGTACCAATTTTTGTTTTTCTAAATAGAAGCGTTTTGGAGGTATTTAAGAAAAACTAATTATAAGACGCCATTTTCAAAGAGCTCTAGCTCCCTTAGGAAGCATTTTCGGACTAAGTGAATTGAGTTAAATTATCTTAAAATTATCTGAAGAATCTCCTGTCTTCGTTTGTCGGTAGAGTTTCTGGACACCCTGTATATATAATTTATTTCTTAGAGTTAACAAACCTTGACATTTTTTTGTCGAGTTTTCTGTCGAGTTATATATATATATATATATATATATATATATATATATATATATATATATATATATATATATATATATATATATATATAGGGTGTCCCAGACTAAATTACCCACGCTATATCTCTTAAACGAATAGAGATTTTCGAATGTGACAAAAAGTGATATATTCTACTTTTAATACACTTTAATATGGCGTAGAAAACAATCATCCCCTAAATATTCATCCCTTAGTTACAACCCTTAACTTTAATTTTTTTAATAGCACTCTGTATATTTTTTTATAGTTTTGGATGTGGTCTTCTATCGTCTATTCAACACATTTTTTGAAAATAAAATCGGTTCGTAAATAACGTAAATAATTGTTGCGAGCCATGCCGATATCTATTAACTCGCGTTAACCTCTCCTTGTTTGATTTTAAAACGTTTTAAACGTTTGGCATTGCTGTACTCAGGTAGCTGTAGCTTCCTCCGTGGATGTGTTAGTTGTTGCTCTCGAATCCTGAGGGTCTTCTAACATTACAGCCACAAATTGGTTTCGTTGCTCCTGTTTGGCTATACCATACTGATGACGACTAATAAGTCAGAAACACGTGTCTGTGGTTGCATTCCATCTTATGCATATTTTGTATTTTCATTGTTGCGAGCCATGCCGATATCTATTAACTCGCGTTAACCTCTCCTTGTTTGATTTTAAAACGTTTTAAACGTTTGGCATTGCTGTACTCAGGTAGCTGTAGCTTCCTCCGTGGATGTGTTAGTTGTTGCTCTCGAATCCTGAGGGTCTTCTAACATTACAGCCACAAATTGGTTTCGTTGCTCCTGTTTGGCTATACCATACTGATGACGACTAATAAGTCAGAAACACGTGTCTGTGGTTGCATTCCATCTTATGCATATTTTGTATTTTCATTGTTGCGAGCCATGCCGATATCTATTAACTCGCGTTAACCTCTCCTTGTTTGATTTTAAAACGTTTTAAACGTTTGGCATTGCTGTACTCAGGTAGCTGTAGCTTCCTCCGTGGATGTGTTAGTTGTTGCTCTCGAATCCTGAGGGTCTTCTAACATTACAGCCACAAATTGGTTTCGTTGCTCCTGTTTGGCTATACCATACTGATGACGACTAATAAGTCAGAAACACGTGTCTGTGGTTGCATTCCATCTTATGCATATTTTGTATTTTCATTGTTGCGAGCCATGCCGATATCTATTAACTCGCGTTAACCTCTCCTTGTTATATATATATATATATATATATATATATATATATATATATATATATATATATATATATATATATATATATATATATATATACATATATATATATATAACAAGACAAGGAGTCTTTGCTGACACTATATAGATAGACTTTTATGGATATTGGGTTCTGCAGCAAATGAAAAGTGTACTCTTTTAAGTTTTTATTCCGAGCTTTCGGTTTTGATTAAACCCATCATCAGGGTGCTACAGTAATATTATATGAATGTGAGACAATATGAAAAACATGTGTAAAATAATATCTACTTACAACTTATTGAGGATATTTCAAAACGATGTCATTATAATGAGATGCAAAATGTTCTTAAATTTTGAAGCCGATGTGTCGATAAAACAAGATTTATTATCCAAAAGGTAATTAATTTATACAGCACAATTTTGAGAAAAGACCAAATGACAATTAAACATGACATGACATTATTTTGAAATATCTAACAAACATTTTTTTAATAAATGAACAGTTTAAGTAAATAACCAATAAGAGTCCACGGTAAGTGTGAAGTAAGAACATTTTGCATCTCATAATGACATCGTTTTAAAATATCCTCAATAAGTTGTAAGTAGATATTATTTTACACATGTTTTTCATATTGTCTCACATTCATATAATATTATTGTAGCACCCTGATGATGGTTTTAATTAAAACCGAAAGCTCGGAATAAAAACTTAAAAGAGTACACTTTTCATTTGCTGCAGAACCCAATATCCATAAAAGTCTGTATATATATATATATATATATATATATATATATATATATATATATAAATTTGGTTATTGGGTTATGCAGCAAATGAAAAAGTGTACTCTTTTAAATTTCTTTAATCCGAGCTTTCGGTTAAGATTTTAACCATCATCAGGGTGCTACAAAGATATTTTTGGTGTAAGATAATATGAAAACATGTATAAAATTTTGTACTTACAAACTTATTGAGGATATTTCAAATATGGTGTAACTAAAATGAGAATCAAACTTAACATGGTCATGTAAATGCTTCAATGGAAAAAACGTAAAATAAAGTAGTAATTTAGTAAAATAAAAGTTAATTAATTTAGCACAACTTCAAAATCAATAAAAGATAAAATGACATTTAGACATGACATGACATTATTTGAAATATCTTACAAAAATTTTTTTTAATATAGATGAACAATTTATTGAAGGACCAATAGGGTCAATGATAAGAATTGAATATTTTTAATTTTTATAAAATATTGTTAGCACTTAGAGGGATCGCAGTGATTGTGACTATAGGCCGACTATACTCAAAGGTAACACGAAACCTAATAGAAAATGATATTAAAGACAAAAAACCCGAAGAACAAGCGGGATATAGGGCCGGACGCTCCAATATGGATATTTTTTTTTACAGAGAAAAACTAGTGCAGAGAAATAGAGAAACCATATAGCTTCAATAGATTTGGAAAAAGCATATGACAGTGTACCGACCTCCTAACTATGGATAGAATGGGTAAATTGAAAATAAATCCAATTCTTATTAACGCCACTCAAAATTATTACGAACAAAAGTTTGCAAGAATTAAAATGGGACAAGAAATGACCTCTCCTTTTCAAACAACAAAGGGACTTGAAACAAGGCTGCTGTATGTCACCTACCTTTTTAAAAAATTTATTTGGACAGATTCTTAGTGAAATGGGTAAAAAAATTGTAGAAACATGGGAATAAAGATGGAAGAAAACACGTTATATACGACGATCTCAGTTATATGGTAAGAAAACTGCAAGAAGAATATGAGGTGGCAGGTCTAAACATGAATATGACAAAATATGAATATCTCTATATGTAACAGATGAAATATGTGACCTAGTCTTGGAAGACGACAAAATCAAAGGCGTGCATCCTGCAAATATTTGGGGGTCATTTTCAACAAGAAGGGAAATAGCGCAGATGAAATCAGGGAAAGAATTAACAGGGCAGAGCAGTAACTCGTGCCTTAAGCTATCTTCTCTGTGGCAAAAAATTTTTGACAAGAAACCAATACATTTACGGAAGTATAGTCCAAAGTATTACATTTTACTGTTCGGGAGTATGGGACGTCGTCAAAGGTAATAGAAACAAACTTATGACGACAGAAATGGATTATCTGATATGAAGCTGCGGTAGATCAAAACTGGAGTTAGTTAAAAACGAACAAATAAAAACGAAATGAAAGTGGAGCGAAATATCAATGATGACATAGAACGAGATGTTTTCTTCCATCTTTATTCCCATGTTTCTACAATTTTTTTACCCATTTCACTAAGAATCTGTCCAAATAAATTTTTTAAAAAGGTAGGTGACATACAGCAGCCTTGTTTCAAGTCCCTTTGTTGTTTGAAAAGGAGAGGTCATTTCTTGTCCCATTTTAATTCTTGCAAACTTTTGTTCGTAATAATTTTGAGTGGCGTTAATAAGAATTGGATTTATTTTCAATTTACCCATTCTATCCATAGTTAGGAGGTCGGTACACTGTCATATGCTTTTTCCAAATCTATTGAAGCTATATGGTTTCTCTATTTCTCTGCACTAGTTTTTCTCTGTAAAAAAAAATATCCATATTGGAGCGTCCGGCCCTATATCCCGCTTGTTCTTCGGGTTTTTTGTCTTTAATATCATTTTCTATTAGGTTTCGTGTTACCTTTGAGTATAGTCGGCCTATAGTCACAATCACTGCGATCCCTCTAAGTGCTAACAATATTTTATAAAAATTAAAAATATTCAATTCTTATCATTGACCCTATTGGTCCTTCAATAAATTGTTCATCTATATTAAAAAAAATTTTTGTAAGATATTTCAAATAATGTCATGTCATGTCTAAATGTCATTTTATCTTTTATTGATTTTGAAGTTGTGCTAAATTAATTAACTTTTATTTTACTAAATTACTACTTTATTTTACGTTTTTTCCATTGAAGCATTTACATGACCATGTTAAGTTTGATTCTCATTTTAGTTACACCATATTTGAAATATCCTCAATAAGTTTGTAAGTACAAAATTTTATACATGTTTTCATATTATCTTACACCAAAAATATCTTTGTAGCACCCTGATGATGGTTAAAATCTTAACCGAAAGCTCGGATTAAAGAAATTTAAAAGAGTACACTTTTTCATTTGCTGCATAACCCAATAACCAAATTTATATAATTACTGTCAGCAAAGACTCATTGTCTTCTTTATATATATATATATATATATATATATATATATATATATATATATATATATATATATATATATATATATATATATATATATATATATATATATATATATATATATATATATATATATATATATATATATATATATATATATTGATACATGTATCCATGTAACTTCCAAAGTAGATACTTATATATATATATATATATATATATATATATATATATATATATATATATATATATATATATATATATATATATATATGTCTTCATATCAAGGCGAGATCCGTTTGTATCATAAGCTATACAAGATGAGATCCGTTTTGCAAGGCGAGATCCGATTTTGGATCTCACCTTGTATTCACGTGTATATAGTAACATCTCGATGTAACAATGGTTAAGGTACAAGGAAATCGATTTTTGTCTGGACCTCATTTTGCACCCCTTTTGGTGAATTTTATATTGCAGTGGTTCCACTAAATCCGCTGTAGAGGGCAGCGCGCGCGATCCGTTGTGTATATGCTAAATATACATTTTGCAGACAATCCGAGATCCGGTAAATTTGGAAACATCGCAAATGAATTTTACGGTCAACTCTCTCACTCGGCTTATGTCTAGCTTGAATAAGAATATTTACATTATTAAAGGGCTCTGTCCAGAAAGGCGATTGTCAAATATCTCGAGAACTAGACGTCATATCGAAAAAATTTTGGAATGCTTTTTTAATGGTTTTTCAATATCTATATACTTATGTAATAGCAGGGTTCTTATTCTGCCTGCGAAAGCGGTGGGTGTAGCAACTTTGAATTTTCAACTGAAACCCTTTATTTTTAATTAAATAGTTGAAATTTAGAATTAAAATACACAACCTTTGTTTGAATCGATAATAGCTTCTTTTCCAGTCGGAAGAGCTTCAAAATCGTCGTTTTGATGACATTTTTAGGGTTTAGGGGTACCTCAGGCAGTTAGCTTAAAACGTAAGAAATAAATTTGAACAGTAACGGATTAAGCCAACACAGAGCCTATCGCAAATGTATACTTTTCATTAATGTTTATTGATAAACAAAGCTCCAATTCTATTTTACTTTAACTAATTTTAAGGCTATTTCAATAAACTAATTGGTTCTTTTTTCAGCTTTTTGGTAAAATGTTGTAACTTATAGACGAAAATTCTTAAAATCGGCTATTTTTCATTTAAATTGTCAATAAATAATTAAATTGAGAAAAAATTAGTCAGATTTACATAAATTTTGTTATTCCGTCCATATAGAAACTAAAACAACCTTGTTAAGTTGTATTTTTACATAAGTTATACATATTAACGTTAAACTGACTTAATTTATAGTTTTATAAGCAACAATTAAGTATAGCGAAATTTATAAAACCTTGTTTAAATTGTTTTACATGCTCTATAATGCGGTTATCTTAAATTTTGTTTTGAATGTTTTTCTTCTTACTGGCAGACAAAAAATGGCAAAAATGTGCATTTTCGACATCAAATTGTTGATAACCAACATAGTTACTACTCAAAATAAAAAAAAAACTAACCGTCGGTATAACCTGATTTAAGTAGTATAACTCACGCCATTTATTTGGTGTCTTTTTCTGTTTTTTTTTTGTTTGTAGTTTTTATTATTTTTTATTTTTTATTGTATTTTTTATTTTTGTATAAGCTTTGTCCACAAATTGGAAAAAAATTTTGACAATAAAGCATACCTTACTAACAGGTTGCCTGACAACCAGATGCAGAACAGTACCATAAATGTTTTCCACTTTTTAGCACTTTCTTTAAGTGAAATTTAAAATCATTTACCACCAATAACTTACACCCATGTTCACTCATTACGAAATCTGTTACAAGAATTTCAGCGATTTCAGCCATTTTCTCAAAATTTATTTGGATTTTCTCTAGTAATCCTTCCAAAAGACAATACATAAATGATGAGTACCTTTTACACCACCTCCAAGGAGGGTAATTTATACAGGTACATGCCTGGAATTATTATATGCACCGTTCACTCTTGTTAGAGTATAGTTCGCTCAAATATGAGCTCTTTTAATCCATTTCAGGCGGTGGATTAGTCCGCTTTTCCTTTAGGTCGTAGTTCATAGGTTGTGATGTTTTTTTGCCTTCTCTACTATCTTCTTCCACTCTCTCCGGTCCTGAATCTTTTCTCTCCAGTTTGCAATTTCCATCTTTGATATATCGTCTAGCAGTTGATCTTCCCATCTTATTTTTGGTCTTCCTCTTGGTCTATTTTTTACTGGTTTCCAGTTTATCTTCCTGATCAGTTCTTCTTTGTGTGTGCCCAAACCATCTGAGCCTTTGTGCTTTAATGAATTTTACTATATCTTCTCCTTCATTTATATTTATTATTTCATGGTTCATCAGCTTTCTATTTTCCCCTGTTTCTGTCTTTACTGGGCCATGTATTCTTCTCATAATTTTTCTCTTAATTATTCTTAACTTTTCTTCGTCTTTTTTCGTAAGGCACATTACCTCTGCTCTTACTTCTGCTCCATAGGCTATCACTGGTCTGATTGCTGCTGTGTATATTTTTGATTTTGTTTTTTTTGGTCAGGTTTTTGTCCTTGAGTAGTCGGTGATATTTCCAATATACTCTATTACCCGCTTTAATTCTTTCGTTTATCTCTATACTTCTTCCGTTTTTGCCGTCCACCATCATCCCCAGGTATTTGAAGAAATCTGCTCTTTGGAATGTATTTTCACCTATCTTTATTTCTGTTATTCTGTTTACATTGTCTCGTGTGCTTATAAGATATTTTATTTTATTCTGATTGATTATTAATCCTCTCGTCTTTGCTTCTCTTACCAGGGTTAAAAGTGCCTCTTCTAGTCTTTTTTTATCTCGTGCTACTAGTCCCAGGTCATCTGCATATCCTATGATCTGTGTTGAGCTTTGAATAATTGTCTTTTTCAGCCATGTGTCCCTAATTACTCCTTCTAGAGCGATATTAAATAGTGTCGTTGACAGACTGTCTCCTTGTCTTACTTCAAGTTCTATTGTGATGTCATTTGTATCGCCCTCATTTGTTTTAACTTTTACTGTTGAGTATTTTATTGTCATTCTAATTAGTCTTATTAATTTTGCCGGTATCTCCATTTTTTCATTTCTTTTAATAATTGTTGTCTGTATATGCTGTCGAATGCCTGTTGGAAGTCGATGAATAGTATGTGTAATTCTATGTCATGTTCATAGCTTTTTTCAATTGTTTGTGTCAGTATGTGTATTGCATCTATTGTTGATCTTCCTTTTCTACAAACCTGTTGGTATGGTCCTATAATTTTTTTTGTGTATTGATTTAGTCGGTTTCTTATAATTCTGGTCAATATCTTATACGTTGTATTTAGTAGCATAATTGGTCTGTAGTTGCAGCACTTAGTTGGATCTCCTTTCTTAAAGATTGGTGCGATGTGTCCGTTTTTCCATTCTATGGGCATGCTTTCGTCCTTCCAAATTGTTACCAATAACTTGTGCATTCGCTTCGGTAGCTCCTCTCCTCCGTTGATGATCAGTTCGTTGTTGATTTCATCTGGCCCTGGCGTTTTGTTTACTTTTAGTTGTTTTAATACCTCCATGAATTCCTGATAATTAGGTGCGCCTTTCTCTTCATCTCTGTTATCTCTTATATCCTCATCCTCTGAATATGCCTTGTTGTCGTTTTTGTATAGGTCCGTGAAATGTTTTTCCCAATCTTTTTTGTTTATTTTTGTGACAGATTTTTTGGTACTGTATTGTTGTTTTATCTATTTGAACAATTTCTTGTCTTTATTATTCGTTTCTAATTCTTGCATTTGTTCAGATATCCATGTGTTCTTCTTTCTTCTATAGAGTTTCAATGCTTCTTGTTTTTCTTTTCTATATTGGTCCAGTTGTTCCTGTTCGGCACTTTGCAGCCATTTGTTTCTTGCGAGGTGCTTCAGTTGACTTTTTTGGTGACATTCCACATCAAACCATTTTTTCGATTCTTTGTTTTTTTGGAATCCTATTATTTGTTCTGCTGTCTCTATTATGCTGTTCTTTATGTTTTTCCATTCCTCTTATATTTCTATGTGCTCGTATTGACCCAATTTCTGTTCCAGTTGTTCTGTATATTCTTGCGTTTTCAGTTTGGCTATATTCCATTTCCTCCTTTTTCCTCCCTTATGATTATTTGCTTTGATTATTTTCATCTTAAGTTTTGCTATCAACAATATGTGGTCAGTGCCCCCATTTGCCCCTCTATATGACCTTACGTCTTGTACTATTTGTGTCCATTTTTTCGAAATTAGAGTATGATCTATTTGGTTTCCATCCATTCTTCCTGGTATCATCCATGTTATTTTGTGTTCTTTTTTATTTTTATGCCTAGTAATCACTATATATGTGTTTGTTGCTGCTGCTAGGTTGCAGATTTCTCCTCCATTATCATTCGTAGTTTCATGAATGGTTTCTTTGCCAGCTACATTACGATTATAGTCCTCCATTCCGATCTTTGCATTGAAATCACCCAATATTATTAATATGTCATTCCTCGGAATATTTTCACAGGTTTATTCCAGGATGTCGTAGAATTCTGCTATATCTTCTTGGTTTGCTTCTTCGGTGGGTGCATAGCAATTGACTATCGAGATGTTGGCTTGTTTATTTTCTATTCTTATGTAAGATATCATTTCATTAACTGCTTTGAATTGTATCACTTTTTCCCTCATTTTTTGTTCACAATAAATGCCGTACCATTCGTTCCCTGTTTGTTTTCTCCCGAATAATACATGCTAAAGTTTTTCTTCTCAATTTTTCCTTCTTTTTTACATCGTATTTCCTGTAGGACTAGGATTTCTAGTTGGTATTTTTTCATTTCAAGAGCTATTTCTTGCATCTTACCTACTGCTAGCATGGTTCTATATTCCAAGATCCCATTCTAATGGGTTTCGTTCTTTTCTTCTTATTGAGATTCTTTTTTTATTTTGTGTGCGTTATTTTGTTTTCGTTAACCGTTTGCATTGTCGAGTCTTTTTTTGCCATGTCAATATCATATTTCAGCCGCTGTTCTTCGTTTATTAGTTTTTTGAATTTTTTATCAGCTGTTCTCTCTCTTCGTCCCATATCCAGATTTTGCCATTCACTATTAATTTCTTGTAGCCGATTTTCGTTTGCTTACCTTTGCTTCTTTCTTCCTTTGCTATTTTAGTTATTTCCTTTTGTATTTCTTTTACTTTCGATGTCCAATCGTTGTTTATACAGATACGATCTTAATGCTGTTTTAGTTTACGTTTCTTGTTTAGGATTTCCATTTTATTCGTGAGGGTTTCTTTTTCTATTGCGCATACTGTTCTATTTTTTGTTGCACTTCTTAGTTTTATTTGTGTTTGCAACTCTTAGGCTATGAAATTTTCCATTTCATCTTTTTTTCTTATAATCATTTGTTTCTACTTTCAACCCAGTTACGATCAAGCTTTTCTGTTTGCTAAATTTCTCCAGTTGCCCCATTCGTTCATGTAGCTGTTTTATTTCTTTTTTTAGTTTTTGATTCTCTGCTTTTACATCCATTAACTCTTTATTGGTTTGTTGTTGTTCTTTCCTTATTTCTTTTATTTCCTGAAGCATTTCATCATTTTTATTCATTAGCTCTTTCATCATTGTAATCATAACATTTTCCATGTCTTCCTTGTTTTCGTTGCCTGCTTTGCTTGGTGACCGTTTTGTAATTTTACTTATATTAAAACAATCATCCAAGTTTTCTCTTTTGCGTTTCGTTTCGTCATCGGTTTCACTTCCTGTGCCGTTATCCTTTTTTTTTTCCATTTTCTAGGAGTGCAGCGCTAAATACCTGGAATACCGATATTAGATTATCAACAATACTTAAAGAATGAAAGTTACCAATTCACCGGTAGTTAATGGGTTATCTAAAAATTACCTGCGCACAAGAGTTGCCAGTTGGGGGGATTAAAATAGATACGAATTCACCGGGACCCGGAAATATGCACACCCTGATATTCTAGTTACGTAAGCTCGTCCGATTGGCGCATGACGTCAGCAACAGAGTAAAGCATAATCCCGTCTATGCGTTCGTAATACGAACGCGAATGAAATTTAAGAATAGTACAAATTAATGAATTATGACTAAAAGAAACTAAGTGATTTTTATAGTTTAGAGGAAAATTACTCTAAAAGTTTAGAGTTATTAAACTATTTACTTTTATTTAAATTGATTTTCAGTTATTTGTAAAGTTTCCAGTTTCTTGATTATATTGGTATCCGGAAAATAAAAATATTCATATAATCGATATCTAATAAAATTATTATATTTCGTTAGTTGGCAGAAATTGATTAGTGGCCTACACATTAGTAAATATAATTTTTACCAAGGGGAAGAAAAACCCCAAAATAAAACCATAAATTTAATGGATTGATAAAAAAACAAAATTTTTTACTTTTTAAATAATGTAGTTCATCAGATTTAAGTAAGAGTCATTAAACAGTCGTAAGGTCATTAAACAAAGATGTGAAAATCTATGAGCTAGAAGAAGAAATAAAGGACCTGAACTGGGACATAATTGGTCTCGCAGAGGTAAAAAAGGAAAGGCGAAGAGCGCATAACATTGCAATCAGGTAATATCTTGTATTACAAAGGACACGATGAGCAAAGTCTAAACGGCGTAGGATTTCTGGTTTCTAAGAAATATGCTAGTGGAATAGAACAATATGTGGGAATCTTGGAAAGAATTGCAATGATTATGATGAATATACACGAGAAAATCACCCTAAAAATTATTCAAGTGTACGCCCCAACTTCAACACATCCCGATGAAGAGATAGATGAGTTCTACGAGAAAATAATAGAAACCAACACGTGCTATCACAGCACCTATACACTAATAATAGGAGATTTCAACGCTAAGATCGGACAACGACTAGAAGAAACTGAAAGCTATTTTGGTGAATTCGGCTATGGTGTTAGAAATGATAGAGGAGAAACCCTTGTGAACTTCCTACATAGCAACAAATATTTTGCAATGAACACATTTTATAAGAAAAAACCGCAAAGGAAGTGGACGTGGTTATCACCAAACGGAAAAACACGGAACGAAATTGATTACATCATGTGTTACAAGAAAGATATCGTAGAAGATGTAACAGTAATAAATTCGGTCTCTCTGGGAAGCGATCATAGAATGGTTAGAGCTAAACTAAGAATTGGGTATAGCAAACGTAGAACTAACTTTAAGAACACGACACAAATAGATACAGAAAAGCTAAAAGCCGATAAAGAAAAATATGCTAGTAAATTAAAAACCGCCCAAGCATTGAATCTAGAACAACTCAGCATAAATAAAATTAACTCAGTTATAACAAAGGAACTATTGAATACCAGCTCTGAAATAGCGACCCGTCATAAAAATAAAAAATCCAAAATAAGTGCAGAATCGCAGAATATGCTGAAACAACGAAGAGAGCTCTTGTCACGAAACAAAAGAAATACCACAGAATACAAGGAACTTAACCGAGCCATACGAAAACAGATAAAAGACGATATTAGAAAACAGCAAGAAGACCATATAGAAGAAGCGATAGAGAAAAATCGAAGTCTGAAATATACCAAACCGAAATTAGGCAAGAAAAATATTATAGCTATAAAAAATCAACAAGGCCAACTAGAAACAAGCAAAGCTTAGATATCGAAGATAATTGAAAACTTCTATACTGAATTATACCATTCAAAAAACGATCCCCCCGACTGTTCAAAGCAAAATCTGAAAAGACAAATAACAAACGTAAACTCTGAATTAATGCCCTAAATAAGCGAAGTAGAAATAGAAAATGGACTTAAAGAAATGAAAAGAAATAAAGCACCGGGTAACGATGGAATTCTGGCAGAAATGCTGAAAGACGGCGGGGAAGAAGTTATCAGATACCTAAAAATACTTTTTAATAAATGCCTATTTGAAGGAAACATACCAAAGGAATGGAATACTGCTAACACAATCTTAATACACAAAAAAGGTGACAATACAGATCTGAAAAATTATCGTCCAATATCACTACTATCACAACTTTATAAAACATTCACAAAAATAATTAAAAATAGATTGACAACAAAGTTCGATGTATATCAACCAGCAGAACAAGCCGGTTTTAGAAAAGGCTTCAGTACATGCGACCATCTTCACACACTAAAGATCCTAATAGAAAAAGTTAACGAATACAATTTACCAATCTGCTTAGCATTTATAGATTACGAAAAAGCTTTTGACAGCATAGAATTATGGGATATTGAGGAAGCACTGGTCAATAGCAGAATCGATTCTAGATATAGGATATTAATACATAATATATACAAACATGCTGAAATGATAGTCACGATGGATAACGACATGAAAACTAGGCCAATCAAAATCAATCGAGGAGTAAGACAGGGAGACACTATATCTCCAAAACTATTTACTGCCGCACTTGAAGACATCTTTAAATCATTAAATTGGGAAACAAAGGGACTCTCGATAAATGGAAAGTATTTAAACCACCTAAGATATGCAGATGACGTGGTACTAATAGCCGATAGCTGGAAAGAACTGAAGGTGATGATCGATGAGCTTCATAGAGAATCCTTAAAAAAAGGACTAAAAATGAACTTGAGCAAAACTAAGCTAATGTCGAACAAAGATGATCCACCAACGATAACCATCCAAGGAACAAAAGTGGAACATGTAAAAGAATATATATATCTAGGTCAGAATATCAAGGTAAACAAAGAAAACCAAACTACCGAAATAAGCAGACGAGTAAGAATGGGATGGGCTGCATTCGGAAAACTCTCATATATACTAAAAGACAAAAAGATACCACAATACTTTCGAACCAAAGTGTTCGATTCTTGTATCCTTCCCGTTCTCACTTACGGATCTCAAACCTGGACATTCACAAAAATGAACATGGACAAGATTAGAAAAACTCAAAGAGCCATGGAACGACAGATGCTTGGTATCTCACTCATAGATCGGCAAAAAAACGAAGCAACCCGAAACAAAACAAAAGTAAGGGATGCCGTGGAACAAGCAGCTAAACTAAAATGGAAATGGGCTGGACACAACGAACGTCTCGAAAATGGGAGATGGAGCAAGGAAGTTGGAAACTGGCGACCGTACGAAGCGAAGAGACCAAGAGGAAGACCTCAAATGCGCTGGAGCGATGACATCAGAAGAGTCGCAGGACCAATGTGGAAACGCCTCATACACAACAGAGATGAATGGCGAGAAATGGGAGAGGCCTTTATTCGACATTTCGAATAGAAAAAAAGGCTATAAAAAAAGTAAGAGGCTTGGAAAAGACAAAAATAAGTTTTACAGTTTTCATGCCATGCACTTTATTCAAATTTTGTGCATGTGAAATAGAAGTACATACAGCCACTATGTAGCAGTTTTTATAATTTTTCTTTTACGCAATGTCAGGTTGTTAAGAGACTTGTTTAATTTTTTAATTCGTAAGTATATCCGAGACCTAAAAAATAACTTGTTCGCTTTGTTAGAACAGTCTACAGTTACACTTTTGGGCATAAGGTTTTCTAAATAATTTTTAGTTACCAAAATGGAATCACCATTTATGTGGAAGGAAAAATTGTCTCCAGTTATTTAATATATGACAAGAGAGTGTCTGATGGTTTACATAAACCACACTCACTCAAATGATCAACCAACGTGTACGTTGAAACATCTTCGGATTGAATACTGGAGTCCTTCAATTTATGGCAGATATAACCAGCCAAATTCTCCAAACCATCATACTCGAGGTCACTAATGTTTTTTCATTCTGACTCTCATTGAAAACTTGAAAATCCACAACTGTTTCGTTGTTAGAATCCAGCGTTTGGATAAATTGTCCAGAAATTGGTAAATCTGGAATGTCGTCTGTTTAAACGTTCGAAAACTCGTTCCTTTGTCTTTCCTACCCGTATATAACTTTTATAAAATATAATAAAGCTTTTTGTAAACACTTTAAAAACATTTTAATGGGTTTTTCCCCGAAAAGAGCTTCATTTTTTGGTACTATGTATAACGTTGAAATATTTGATTTGGAATTTGAAGGATACGATCGTCTTTTTTATGAGCTACAAATTTACTTTTACTGGTTCTATAGACTAAGAATATACCATTTTTTCTTTTTTTATATGCATTTTTTCCAAGAATATTTTTTCGATAAAATACTTACTTTTTGAGTATTTGCGAAAAACCGCCGAAAAACGTGTTTTTTTTGTTGAAAAGTAAACATTTTAGTCGCAAGTGACTCTAGTACCTACTACTGAATTAACCTAGTACCTAAGTTAAAAAAACTCTATAGAACAAAAGTTGCTTAAAGTTAGTCAGATCTGTTTCCGGACTTATTTTAAACGTATATTTTTTCACCCTCCAAGTAAAAGCAATCAATGGCACAAATTCAACTTTGAAGTGGAGGATGGGTAGAACCTAAATCCAAATTTTCATGCAATTAGGAGTTGACCCTGAAATTATGTGTGTTTCATTTTATCTTTTAAAACCATTTACTTAAAACCATTTTTTAACTATACAATAATAATTACATATTGAGTTATTTTATTTTTTAAATTTTAATAATAATTATAAA
Source organism: Diabrotica virgifera virgifera (assembly GCF_917563875.1). NCBI lineage: Eukaryota > Metazoa > Arthropoda > Insecta > Coleoptera > Chrysomelidae > Diabrotica > Diabrotica virgifera. The sequence goes on along the minus strand of NC_065443.1, from coordinate 181,111,343 downwards.
AATATTTAATTTTTTGTAATGTATTTTTAAAACAAGCAATCATTTAAATAATTATTTTGTAACAATTTGTATTATTTAAGAATATAATAATTACATTTTGGTTTCGTAGTAAGTGTTTTTTAAGAATATTAATGTATAGTTTTAAAATATTGTATTGCAAATAATTATCATTATTAAATGGTTATTATTTGTGAAGTATTCTTTTTCCTTTTTCACACCCTTATGTATGTTAATACACAATAAACTCAAAATATTAAAAGAAAACCACGGTAGACGTTAAAGACACAAAAGAAGCGATACTTAAAAGTTACATAAAGAATTCGAGACAACGCTGTTGCTGCCCTCATTGACTCCGCCCACTATATACCTGTATATCGTGGGAAATATACAATACAACACGAGCTCCGGTCGCTCGACTAATACTCTTTAGAGCTGGCATCAGTGTGTGATCTCGCGTTGATCGGTAAATATCTAAAATGTCGTATATAAGTCCTACCCTTTCCTTTTCAGCTACGGATCTCATTTCGCTGTAAATTTATCAGAAAAATTTAAGTACAAAAATCTTTTCCCCTCTAAGTGTGCCATGATTAATATGTTAATTATAAAGATAGTTATGAACAATATACTCCAATAATTAATTTCCCATTGGCGGATCTCGGGTTGTCCTCGATTTAGTCGGATCTCGCCTTGATATGAAGACGTATATATATATATATATATATATATATATATATATATATATATATATATATATATATATATTTTTAGCATCTCATGACGTCCCCCCATGTTAAACTGTAGTCTCTCGTGGCGTCCAGGTCTTCGTGGACTCCGATATACGGTTGCCACGAGGATTTTCTCTAAAATTTATCGCAGGTGAAAGGTACCACTTCCTACAATGCCTGAACAAAATATTGGCCGGATGTCCTCAGACACGTTATCTGTATAATAATATACACATTACTTGGGGCAGTTGCCGTCAGGCGCGCCACGTTTGCTTGCTGTATATCTAAAATCACTTTAACGGTTTTGATGACGTCCAAATATATATTTATTCATTTTAAGGTTGTCGCGGAATCCGTATATTTCAGTTTATGTCCTCATGGCTTCTACTACGCTGTTGCCACCTCAAATGTTGGTATTTAGACTTTGGATATTTTTATAAATGATTATTGTAGTATTTTAAAACAATTATTTTTGTGACAGATTAATGATATTCTCTTTGTACAGGGAGATTCATTAAGAATGTCCAATCTTTGAGATGTAGATTCTAGACCTCAAAATATTAAGATTTAACCCAAATCATTTAAATAAAATGTGGCTCGTTACTGAGTTACAGGGTGTTTTATTTAAAAATTTAATAACTATTTTTACCCAGAGTTTTAAAACTATTTGACATATTCTTGTCATAATTGGCAGAAAATATAGATACTGCACATCCTACTAAATTATGATAAATAAACTTTTCTGGCTGCTACCAGAGGCGTACGACAGGGGAAAGTGAATGGTTGGCCCTACCCAAATTCTACGCCACTGGCGGAATTGCTATTTTAGCACAATATTTCGATTCTCCGGTACTTTCTATGTAAATATCATACTATTCATTCGTAACGTAAGGTCATTAGTTTTCGAGATATCTGAAGTTGAAAATGAAACGGCATAGCTATTTTGATTCATGTATTGTACCCCTTCGTTTTTAACTTCAAATATCTTGAAAACTAATGATTTTATCGGTATGGATGAAGAGTATATTATTTGCATATAAAGTATTGGAGAATCTAAAAATTGCGCTAAAATAGTAATTCCGCCGGTGGCGTAGAATGTGGGAAGGGTCAGCCATTCACTTTCCCCTGTCGTAGGCCTCTAGTACTAGCCAGAAAGGTATATTTAACATTATTTTAGTAGGTTGTATAGTATCTACACTTTCTGCTAAGTATGATAAGGATATGTCAAATACTTTTAAAATACTGGATACAAATATTTAATATTTATGTAATAGGGATGTTTGATTTAAAAATTTAAAAATGGTTTGTACCCAGTTCTTTAAAAGTATTTGAAATGGCCGTATCATACTTGCCAACAAGTGTAGGTACTGCACACCTTACTAATTTATGTTAAATAAACGTTTCTGGCTACTACCAGAGGCGTACAGTTGAAAATGAATGGTTGAACTTTCCCAAATTATACGACACTGATGGAATTGCCATTTCAGCATAATTTTTAGATTCTCCAATACTTTCTATGCAAATAATATACTCTTCATTTGTATCGATAAAATAATTAGTTTTCGAGATATTTGAAGTTAAAAATGAAGGGGCACAATACATTAATCAAAATAGATATAAAGTTTTATTTTCAACTTCAAATATCTCGAAAACTAATGACTATAACGTTACAAATGAAGAGTATATTATTTACATAGAAAGTATTGTAAAATCGAAATATTGTGCTAAAATAGCAATTTCGCATGTGGCGTAGAATTTGGGAAGGGTAAACCATGCACTGTCCCCTGTCGTACGCCTCTGGTAGTAGCCAGAAACGTTTGTTTATCATAATTTAGTAGGGTGTACGGCAACTACACGTTCTGCAAAGTATGACAAGGATATGTCAAATAGTTTTAAAGCACTGGGTAAAAATGGTTATTAAATTTTTAAATAGAACACCCTGTAACTCAGTAACGAGGCACATTTTATATAAGTGATTTGGGTTAAATCTTAATATTTTGAGGTCTAGAATCTACAACTCAGAGATTGGACATTCTTAATGAATCACCCTGTATAATTAACAGTGTATTTTTTTACTGCAAAAATAAAAACCATTAAAAAGTATGTTCATTAAAATTGATGAATTTATCATAACCAGTTGCCGAAACTGGTGGTCTAATTGCTCAATTGTAACATATTATAGAAGTGTTAGAATTTAATTCTTAATTCTTTATTAGAAGATCCAGATTTAGAAATTAGAACCAAAAATACATTTAAAGAATATAAATATCTCGAATCTATATTATCTAAAGAAGGCAAAAGAGACATCGAAAACAGAACGCAGCAGGGCAAAATAGCGGTAAACATTCTAAGCTCTCTACTATGGTCTAAAGCAGCGGTTCTCAATCTGTGGTACATGTACCACTGGTGGTACATTTCATTATTTGAGGTGGTACACAAAATGCAAAACAGCCAAAATAAGCACCACTATTATAGTTAATTAGATCACCTAGCTAAATACGTATTTCAGTTGGGTGGTACCAAAAATAATAAAAAGTATTTGGTGGTACATGACTCAAAAAGATTGAGAACCGCTGGTCTAAAGAGATAAGACAAAAAACGACAATCTATCGTACCTTGGTAGAGGCTATTATGACGTATGGAGCAGAAGTTTGGCAGATCACAAAAAAAGATATAAGAACGTGTGGTATATAAAAGATCGCATCAGGAAGGAGGACAAAAACTGTATATTCCAGTGTAGATAGAATTGAAACGAGACAACTAGTGTGGTATGGTCCCGTCAAACGAATGAATGAAGATAGATGGCCAAATAAAGCTTTAAATTACATACCACAACAAAGAAGAAGAAGGGGAAGGCCTTCAGTTACCTGGGAAGAACATGTACAGCACATCATGAGAGATAAAGCCATCAAAGAAGACGAATGGTTGGACAGAAAAAGATAGCGGTCGAAATGCGAGAAGTAGCAGAGGCTATAGGAACCTCGCTTATAGATATATAGATAAAATTCTTTATTACAATATTTTTAATAATATAATTTTTCTATTCTCATACTATAATATATCAATTATAATGTCACCACCTGTATCATAGATAGAATCAGATAGATCATTAGATAGAACTAAAAAAGCATGACGAACTTCTCCAGGAAGTACATAAAATAATGCCCTCTATTCGTAACGGAACATCAAAAGAAATATGGGAGACTTTTAAACATTGTGTAACAACACCAACTGATCATCCAAAGATAAATAATCCTGTGAAACGGAAACACTGGATAACAGATGAAACCTTTCAAATCATTGAAAATAGAAGAAATCTTTGTCAAAGTGGTATACATAGTGAAAGGGAAAAAGCTAGTTTAAGAAACCTCAATAAAAAAGTAAAGCGAAGAAACTGCTTGACACACTTTCAAACGAATTTCATCCAGAACAGGGTGTCAGACAGGGATGTATACTATCTCCACGATTATTCAATATATATGAAGAACATATTATGAGAAGAGCACTTGAAGGATGGGAAAAAGGCATCTCAATAAATAATCATAAAATAGACAACCTACGTTTCGCAGATGACACAGCCCTTCTTGCAAATAGTCAATCAGAGCTGATTTATCTTATACGACTGGTTGAAAACGAAAGTCAAATATTTGGTCTGCAATTAAACATATCAAACACATGCGAGTAAGGGCCAAAATAAAGATGAAATTAGCCAAAGACAAAAACCGGAAAGTAAACACAAGAAGAAGACACAATGTGGAAGCCCTTAAACAAGAAACACAAGAATCTAATTCACAAAAAGACTGAAATTAAACCAAACAGCAGTGTCCCAACATGAGGAAACAGTGGAAGAAATATGGAAAAACTTCAAGGACATTATGCAAAAACTGCAAACGAAATTATAGGGATGAAAAAAAAAAGAGAAAAGAAATGGATAATCGGAGACACATTGTACTCCAGGGAAATAAGGCAAAAATATACGTTCGGAACACTTGACCGGCCAGGTTGCAAATGGATTTTTTGGACACTATATACCTATTACTAGGGAGCGGATTTATATGCGATCAATTTTGATGAAATATGCGCATATATATGCGTTAAAAAATTACGAAATATGCGCAAGATATGCACAAAAATTCAAAAAATGCGCATTTCGAGAAACCACAAATTTTCTATTTTATTCTATTCTAGGAGGTTCTTTTATGGGGGGGCGGTAATCTTATTTATTATCTTTCAAATAAAATCATTTTTTTATATATGCAATTTATTCATAGTTTTTACAAAAACTGCTACCAATAGTTACCTATTTAAAATAAAACAACAATATCACTATAAATATATCTTCGATTATAATTCACTACAATGTGTTTTTCCAAATTCTTTACGAGGAAACATATTCTTTGATCAGATAAAATATTTCTATAACTTGAAAAACTCCTTTCAACATCAATATAAGTAATTGGTGCGTATTTAAAATAACTTGTTAATTTCCGTTAGAAAATCGTAAAACTATGGTTAAGGTGTAAATTCTCTTAACAATAGAGGATTTAAAAGAATCACCAGAATTATAGGTATCTAGTAAATATAATAAAAGTAAGTAAAATTCGGATTTCCGGGTAAACCATCCTTCATCACTTTAACATCCTACAATCATTTTATAACGGCGTACTATAAGTACTTTGTGTAAAGATCGGGTATTTTCTAAGAAAAATGAAAGGCAGTGAATGAGCCGTCTCTCTTCAGGTAGTTCTCGAATTAATCGATACGACAGCCTGTGCGGGAAATATTTTGTGTCAAATTAAAAAATTTAAAATTTTTTTTGGACTAAAAAATGTTTTTAAATAGGCACAAAATATGCATGTTTCTTTAAAAATATGCAAAATTTAGTAAAGTTCTCAAATATGCGAAATATGCATGCAATATGCATTTAGCATAAAATCCGCTCCCTACCTATTACATTATAAATACAAAATGTACGTTACAGTTCGGACGATAATTTTAGTTATTAACAAATAAGGGTCAAAAATGTTAGTTTTTGAATTTTGGTACGATTATTTGTTGCTTCGGAAGTTGCAAAATAAAACTTAAATTTAGAAAATAAAAAATTTGCTATAACTTTTGCAAAAATAAACTTAAGACTGATATTACATGAAAAATTGGGTCAAACAGTCCATGTCCAGTCCAGATAATACACAAAAAATTTCAAGTCGATTCGTCAATTAGTTTACATTTTATTCAATTTGTTTATAAAAAAAAGCTTTTTTTTCAATGATGAAGCATGCTTTCTTCATCAAATAATAATGATATAGCAATTTTGTGGAAACAGCATGTCAACAGAAAAAAGTCATTTTTATCATTCCGAAAATATTTTAGTAAAGTAGAGTCATTTTTGGCTTATAAACAATTTGAATAGCTTTGTTAGTATTGACTGCAAACTAAATTAATCGACTTAGGGATGGGAAAAACCTACCGGTTATAACCTAAAACCGGTTTTTTTAATTCAAAATAATCGGTTTTACCGGTTTTTTTTGTCCCGGTTATAACCGGGTAAGTTACCTGTGGAAAAAAAATTTATTTAGAGAAAAATGAAGAAATTTCTATCTATCTTCGATCTCAATCATATGTATTATAAATAATATGCGAAGTAATAAGTAATTAACCCAAACAACCATAATTCAACTTTTATTTACTAATAAAGAGAACTGGACGAAACTGTCACATCAGCTTTTATGAAACAATTTTGGGAATAGTTATTTAGTTTTAGATGATAATATATTTACATAAAAAGTAAGTGATCTGCTTGAAATCGATATTCCAATCATGATCTAAAAAATTGTTTATACTTGAGTACTTGAGACTTGAGACTCTTGTATGAAATGTGAATACCGAAATACGATTAGGAATCTCCAATATGTAATTTTTAAATATTAGGAAATAAAAGGTAGATTTTATGCAAATGTATTAAAAAATAATATTACCTACTGAAATTTTTTGATGGCAATAGAGAAGTAAATAATGAATTGGTATATAGAATTTATTTTTAAGTAAAATATAAGTCATTTGGATATTTTTCTAAACTTGATAGATCCAAGGGACATTTCGATAGATCGGTAGGATCATCATTTTTGAGAATATTCCAATGATTGACAACGCAATATACGACGAAGCCGTCTACAACGAGCGACGAATCAGAGATTGGGGTACTTTCACCCATGTTTAGGGTAATTTGAAAGCGCCTGGGAAAATTTTTATAGGTTGAATTGGTTGGGGAATTTTTCGGGAGGAAAATTGAGCATACTAAAGTGCAATATAAATGTAACATTATAACCTATTGAGTATTTGCTTTGGATTAAAAAAACGAAAACCGGTTTTTGGAACAACCGGTTATTTGACCGGTTATAACCGCCAGGTTAAACCGTAAGTAAAAAAGACGGTATAACCGAAACCCGGTTTTTTGTTCAACAACCGCCATACACCATCCCTAGACTTTAGGATTTAAAAAGCTGGTACTTTTACATTATTATTGTATTATCGGTTTATAACCTTCTCCGTCTTCCGATACCCGTTCGCCATTTCTCTCTGTCCGCACATTGATCTACTTGCAGACCTCTTTCATCCATGGCTTTGTTTATTCCTGCCTGCCAAATTTTCCGCGGTCTACCTCTTCTTCTTCTACCTTGCGGTTTCTAGTTTTGCACTTGTTTTGTGATTCTGTCTTCATGCATTCTTTGTACGTGACCAAACCATCGTAGTTGTATTTCGTTGATTTCATCATTTATTGTATGTGTGACCTTCATTATTTCTCGTATCGGTTCATTGGTGACATGTTCTCTTCTTGATCTTCCTGCAGCTCTTCTCCAGAAATCCATTTCAGTGACATCTAACATTTGTTTTGATTTTTACTTCATATGACATACTTCGCAGTTGTATGTTATAATGCTTTTCACTACGGCGTTATAGATTTTTTCTTGTTTTGGTTGTTTATCTGCTTGTCCCAGAGTACTGAGTTTAGAAGCCTAATTGCTTTCCTGCCCTGAGTATTTCGTTCTTTAATGGCTCCGTCCAGTGTTCCATCGTTCGTGATTTTCATACCCAGGTATTTATATTCATTACATTTACTGATTGTTTCTCCTCCTTCTATAGTCGAGAAAATGAAGCATTTTGTCTCGCAATTTTTTCGTCCTGCATGGATTTACTTGAAATTTCACAGAAGGTAGGGAATAGTCCAAGGATCATTTTCTACATCATGCCGCTGCACGCTAAAAGCTTGGGGTTTTTGCCACCCCATCTCGGGGACGGGAATTTTTTATTATATTTTAACCATGTAAATCGAAGTAAAAATGAATTCTAAGAAAAAAATGTTTTTTACATTTTCTTTGTAAAACTAGTATTTTTCGAGTTATTCGCGCTTGAAAGTAACAGTTTTTCGACGAAAAAATCGACATTTTTAGATGGTTTTTTTGAAAAATATGCATTTAATAAAAAAAACTGTAGATATCAAAAATGCATCTTTTACTAACACAAATTAAATTAAACTAAAATAATATTTTTAAGTATACTGTTAGACCTTTCAAAAAATAATAATATGAAGCTCCTAGCATGAAAATTAAGCGACTTGTGATCAAAAAAGGTCGGTACCTGCTATTCTCTATGAAAAAATCAGTGAAAACAACCCCCTAACTACCCTACTGATTAAAAATTGGTCTTCACCTTTCTGTAATTTCCTTTATATTCGTATTATCAATACACCCAAGAAGTTTGACCTATTTAAAAGGCCTAATTTTAGAAAAATTGGACTTTAAAGAAAAATTGATTTTTTGAAATTTCCTATTTGTCACCTTTTACTTCAAAATATCTCCGAAAATATTGGAGATACGAAAAAATTATGGACTACTAAATTGTCGCTTATTATTTAATAAGTAAAATTCTCTTGTGCATAGATTTTCATTACAGTGAACAGTTAGCGAGATACTATAGCTATTTAAAACCTCTATTTACGAGCAAACACCCCCTTATTCGAGTCTTTTAAACTCACCCCAATTAAAAACTAAGGGATCTTACAGAATTTAGTTTTCACGGTCTTAGAACTCTTTAAAAATCCTACAGAATTATTTTTGAAAAAACTTTTTATCGTCAAAAATGAAGGAGCCATGTTTAGAAAACGATTTTTTTTTAAATATCGAATAGTCCGCTTATAAATAATTTTCAATGTATGTATAATACCACAGAACCGGTTGATATACTGGAAGATGACTAAAAAACTATTTGTATTTGTACATATTTGTAAATTCGTATTTTGGTGTAAATAAATGTTTTTGTAATTCTTTAATTCTACTTTTTTTCTGTATAGATCTATTAAATTATCTACTTATAAAAATTGTGATGTTATTAAGGGTGGTTTTTAAGGATTGAAATATGATATTTTATCCTAAAGTATAAAACAATCATTTTTTAACCAATCAAAACCAAATTTTACCCATATTAAAATTTACAATGTTTTTATATAATTTTTGTCAATAAGGGGTAGGATACACCCCTAAAAGAATCAACGCCCTTAAGCATGATATAGAATATGAAGTTCAGGGTGAGATGATCCTAATCCCAAATTTTTATGTAAATCGATGCAAGCTGAAATGATTCTTTTAGGATAAGTAAATTTTTTATATATAGCTCCAACAAGGGTGGTTTTAAGGGTTTAAATATCATGATAGTATATCTTAAAGCATTATGTACCTAATAAAAACCAAATGTTGACAATATTTAAGTTAAAAATGGTGTTTTTTAATTTTTTACAGTTAGGAGTAGATTTCACTTTTCACATTTCTATATTTATATTTGTATTCTCCATTGCCACCCATAACTTTACCGAGGGTACACTGTCGTATGCCTTTTTCAGATCAATATAATATACGAAATGAATCTCGTGGTTAATCGCTGTTTTCTTTTCCAGGACTTCTGCGATTGCAAAAAGATGATCAATTGCAGATCTTCCGGCTCTAAATCCTGCTTGTTCTTCTGCTTCCATTTTCTTGTATTCGTCTTCTATTCGGTTTTTTAAGATCCTTCCGTATATTTTGCTGATTGTTGGTGTACAGGAAATACCCCTGTAGTTATCACATTGTTTTCGATGTGTACTTTTACATAAATGTTAAAAAAAACTTTCACCTTGGTTAATTACGGTCAAAGTTAGCCACTTTTTTTATTTAATTCACAGCTAGTTTGTTCATAACAATTAAGAAAACTAACTAACGCTATTTTGAAGTTCAAGGTATGTATATAGTTTATATGTAAAAGTTTGAGTAAACTTGAACAGAGTGGTTAATATATCTTTAAAAATAACGTCCTAACGAAATCGACTCGTGGTCGGCGGAGGGGAATTATTAAAATTAGTGCACTCAAAAAATGAAATTTATTTTTCAAAGATATGTTGCTCTTAATATCTCCAGAGATAGTTGATGGATTTTGATCATTTTTTTTTTAATTTATATACTTCTTGTAGTCTTGTAGAGTATGTTATGTACACATATACCTAACTAACAATACAAAATGTTATGGGGCCGATAATTATGATTCTAAGACCTTCGAGTATACATATAATTTCATAAAAATCGTTCAAGCGGTATCGAAGGATTATGGCAACTAACACTACGACAGGAGAATTTTATAGATGTAAATAAATAGATGGCTATTAAAAAATAGGGTCTTGGTGATAGAAGGGTGAAAATTAAGGGTTGTATATATATTTTTAATTGTACATACTATAAAATTAAGGTAGACAATTTTTTCTAAAACAATAAAAAAGTGGCAGAGGGTAACCCCGCTTATAACTTATTGGTATAAATAATAGATTACAATCTCTTTTCAGTCCTACAGAATATATGTGTAAAATTTCATAAAAATCGGGCAACCCGTTTCGGAGGCATATGATAACTAACACTGTTACAGGAGAATTTTATGTATACAGAAGTAACTATAAATTAAATAAGTAATAAAAGTGGCTAAATTTGCTCGTAATTAACCTAGGCGAAAAGTTTTTTTTTTAAATTCGTGTAAAAATATCAGCTTTTCAAATCCCAACGCAGATTTAGTCAATATGTTAATATGGTTATTCAAATTGTTTATAAGCCAAAAATGATTCTACTTTCGTAAAATGTTTTCAGAATGGTAAAAATGACTTCTTATTGTTTTTTTAAATAAGTTGACAATGTAAGTATTCTTCTTTCCTGTGGTTTCCAGATAATTGCTGTATCATTATTATTTTCTGAACAACAACATTGCAAAAAAGCTTTTTGTGATAAACAAATCGAATGCAATTTAAACTAATTGACAAATCGTCTTGCAATTTTTTGTGTATTATGTGGACTGTTTGACTTAACATTTCATGCAATATCAAAGTCTTAAGTTCATTTTTTCAAAAGTTATAGCAATTTATTTATTTTCGAAATTTAGTTTTATTTTGCAATTTCCGAAGTAACAAATAAACAGAACAAAACTCAAAAACTTCCATTTTAAACCTTTGCTTATCTACTAAAAGATGAATATTCTAAATAAGATATTTAATTACGTTATTTTTACCTGTAGTCATTTAAACGAAAAAACTGTCATATTTGACCCTTATTTGTTAATAACTAAAATTCTCGTCCGAACTGTGACGGGCATTGTTGTATTTATAATGTAATAGGTATAACTCCAAAAAAACCATTTGCAACCTGGCTGGTCAAGTGTCCTGACGAAAACCTTATTTTTCTGGACTATTGCAACTAAGAGAAGAAAGAAAGAAACTTAAAGAAGAAATGTTACAAAAAGAAGCAACCGAAGAAGGAAAAGCAGTAGAAAGGAAATACAAAGAAAAATATAGCGCTTAAAAATCAAGCCAGAAAAGACAAAAGATACTACGTAAATCATATGGTAAAAATGTCAGAAAAAGTTGCGCAAGAAAACGACCTGAAAGTACAGTATAATATCATCCGAAATTTGACAGGGAAAACACTAAACAGTAATAAACAAATCAAAGATAAACAAGGAAATAATATAATTAAATCAGAACATAAAATAATACAAAGATGAAAAGAACAATGCGAGGAAATATACTCCAAACACCAGATATAGACGGAGATAATGTAATACAGGAAATAAACATTAGAACAGTTGAAATTACGAAAGAAGAAATACAAAACACACTGAATCAACTAAAAAAGTGGCAAAGCCGCTGAAAGCGACAAACTACCGATAGATTTAATAAAGGCGGACGTAAACGAATCAGTAGAAATGTTACACAAACTCTTTAACAAGATATGGGCCGGCCAGGAGCTCCCACAGAAATGAAACGTGGGTGTAACCATTAAGATATCAAAAAAAGGCGATTTAAATAAATGCGAGAATTGGCGAGCAATAACACTGCTAAGTGCCACATTCAAAATAATGTCAAATATCATATTGAATAGACTGAAGCCAGAAATAGACAAGAAACTAAGACTAAGAAGCAACCAAGAAGGTTTTCGCGCCACTATCGACCACATTTGTACTCTATCTGTACCTCTGTATCTTGTAACTCTATCTCTTTACTCTTGTAACTGTATCTCTTGTACTTTATAATTATCTTGGAACAAGCTGGTGAATGGCAAAAAAATATAAACATGTGACTTTGAAAAGGCCTTCGATATTATAAACACTAATAAACAGAGAACAAATGTGGAAGATTCTAAAACTATATGGACTACCGATAAAATAAATCAACTTAATCAGACTATTTTACAAGAAATATAGAGCCAGACTAGAACATGCGGGAAAAATGGTAGTAGATGTAGCTATACAAAGCGGAGTTAAACAAGAATGTGTGCTATCCCCGACAATATTTATAATAATAACGGACTGGATCATGCCGAAATTGCATAACTAGTTGGACGATTTGTAGTTCGCAGATGACATTTGTCCCCTAACCGAACATAGCAGCCATAAGCAAAAGAAGATCGCCAAGCTTGCAAAATACTCCAAGATAATGGGCCTGAAGATAAAGACAAAAAAACCAAACTTAAAAAAACAGCAACCAAGAAACTAAAATTAAAATACAAGGAAGACAAATACAGGAGGTAGATAACTTTACATATCTGGGATCGATCATGGAAAAAAAGGCGCTAGTAGAGCAGATGTAGAAAAAAGGATAGTAAAGGCACACTATGCACTCATTATATAATCATATAATGCATTAAGGTGATACAGTAGCGATCAACAGGTAGCCAAAACGCGTTCCAAGATTGCGGCTGTAATTTTGAATATTTTTTCGAGATATTTGGCACACGTATTCGTAATATAATAAAGAATGGCGGTACAGAGCCAATTTGAAAAAATATATTAATATGTGGAAATTACTCTGTAATTAAATACAATATTAAAAAAACGAGCCTGTACCGCCATTAAGAAGAAAAAAAAATACACTTTCTTCAAATAAACTTTTTTATTCGATGCCTAGATTTTGTGTAATTTTGGAACTAATAAAATTTTTTATTTCATTAGTAGTTCCAAAATGACACAAAATCTAGGCATCGGATAAAAAAGTTCATTTGAAGAAAGTGTATATTTTGTTCTTCTTAATGGCGGTACAGGCTCGTTTTTTTAATATTGTATTTAATTACAGAGTAATTTCCACAAATTAATATATTTTTCAGAATATATATATATCAGAATTAACCAAAATCAAAATATTAATAGCTAGAGAAGCCCTATAACAAGAGATCATGAAAGAATTGGCGTTGAGATGGAGAGAAGTCAAACAGAGAGCGAGAAACAGAGAGCAATGGAAAATACTTGTATAGCAAATTTCGAAAGAATAAAACCGAAAAGGATGCGCTAATCCTGTGAATCAGCCATCTTTGATTTTTGGCTAAGAAACGCAAGAGCGACCAATACTTCATAATAAGGGAAGGTATTACAGGGAGAGAAAGAGAGGGAGAGAGAGAAAGAGAGAGAGATAGAGAGAAACAATACCGATTATTTATCAAAATAAAATTTAAGAATAAACCTAACCTATCGAAAGGCTCATCAAACACTTATTAACTCAAAAAAAATATTTGTCAAGGGTATATAGTGGTATTGTTAGGCATATTACATTATAACTTATTCCATCGAAATCTTCCGAAATCCATAATATTCTTCCATCAAAATAAAATAGAAAATTTTAAAGTCTAGAAAATACATTATTCACAACTACACCCAAGAAATAAGTTTTTCTAACCTGATTTAAGAGTTCAAAAATGAAAACAAAGAATTTACAGCAAATCCTTATCGTATATCCGAGCAAACCACCTAGTTGGCAAAAGTTATAAATAGAATTTGTCTGGGTTCTTCAACTAAATTCTCACGTAAACACGACCAAGGTTAAATATTTTACTTGATACCATTAGTACATTGTTGCCAGTATAACGGATGCCAAAGCGAGCGCTAACTATATGGAATCATTCTTGTTAATATACACGCTGTATATTGATCGGAAGTCACGAAGAGTCAAAACTATACAGAAGCCACGAGGGACGCAAATGCAATATATATATATATATATATATATATATATATATATATATATTGATACATGTATCCATGTAACTTCCAAAGTAGATACTTATATATATATATATATATATATATATATATATATATATATATATATATATATATATATATATATACAAACAACTAGTTTATTAGGGTTGCAGTCAGAAGGTTGGCCAGGATGTTAAAGAAACACTCTTTTGACTTTTTGTCTAGCTTTCGGAGATGTCATAGATTGACAAAAGATGTCATAGAATAAATATAAAAATTTACCATCCTTACCAAATTTTAGAATGTATTTTGTCCATTATTTTCTGTATTCTATGTTTGTGTTAGTATTGTTGAGGGTCATAAAGCTTTTAAATAATCTCAACGACTAGTAAGTTGAACTGACGAATTGTGATATTTTATAAAAATTTACATATTTCTTTTTATCTATATTACAGAGTCTTGAAAAAGGAATAAAACCATTCCGAAAGCTAGACAAAAAGTCAAAAGAGTGTTTCTTTAACATCCTGCCAACCTTCTGACTGCAACCCTAATAAACTAGTTGTTTGTTTATATCGACAGTCACTAATATCCAGTATTTCTTATATATATATATATATATATATATATATATATATATATATATATATATATATATATATATATATATATATCTTTACTGATGAGCCCAGAGAGGTTGAAGAGGGCGAAACACATTTCTAAGAACTAGTGTTTCGATTTTTAATTCTATTCAACAAATTTTGTCAACCCAAAATAGTGGATGTGTGAATTATTCGTAATAGACCAGTAAGGATCTGTTTTTAGGTGGATGTGAGAGGTGGCATTCAGATTTTTGCGGATAAAGTTAGGTGATAACTTCGTTAATAATAATTGATTTATGCTCCTTCTCAAATATGCCCGGAACATTAATAAAAAAAATAAAATATTTAAAAATTTCAAAAAATTTCGTTTTTTTTATTACTTTTTTTGCTTATAACTTTAAAACGATTCATTTTGGAACACATTCGTATAGGAATAAAACAAAGATAATTAAATTTTCTATCAGATGCGATTGGTTAAAACTGTCTTAATTTATCACCCTTGCAGCAAAATAGCAATAAATATAAAATAAGGGGGCAAAACAAGCCTGTCCTTATTCAATGATTTTCCATCACTTAGGTTACACTTGGAACGTTCCTAATTTGCTTAGAAAATTTTTGTAATGTGCTAAAACCGTACACCAAATTTCATTAAAATTGACCTACTAGATTTTGAATAATAATTTTGCAATCTTAACTTTTTTTTTTAATTTAAATTTTTTAAAATCTTGCACAACAAAAACTAGAACATACAAAGATTTGTCAATTTTTTTTACATATAAAGAAGCACTCCACCCAGGGCCGTCTTAACCATATACGGCGCTGGGGTGCAAGACCCATCTTTGCGCCCCCTTTTGTCAGAAGATTATATAGGTTATAGGTACGCTAAAATTAAAACTAATTATGCTTTCTTTATTTACATATATATTAAAAAGCATGGTTTCAGTATTCAAAAAACACCAATCTTATTACATTATACCATACTTTTTAAAGTATATCAAAGTCAACTTTTCTAGCTTTTAAGTTGTTAAAATTTTTAATGCTTCGTTGATATCTATTTTTACTCGCTTTTCGATACTTATTAAGGCCAGGTTTGAAAATCTGTCTTGGTCCATTGTTGAGCGCAGATAATTTTTGATCAAATCAAGTTTAGAAAAAGACCTTTCTCCTTCAGCTATTGTTACTGGAAGTGTTAAATATATCCTTAGACATGTAGAAAGATTTGGAAAAACGGAGAGTAAATTATCAGGTTGAGACGGCCCTGACTCCACTCCACCTATCTAATGCACTTTACAGAATTGAAATCGGATTGTTTAAGCAGCCTCGGCAATGTTTTAAAGTTATAAACAATTTTTTGGCTTATAAACAAATTAGTCCTGTGGCCAGGAGGGGGTGCTACGGGCTCCTTTATTTGGATGGACTTACCCAAGATTTTTATGTATTTTTTGACCCGTAGAACACGATTTTTTTGGGTAACAGTTGATCCGGATGTCGATAAGATTGCTATAAACAAAGAACTTGAGGAACTACATAACCTCGATTTTTCGCAAAATAAAACATTTTTTTGTATTTCTTGGGTAATTCTAATAGCCCAGTAAATGAACGGGAAATACGGCGATACCGTGTAATTTTCAGGGGCAACTCCGAATTGCATGAAAATTTGGATATAGGTTCTACTTACCCTCCACTTCAAAGCTGAAATTGTGCCGTTGGTTGCTTTTACTTGGGGGGTGACAGTCACCCCTTCTCGGGGGTGAAAAAACATATATTCAAGATAAGACCGGAAATGGATAAATTGACTGATTTTAAGCAACTTTTCCTGTATAGAGTTTTTTATGTAAGTCAATACTTTTCGAGTTATTTTCGATTGAAATTGTTTATTTTTCGACAAAAAAACTACGTTTTCGGACGGTTTTTCACAAATAACTCAAAAAGTAAATACTTGATCGAAAAAAATATCCTTAAGTGTAGCTTATAAAAAACTGAAAAAAAATGTGTATCAGTAAAGTCTATGAATCGAGTAAAAACAAAGTTGTAGCTCATGGAAAATACGTTCGTGTGCGTCTAATTTCAAATCGAATATTTCAAAGTGAAATCACCGAAAAATTAAGCACTTTTCGGGAAAACCCTATTTAAACTTTTTTAAAGTGTTTATAAAAAGCTTTATTAGAACTGTCCATAAAAGTTTCTAGCATTAAAAATAAGCGAGTTATGCTCAAAATAAAGTTGGCCCTCTTTTTTTTTATAAAAAAGTCATGCAAGTCTCCCCGTGTTTAGCTTCTCAAATGAAATTAATCTACCGCTTTACAAACAATTTACTTATCTATTTTTTTATATAATCTGTCAGTCTCACCGGTTTAAAGTGCTTATTTTTGAAAGGGTTATAGTTAAAAAGCTTGAACGGGTCACTAATCACGAGTGTATGCAAATTTTGAACAGCCATATCTTAACCAATTTTTGCCTTGCGGAATATAGTTAAAAAGCTTGAACGGGTCACTAATCACGAGTGTATGCAAATTTTGAACAGCCATATCTTAACCAATTTTTGCCTTGCGGAAAAACAAAATGAAACTAGCATATTTATTTACTCTTTTATATTTATTTATATTTTTTTACTCTTTAAGATTTTTCTTATCACTAATACTTTTTAAGTTATTTTGAAAATAGGAAATTTTTCAAAAATTTTTCGAAAATTTTGTTTTATTATGAAACCAAATTTTTTCAAAAATAAGCACTTCAAGCCAATCAAACTTACAGATCATATAAACAATATACAGTAGGAAAAATGAAAGAATACCCATGAAAGAACATATAAAACACGCTGTATTTTCCTGTCACCGTGTCACACAAAAAATTGGCCAGCGCAAGTAAATGTAATAATTATTGTTACCTGTACTTGCACTGGACAATTTTCTTTGTGACACGGTAACAGGAAAATACAGCGTGTTTTATATGCTCGTTCATGAGTATTGTTTCATTTTTCCGACTGTACATACAGTTAAAATAAATGGTAAAGCGGTAACGATTAATTTTATTTAGGGTGCTAAATAGAGGGAGGCTTTCACAATTTTTTTTACCAAAAAAAGGGGCCAACTTTTTTTCAGTGTAACTCGTTTATTTTTGGTGCTAGAAGCTTTTGTAAAAAACAAATATAAATCTCTTTTTAGGTATTTAGACGAATAAGAACGTAGTTTTCATGAGTTACAACTTTGCTTTTTCTCAATTCATATACTTTACTGATACACCATTTTTTTTTGTTTTTTATTAGCTACACTTTTGCTAAAAATATTTTTTCGATAAAATATTTACTTTTTGAGTTATTTGCGAAAAACTGTCTGAAAACATAGTTTTTTTTGTCGAAAAATCAACATTTTCAATTGCGAATAACGCGAAAAGTATTGACTTAGGTAAAAAACTTTATAGAACTAAAGTTGCTTATAATCGATCAATTTATCCATTTCCGGTCTTATTTTAAACACGCGTTTTTCACCCCCTAAGAAGGGGTGACTGACACCCCCCAAGTAAAAGCAACCAATGGGACAAATTCAACTTTGAAGTGGAGGGTAAGTAGAACCTAAATCCAAATTTTCATGCAATTCGGAGTTGCCCATGAAAATTACACTCCAAAACGGTCATTTATTGGGCTATAAGCAAAAAATGTTCTTACAAGTTTTTTCGTAGGATGCATAGTTTTCGAGATAAACGCAGTGGAACTTTCAAAATTTCGAAAAATTGCAATTTTTGAACGCGAATAACTTTTGATTAAAAAATAAAATAGCAATTTTGCTGACAGCATTTGAAAGTTTAAGTCAAATTATACCGGTTTTAATTATTTGCATTGCTAAAAATTAGTTTTTTTATTATTAAACAAAGTAGTCCTGTCGCCAAGGGGGGTACAACGGCCTCCTTAATTCAGATGGACTTACCCAAGTTTTTTTTATGTATTTTGACCCGTAGAACACGAATTTTTTGGGTAACAGTTGATCCGGATGTCGATAAGATTGTTATAAACAAAGAACTTGAGGAATTTTCGCAAAACAAAATATTTTTTTGTATTTTTTGGGTGATTCTCAGCAAAAAATGGTCTTACAAGTTTTTTCGTAGGACGCGTAGTTTTCGAGATAAACGCGGTTAAACTTTCAAAAAATCGAAAAAGTGCAATTTTTGAGCCGGAATAACTTTTGATTTAAAAATAAAATAGCAATTCTGATTACTGCATTTGAAAGTTCAAGTCAAATTCTATCGGTTTTGATTGTTTGTATTGCTAAAAAATAAGTTTTTATTTGTTAAATAAAGGTATAAACACATAGTGTTTCCCGGGCCCAATGCATGCGTTTTAATGGACGTAATGTACGTAGAAATTCTGTATGCGCGCCTACTCGTTCGATTTCAAATTAGAAATGCATTGAAAACATCATTCAATCACTATGTGTTGATAGCTTTGTTTAACAATAAAAAAATGAATTTCTAGCAATGAAAATAATCAAAACCGATAGAATTTTACTTGAACTTTCAAATGCGGTAAGCAGAATTGCTATTTTATTTTTCAATCAAAAATTATTCTGGTTCAAAAATTGCAATTTTTCGATTTTTTGAAAGTTCAACCCCGTTTATGCCGAAAACTATGCATCCTACCAAAAAACTTGTAAAATAATTTTTTGCTTAGAATGACCCAAAGAATACAAAAACATGTTTTGTTTTGCGAAAAATCGCTGTTATGTGATTCCTCAAGTTCTTTGTTTATAACAATCTTATCGACATCCGGATCGACTGTTACCCAAAAAATTCGTGTTCTACGGGTCAAAATACATAAAGAAAACTTGGGTAAGTCCATCTGAATTAAGGAGGCCGTTGTACCTCTACTGGCGACAGGACTAAAGCTATTTGTTTATAAGCCAAAAAATTGTTTATAAGTTTAAAATATTGCTGAGGCCCCTTAAATATTCCGATTTTAATTCTGTAAAGTGTATTAGATAGATAGAGCACTTCTTTATATGTAAAAAAATTAGACAACTTCTAAATGGTCTACTTTTTGTTCAGAAAGATTTTAAGAGATTTGAACTTTTTTAAAAACATTTAGATTGCAAATTTATTATGCAAAATCTATTAGGTCGAT